>NC_086447.1:290795687-291134854 GCF_028390025.1 Pseudophryne corroboree | reverse complement strand
TACAAAATATATTTACAGGTAGCTGTACAATAATTAGAATGATAATAATAATAATAATAATAATAATAATTATAATAATAATAATAATAATAATAATAAAAACCAACAACTTAATTCCAGGGACTTTTAAATGGCACTTGACTCCAAGGGGTAAATTTACTAAAGCTTCTAAAATAGAGAATTGCTGATGTTGTCTATCATTTTCTAAAAGGCATTAGAGAAATGATAGAACCTGATTGGTTGCTATGAGCAACATCACCAATTCTATTTTAGAAGCTTTAATAAATTTACCTCTTAGTCTCCACACAGAAGGAAGTTAAATACCGTTTTGGTTTTATAAGGTTGTTGTATATTTAATGACAGTAAAAGGACTTTCACATAAGATTGTAACCATAAACGTTTCACTTTTGACCATCTTTAATTTATAATAGCTCATTTTCTTAGGGCCTAATACAGATCTGATCGCAGCAGCAAACTTGTTAGCTAATGGGCAAACCCATGTGCACTGCAGGGGGGGGCAGATATAACATGTGCAGAGAAAGTTAGATTTATGTATATATTTATATAGACAGCCGCAACTGGTGGGGAAGGGGGGGGGGCTAGGGGGGCACGCGACCTGGGTTGCGAAATGAGAGAGGGCGCCGGCGCGAGGCGGTAAGCGGGGATATGCAGTGCAGGATGGTGCAGGGTTGAAGAGGCGCCATCCTTGCTCCGCTGCGCCAGGATGCTCTGGAGATCTGCTTCCCGGAAACACAGAGGATGCTGACTATCATTTTCTAAAAGGCATTAAAGAAATGATAGACAGCATATGATTGGTTGCTATGGGCAACATCACCAATTCTTTGGCATCGAAGGTTTAGTATATTTACCCCCAAGAAATAATTGCAAGCTAGTTCTAAGCTCGTTTAAATCTTCTAATATAAGAAATCCTTCTATGTACAGTAAGCTAGCATCGAAAGCATAAGGTTCATTTAGTTAGACAGAACAATGAATTAACAAGTACATTTTCTGACTGCACATTTCCTTTAGCTAGTTAGGCCTCTGTACACTATTGGGAAAAGACACTTAATCCTGTAACAGTAGACTGTCTGGTTTCCCAGCTGGTAGTATGCAGAATACAGGCATTGCACATGCTGTCTCACCTTTCTGACATGTCTTCATGTGGTCACTCATTCACTTTGTCTCTATAAATGCCACATTCATTTGCAGGCTTCTGTTCTGTGTGCTCACCATAGCGGACCCTCGGCTGCCGGCATTGTGCAGTGACAGTGAGATGTTTAGGAGCACTCCATGGATCCGGTTTCCCCAGAGACAATATCTCTGTAACTTGGTAACACACCGTCATTTCCGCTGCCTGGAGCTTCAAGTACATGCTTATTGAAGAGATGGTATCTGCAGTCACTAATTATGCTGATATGTGATCAATGCAATATTTTAGATCATTCCCTACATGAGCTTTATAATAAAGAATAGTCATTCTGGAATCCTAATATAGAGGGTTCAACCGACTTAAAAGGACAAATGGAGCAGTTATCATAGCAACCAATCAGATTCTATGTATCATTTTATGGAATATACTAGACAAATGAAACATAGAAGCTGATTGTTATTGGCATCTTCTCCTCACATCTCCCCATGAGGCCTATATTTTCACACTTCCAAAAACAGTTACACTGAGGTAAACTTCCTAACTCGGGTTTCCAATGATAGTTATCGGGTTTCCAATGACAGTTCTAAGGTTTCTCTTGCTGTATATTTGCAAAGTAATAATTATCTTAATGTATAATGGGGGTCATGCTGAGTTGATCGCAGCTGTGTTAAATTTAGCACAGCTACGATCAGGCACTAGTCCGCCCCGCATGTCAGTGCCGCCCCCCCCCCCCCCCCCGCAGAAATGCAAAAGCATCGCACAGCGGCAATGCTTTGGCATCTCAGGAGATACTCCCGGCCAGCGCAGCTCCTGCGGCTGGCCGGGAGAACCTCTTCATTACCCCGGGTCGCAGCTGCTGCGTGTGACATCACGCAGCCGCCACGGCTCGCCCCCCCCAATGGTCCGGCCACGTCTGCGTTGGCCAGACTGCACCCCCTAAATGGCGGCTAAATGCTGCCGTCCATCCCCCTCCCACCCAGTGACCGCCTCTGCCTCAGAGGCGATCGCTGGGCAACGACAGCTGGCATGCGCCGACGCACTGTGGTGCCAGCGCATGTGCAGTTCCGACCCGATCGCTGCGCTGCAATAAACTGCAGCGAGCGATCGGGTCGGAATGACCCCCCATATTCATATGTATACTGTATAACTCAAGTACACAGGCAATGGGGCCCACTGGGGTTTCCCCTGTGGATCAGACCAAGCCTGGCGGAGAACGAGATAGTTTCCCACCATCGATGGTAGCCGTGCCTCAGCCTGTGCCGGGAATACTGTGGGATCACAAACCTCCCTGACTTGACAGCATCAGCTGTTAGCCAGTAGTCCCACCCACGCTATCAAGCGCTACTTTCTCATAGGGGAGCAGGGCAGCTACTAACGTCTTCCCCTGCCTATCATGTGGGTATGTTGTCTCCTTGTTTCAAGTCACTGTCACTCTCATCACGGCTGTTACTGTCAGCTGCAATGTATCTGACTTAGATAAGGAGCTGTGTCATCATGATGTGTGAGCGGTGAGTTGTAGTGCCAGCAGTGAGTCTAGGGAGCAGTTTAATGAGAATTTGGCGGCAGCAGCACCTGAGTAAAGTAAAATTAAAATAAAGTAACAAAAAAACAACACACACAGAAACATGCCTGCATCTGGCCTTTCACAGTTCCTCCCTGCACCACTGAAAAGAATAAGCAACCACTTCCGCTGCTGCAGGTGAGTCCTCAGCAGTGCACAGCAGCAGCAGCAGCCGGGAGAGCCACTTCCTCCAGCAAAGCCTCTTCTACGGCGAGGAACCGATGGCCATCCCTAATTAGTGAACCTTAGACTTTACAGTGCATCCGGAAAATATTCACAGCGCTTTACTTTTTCCACATTTTGTTATGTTACAGCCTTATTCCAAAATGGAATACATTAAGTTTTCCCCTCAAAATTCTACACACAATACCCCATAATGACAACGTGTAAAAGTTTTTTTGAGATTTTTGCAAAGTTATTAAAAATAAAAATTAAGAAATCACATGTACATAAGTATTCACAGCCTTTGCCGTGAAGTTCAAAATTGAGCTCAGGTGCATCCTGTTTCCACTGATTTCCTTGAGATGTTCCTACAGCTTAATTGGAGTCCACCTGTGGTAAATTCAGTTGATTGGTCATAATTTGGAAAGGCACACACCTGTCTATATAAGGTCCCACACTTGACAGGGGTGGTATTCATGTGACCGGCGGTCAGGAGGCCGACAGTCACATGACCTCCTCCAGCATCCCGACCCCTCACTATTCCGATGGTCGGCATGCCGACCAACAGGGACTATTTCCACTCGTGGGTGTCCACGGCACCCATAGAGTGGGAATAGAACCCGTGGCGACTGCAGTGTGGCGAGCGCAGCGAGCCCGCAAGGGGCTTGCTGCACTCGCCCCCCTCCGCCGGGACGCTGCCGGGATCCCGGCATCGGTATGCTGACCGGCGGTCTCCTGACCGCTGGTCAGCCATACTACACCCCTTGACAGTGCATGTCTGAGCACACACCAAGCATGAAGTCAAAGAAATTGTCTGTAGACCTCCGAGACAGGATTGTCTCGAGGCACAAATCTGGAGAACGGTAAAAATATCTGCTGCTTTGAAGGTCCCAATGAGCACAGTGCCCTCCATCATCCGTAAGTGAAAGAAGTTCACAACTACCAGGACTCTTCCTAGAGCTGGCTGGCCGTCTAAACTGATCGATCGGGGAGAAGGGCCCTAGTCAGGGAGGTGACTAAGAAACTGATGGTCACTCTGTCAGAGCTACAGCATTCCTCTGTGGAGAGAGGAGAAACTTCCAGAAGGACAACCATCTCTTCCGCAATCCACCAATCAGGTCTGTATGGTAGAGTGGCCAGACGGAAGCCACTCCTTAGTAAAAAGCATATGGCCGCCTGCCTGGAGTTTGCAAAAAATGCATCTGAAGGACTCTCAGACCATGAGAAACAAAATTCTCTGGTCTGATGAGACAAAGATTGAACTCTTTGGCGTGAATGCCAGGCATCATGTTTGGAGGAAACCAAGCACTGCTCATCACCAGGCCTTACCATTCCAACAGTGAAGCATGGTGGTGGCAGCATCATGCTGTGAGGTTGTTTTTTAGCGGCAAGAACTGGGAGACTAGTCAGGATAAAGAGAAAGATGAATGCAGCAATATACAGAGACATTCTGGATGAAAACCTGCCCTGGAGCGCTCTTGACCTCAAACTGGGGCGATGGTTCATCTTTCAGCAGGACAACAACCCTAAGCACACAGGCAAGATATCAATGGAGCTTGAGAGGTGCTGCAAAGAGGAATGGGCAAAACTGCACAAAGATAGGTGTGCCAAGCTAGTGGTATCATATTCAAAAAGACTTGAGGCTGTAATTGCTGCCAAAGGATGCACTGTATAACTTTAGTACAGATATTGGGGGAATTTCCAACCCGTTCGCACACTGCTGTTTTTCACAGCGGAGCGAATGGGTTGGTTCTGCGCATGCACGGCGGCCGCAATGCGCAGGCATGTCGTTGCCCAGCGTCGACCGTCGCGGGGCAATGCCAAGAAGAACGAAGAAAGCGAACGCTGCCGCGATCGCAAGAAGATTGACGGGGAAGGCATTCCGGGGCGTCAACTGACCATTTTCTGGGAGTGGTGTGGTGAACGCAGGCGTGTCCAGGCGTTTGGAGGGCGGATGTCTGATGTCAATTCCGAGACCTGCAACGCTAGATTGATCACACAGGGAAAGTTACTCTTACTCTGGTGTTGTTCTACACAAAACTTTTTTGTGCATAGCAGGGCTGCACAAGCGATCGCAGCCTTACTATGCAAAAAATCACTCCTCCATAGGCAGCGTCTAGTTGATCACACGGGCTGCAAAAAGTTGCAGCGTGCGATCAACTCGGAATGACCCCCATTATGTGATATAGTGCTCCTTTACTACTGAGTATTTTTTGCTTTCCTTTTGTAGATCTCTTACATAGGACGGTATCTACTAAAGGGAAGTGGCCACATTTCCCATATGTACTGAGCACAGGAATGCAATGCATTCCAGGACTTGGATTTGGTGGAACTGGCATTACCCTATAGAAGCCTATGGTCTTCTTTCTGCATTTTACACATGGAGGGTCCAATTGGATCCCTCACAGTACCCCACGCGGCTGCCGACTCACTCTGTACATATGCAATTAGTGGTAAGTGGTGGAATGTACCGCATCATGGAGGCGTGTCACGCTGGGCTGAGATTGAGGTTCCGACGAGTGGGCGTTAGCTAAAGGAGCAGATGTCTCTGCGCGAAGACAGCGAGGAAGCTGTAAGTAGTTCTTTCTCATAGAACATGGAGCTTCAGGGGTGGTTAAGGAGAGAGGTGTCAACTGAGAACTCCAGAGCGTTTACTAAGTAACGTGGTAAAAGAACTGTCCGAAAATGAAGACTTGTACACTGAAGAAAGAATGTTTGTTGACCGTAGTTAAGGATTACTGGTGAAAGAGGACTTGAAGACTGAAGAGTTCAGAAGAATAAAGATTTGGGGACTAAAGAATGTATGCTTGATGAACAAGGCTGAAGAGCACTGAAGACTAAAGACTTCAGTGCTTAGTAGACTAGTATCTACTAAAGGGAAGTGGCCACATTTCCCATATGTACTGAGCACAGGAATGCGATGCATTCCAGGACTTGGATTTGGTGGAACTGGCATTACCCTATAGAAGCCTATGGTCTTCTTTCTGCATTTTACACATGGAGGGTCCAATTGGATCCCTCACAGTACCCCACACGGCTGCCGACTCACTCTGTACATATGCAATTAGTGGTAAGTGGTGGAATGTACCGCATCATGGAGGCGTGTCACGCTGGGCTGAGATTGAGGTTCCGACGAGTGGGCGTTAGCTAAAGGAGCAGATGTCTCTGCGCGAAGACAGCGAGGAAGCTGTAAGTAGTTCTTTCTCATAGAACATGGAGCTTCAGGGGTGGTTAAGGAGAGAGGTGTCAACTGAGAACTCCAGAGCGTTTACTAAGTAACGTGGTAAAAGAACTGTCCGAAAATGAAGACTTGTATACTGAAGAAAGAATGTTTGTTGACCGTAGTTAAGGATTACTGGTGAAACAGGACTTGAAGACTGAAGAGTTCAGAAGAATAAAGATTTGGGGACTAAAGAATGTATGCTTGATGAACAAGGCTGAAGAGCACTGAAGACTAAAGACTTGCGGACTGCAGAACGTATGCTTGGCGAACGAGGCTGGAGAGTACTGAAGATTGAAGAGTAAAAGATGCCTACTTTGCTGACATGGTTGAAGAACGCAGAGAATGAAGGTTGAAGAATGATTGCTTGGCAGGTGTGGCTGAAGAACACTGAAAAATAAAGACTGAAGAATAATTGCTTTGCAGAAGTGGCTGAAGAACACTGTACACTGAAGACTAGAGACTGAAGAATGATTGCTTGGCAGACATGGCAGAAGAACACCAAAGACTGAAGAATGATTGCTGGGCAGACAAAGCTGAAGAACACTGAATATTGCAGATTAAATACTGAAGAATGATTGCTAGGCAGACGAGGCTCAAGAGCATGGCTCAGAATCCTGGAGTCCCTCTCCAACAGTTGGACACCTGAGGTCTCCGCACGATGATCGACCTGGCCGTGGTCGGTGGGGCCAGAGTAACAATGGCGGCTACCAGCAGAAGACTACGGGGTGTCTAATAGCAGGACAGGAAACCTCTGAAGTAGCAAAACCACAGGAAAAAGCCTGAGAGGAGTACAGAGCTGGAGTACCTGCACAAGGCAGCAACATGAAGCACTGGCAGCGTTTGGACCAGAACTGATCCCTTTTAAAAGAGAAGCTCGCCCAGGATTGGACGACTGCAACAGGAAGCCTAGACCATTGGTCACAGGGAATTTATCTCCCAGTACAGCGGACACACAAGCATGCACTGCCTCACCTACTTGGATCCCCGCCTCCCGCACACCAGAGACTGACCCGCCAGGCCTAACCATGAATCACCCCTTCCTCCACCGCCGCAGCACCTCCAGAAAGCGAACGGGAAGACCCCGGGATCTGCCAGCGGAGGCAAGAGCCCGGACCCTGACAAAGCGATGCTTAGTACATCCTGCCCATACTCTCATTCAGCACTTGCTCCAGATATATGCATTAGTGATCACCAGCCAGACCTGCGCCTTATCTCTTTTTCTTTGGTTTTAGCTATTGGAGCACAACATGGGTGTATCTAAAGGTATTTATACATGTGTCTTTATTGTTGGTCTTTATAAAATAGGTTATTTCCTGAAACACTGACAGTGCTTTATTGCTTTGTATCTGAGTGTCGTCCCATACTGCTGCTATATAGTCTCTCTGTAGAATGGCACCAGTGCAAGCTGTGGTATAACCATGTGAGTGCCGGTCTGCACTGACTGCATATTGCATCACTCTCCACTGTGATTTTGGAGCATTGACAATGCACCACAGGCATTGATTAACCCCGGTTCAACTGAATTGTATTGTGTGGATTGATCTCTTATATTTGGACACCAGTTATGTCAAACTCAGATGCTACAGCAGGGGTTCAGTAATGTTGTGGTACATTAAGGAGACGTTTTATGTTTGACTGACACTGAAGCTGAAAAGGAGATTTATGGTAAGAACTCACCTTTGTTAATCTCTTTCTGTGAGATACACTGGGTTCCACAGGGATAACATTGGGGTATAGAGTTGGATCTTGATCCGAGGCATCAACAGGCTAAAAACTTTAACTGTTCCCAAGATGCACAGCGCCGCCTCCTCTATAACGCCGCCTCCGTGCACACGAGCTCAGTTTTGTTAACCAGTCCAATGCAGTAGCAGGTAAAAGAGACCACAACCGTTAGTAGCCAAATACACCACATTCTTACGTTAGGAGAAGGTATCAGCGGCTAATGCCATACAAACCCAAAGAAGCTAAGTGCGTCAGGGTGGGCGCCCTGTGGAACCCAGTGTACCTCGCAGAAAGAGATTTAACAAAGGTAAGTTCTTACCATAAATCTCCTTTTCTGCAGTGGGGTACACTGGGGTTCGACAGGGAAACATTGGGGATGTCCTAAAGCAGTTCCTCATGGAAGGAGACGCACTGTAGCAGGCACAAGAACCGGCGTCCAAAGGAGGCATCCTGGGAGGCGGAAGTATCAAAGGCATAGAACCTTATGAATGTGTTCACTGAGGACCACGTAGCCGCTTTGCACAATTGTTCAAGGGTCGCACCATGGCGGGCTGCCCAAGAAGGTCCAGCAGACCGAGTAGAATGGGCTTTGATGGTAGCAGGAGCTGGAAGACCAGCCTGTACATAAGCATGTGCAATCACCATTCTAATCCATCTGGCCAGGGTCTGCTTGTTAGCAGGCCAGCCACGTTTGTGAAAACCAAAAAGGACAAAGAGGGAATTAGATCTTCTAAGAGAAGCTGTCCTTTTCACATAAATACGGAGAGCACGTACCACATCCAAAGACCTCTCTTTGGAGCATAAACCTGGAGAGGTAAAGGCCGGAACCACAATCTCTTGATTAAGGTGGAAAGACGACACCACCTTAGGCAGATAACCAGGGTGAGTTCTAAGAACTGCACGGTCACGGTGAAAAATCAGAAAGGGTGACCGACAGGACAAGGCACCCAAGTCTGAAACCCGTCTAGCAGATGCAATAGCCAGCAAGAACAAGATCGTAAGAGTAAGCCACTTAAGGTCCACAGACTCAAGAGGTTCAAACGGAGACTTTTGTAAGGCATCCAGAACAACCGACATATCCCAAAGAGCCACAGGCGGGACATAGGGAGGTTGAATCCGCAAAAGACCCTGAGTGAAAGTATGAACATCAGGCAGAGTCGCAATTTTTCTCTGAAACCATATCGACAAGGCAGAAATATGAACCTTGAGGGAGGCCAGATGAAGGCCTAAGTCCAGACCCTGTTGCAGGAAAGCCAAAAGTTTGGCAGTACTGAACTTGCATGCATCATAATTGTTAGTCGCACACCAGGTGAAGTAAGAATTCCAAACCCTATGATAAATCCGAGCAGAAGCCAGTTTACGGGCCTTCAACATAGTTTGAATGACCGCCTTAGAAAACCCTTTGGCCCTCAGTACGGAAGCTTCAAGAGCCATGCCGTCAAATCCAGTCGGGCCAAATCCTGGTAGACACAAGGGTCCTGAATGAGGAGGCCTGGGCGCTGCGGAAGCAGAAGAGGACGCTCTATCGATAGACCCTGCAGGTCTGAGAACCAATGCCGCCTGGGCCACGCCGGAACGATTAGAATTAGTATTCCTCCTTCTTGCTTGAACTGCCGAATTACCCTGGGCAGGAGTGACACCGGAGGGAACACGTACGGCAGTTGAAAGTTCCATGGAATTGCCAATGTGTCCACGAATGCAGCTTGAGGATCCCTTGTCCTTGCTCCAAAGACCAGAACCTTGTGATTGTGTCGAGACGCCATCAGGTCTACATCTGGTAGACCCCACTGTTCCACGAGGAGTTGAAAGACCTTCGGATGAAGGCTCCACTCTCCGGCGTGTACGTCCTGACGACTGCAGAAGTCCGCTTCCCAGTGCTGGACCCCTGGAATGAACACTGCTGCTAGGGCTGGCAGATGGCGTTCCGCCCAAGAAGAATCTTTGACACTTCCATCATGGCTTTGCAGCTTCGGGTGCCGCCTTGATGATTTATGTACGCCACCATGGTGGCGTTGTCCGACTGAACTTGTACAGGCCTGTTCTGTACCAGAGGCAGGGCCAGTGTCAAGGCATTGAACACTGCCCGCAATTCCAGAATGTTTATTGGGAGGAGAGATTCCTCCCTGGTCCACCGACCCTGAACAGAGTGTTGCTCTAACACCGCACCCCAACCCCGCAGACTGGCATCTGTCATCAGAAGGACTCAGTTGGAGATCCAGAATGGATGACCCCTGCTCAGTTGTTGGTCCTGCAGCCATCAAGTCAGTGACAGACGGACCTCCAGAGTCAAGGATATCATGTGAGACCTGATCCGGTGAGGCAGGCCATCCCACTCGGAGAGAATTAACCTCTGCAGAGGGCGGGAATGAAATTGAGCGTACTCCACCATGTCGAAAGCCGACACCATGAGTAACTAGTACTTAAGCTGAAAGGAGACTTTGACAGTATAATAAATTTCTGTAGCTTCGGCGCCATTGGAGGGGGGTGGAGCTACCTCAGAGCGGGACCAGAGGCATTTTGGCATCTTCCTCTGCTTACTGCAGTCATACAGAGCACACACAGCGCTTCATGACTCCTCAGCCACGCTGGATATCTGGTACAGGTTGTAGCAAAGGGGGAGAGCCATTAGTGTACACTATCTGGGTCCTCTACAGGTCAAAATTTATTAGTGATTACTGTGATATAGTTAGCTGACAGCCTCACTGGGGCAGTGCAGCTAGGGGTGTCTCACATACAGTAGGGCAGGCTTGCAGTATAACTGTCTGTGTGTATGTGTATGTTATTGTGCTTACTGTGAATCATGGGTAAACACAAGCTGTGTTGTGTATGCCACACCAGATTCTCTCCACTATCATTTGATTCTGTTTCATGTGAAGAATGCAGCCAATCTTCACAAATCAGTGAAGGGGCTGGGGGAGAGGGTCCAAAGCCCCACTTGCTAGGGTCTCTTAAAACTATGATGTCTGATATGTCATCCCAGCTCATTGCAAATGTTCAGAAAACTCAGCTACTACAACAAGCTGTTGCAGATTTAGCTGCTAGGGCAGATGTTACACAGCCCCTCATCTCATGCAGGACCACAAGAGCGTGGTTTACCTGCACTACTATCTGACACAGATGAGGATATACAGGAGGATGGGGAGGACTTGGACCCCATTAGTGGGGATCCCGATTCTGCTAAGGGTATTGAACCCCTAATTCTGGCTATAAGGAACGTGTTAAAGCTCCCTCTAGAGGACGCTGTGTCACAGCAGGCATTTTTCTTTACACAAAACAAGCTAATGTCATTTTCCCTGATTCTGCAGAGTTAGATGACCTATTCAAGCTGGCCTGGAAAAATCCAGACAAAAAATTCCAAGTATCCAAAAAGTTTTTGCACACTTTCCCATTTGCTCCTGAAGGTAGGAAATTTTGGGAGGAACCCCCAGGGGTTGATGTATCAGTCTCTCGACTGTCCAAAAAGGTGGTGCTGCCTGCCCCGGGTTCTTTTACCATAAAGGACCCTGGGGATAAGAAGATAGAGGCTACACTCAAATCTATTTAGATGGAAGCAGGTGTATCACAAAGGCCGGTCATTGTGGGTTGCTGGATGATCCATGCCATTCATTCCTGGGCCACTCAAATTCAGGGGGGCCTCTCTTGGTATATGCCCCTGGTTACTTTGGTGACCCTCCTAAAACACATTCAGGACACTACACGTTTCCTCTATGATTCGCTGAAGGAGATGGGGAACATTAATGCTAGGACTTCTGCCATGGTAGTGTCGGCGCGCAGGGCCTTGTGGTTGCTTCAGTGGACTGCGGAAGCAGAATCCAAATGTAGTGTGGAATCCCTCCCCTTTTCTGGGGAATGGCTCTTTGGGTTAAATTGGACACCTGGATTTCCAAAGTTATGGCTGGGAAATCCACATTTCTCCCCTCTGAGGCCCTGCCGGCGAGACGCTCCTACCCGGGGCCATCTGTACAGTCCTTTCGGTCTCACAGATTTTGATCTAAGGCCAATGTGACTAGAGGCACCAGAGGTAAGTCCAGAAAACCTGCAAGCACCAGCTCTCAGGAACAGACCCTTGGCCTCTACCACTATGAAGAGATCTTCTTCAACAGGGACCATTCATCTACCCGGACATACGGCGACTTTGTTTGACAGCATGGAGGTTGAGCGTAACATCCTAGCTCACAAAGGCCTTTCCAAAAAGGTTATTGCTACCATGCTTCCGGCCAGGAATCCTGTGACGTCAAAACACTATCATCATATCTGGAGGAGATATGTCTCTTGGTACGAGGAACGCACGTATCCGCTTGCTGAGTTTCACTTGGGATGTTTCCTGCAGGCTGGTGTGGATAAAGGCTTACATCTGGGTTCCAGTAAGATCCATATTTCATCCCTCTCCATTTTCTTCCAGAAGAAATTGGCAGTGTTGCCAGATGTTCAGACCTTCTTGCAAGGGGTACTCCACATCCAACCTCCTTTTGTGCCACCTACGGCGCCCTGGGATTTGAATGTAGTTTTGGAATTTCTACAGTCCTCCTGGTTTGAACCTCTGATGATGGTAGAAGACAAGTTCCTCAAGTGGAAGACGGTGATGTTACTGGCCCTGGCTTCTGCTCTAAGTGTCTCGGAATTGGGGGCCTTGTCGTGTAAAAGTCCATACTTGGTCTTTTACGAGGACAGAGCGGAGCTCCGGACTAGGCAGCAGTTCCTGCCGAAGGTTGTCTCTGCGTTTCACCTGAATCAGCCTATTGTGGTTCCATCCAGTTCTGACACTCGGATCAGAAAGACGGATTCTTTGTTTGTGATCTATGATACACAGAAAAAGGATTGTCCTGCTTCAAAGCAGTCCATTGCTCATTGGATTAGGCTTACTATTCAACAGGCCTATGTATCTGCAGCCTTACCTGTTCCTAAGTCTCTGAAGCCCCACTCTACAAGATCAGTGGGTTCTTCCTGGGCGGCTTGCAAGTCTCGCCTTACAACTATGCCGGCCGGGACAGCGCGAGGGCGGCGTGCAGTACACTGCTGAAAGGAGACCATGCTGCAGATACCAGGGAGCCACAAACGGCCTCAAAGAGACGAAGCCGCAGAAGAACTCCAGAGGCAACCAGGTATCCGCTTCCCTGATGTTATGCCCCTTAATACTGGGATCCCCCCTTAGATATAGCCGCACCCCCCACCTTGAGCTACCACAGGACCAGGCTAAACAGGGCTTCAAGCCTCCTGGCCAGTTTAATGCTGCCCACCTGATGGAGGGACATTTCTAAAGCTCCCCCCCCTCCCCCCCCCCGCCACTACAAGCAGCTACCTAGGAGTAGGGGACGCAGAAACCAGCACTTACACTAAACGATTGGCCCTTCTATCAGTAAGGAACAGCGCACCTAGCCCGCATTCTCTTGTGTGTTCACCGACACCTTGACCTGCCTCTGGAGCCCCAGACAGAGGCTGTGCCTTGTTAAAGTAATCCTAATATCCTTTTGCAATTACTGTGTGTCTTGCATAGACCGTTACACTCGAACTTCTCCGGATTGTGTTTAGGGCCAGAGACTGCCTTTGCTGGTTCCACAGCGCCAGCTAGCGATGTATTAATGTACTGTTTGAATATTCCTGAACAAGGTTTTATAAATGATATTTCGGTATTGATGTTCTGAAAAATACCTATGTTGCCGTTATGATCTGTTTACCATGCAGATGTTATGTAAAACAAAGGTAATGTGCCTGATCGAAATGTGTTAGATCTAGTCCGCAAATCCAGTTTCCTTAAACGGGGATTAATCCCTTTTATAATAAACCTTTGAGACCGTATCCTATCGTAGTGATCTTTACACACTTTGGGGGTGTTGTTCGTACTGGGGTATCTCCGTCCTTCTGCCCAATTTCTCGACAGGTGTTTCTACGCAGATTCTGGCTGGAGCCGCCGCAAGCGAGAACTAGTCGACCAGGCGGACCGCAACTGGGTAGACGTGAGAATCCAGGTACGCTGACACATTACACTATCACTGCTGCTTGCAAAGAAAAAGCAGTGATAGCAACTCCAACCACATCTGAATCAGTCCCCCTGTACAAATAACCACACCTACGCAGGTGCAGATTTGGCAGCTCCAGAGGTGGGGTCCAAAGTTCAATAGGGGAGCCACACCTACTGCCACCAACTGTCATCGCAAACTGACTCACTGGCAGTTGGTGTGGCTCCCCATTTGAACTTTGGACTGCACTGCAGCTCCACCTCTAGAGCCGCCACTGCATCTTACTATGTCCTGTGCCTTGGGCTGTGCATCTGTGAACGCAGCCACTTGCATTGGCACGTCTGCGACATTCCTGTAAAACACCCCCTGAATGTACCAGTTTTAGCATGCATTACTAGTCACCTCCCAGTAACTGCCCAGGAATGCCTGTGACTTTACCCACACATTTCTGATACAGTCTGTCCACCTTTGTGCGTACGCTCTGGGCAATGCAATTCTTCTTTGGGGTTTTCAGACATATTTTGCGCAGCTGCAAATAATCGCCCAACGACATGTATATCGACATTGCGTGCAGATTGGGTGTGCCTCTGAATCAGGCCAAAAGGGAGAAATATAATGAACTGCAATTTGTCAAGATCATGGTTTTCTGCCATTTTTGCTGCAGCATACAGTATAAACAGAGCCGGATTAACGGCGGGGTGGAAGGGGCAGTCGTCCTGGGCCCCCCAAACACTGTCCTCACAACTGCAAAAAAAATTGGAGTAGGAGTACAGCATTTACCTGTCTTCTCTCCGTCCTCCTCGGTAGCTGAGATGTTCCATTACAGCAGTGGCCGCCGAGGAGCTTCACTCACTGCAGTGTGAAGTCTTGCGAGATTTGACATTATCTCACGAGACTTCACACTGCTGTGAGTGAAGCTCCTCGGCGGCCGCAGCAGTAAAGGAACAGCTCAGCTGCCGAGGAGGACGGAGAGGAAACAGGTAAATGCTGTACTCTAGTTCCAATGTTTTTTTTTTTCATTTGTGAGGACTGTGTGTGGGGGCCCCATAAATTTGTTGTCCAGGGGCCCCCACAGACCTTAATCCAGCCCTGAGTATAAAGAAGGACTTTTATTAAAGGGGGGTTTGTCTTTTATTTCAGTTGCCCTCTTAATCACTTTGTAGATCACAGTGCATTATGGGGGTCATTCCGAGTTGATCGTAGCTGTGCAAAATTTTGCACAGCTACAATCAACTTTCCTGACATGCAGGGGGACGCCCAGCACAGGGCTAGCCCGCCCCCCATGTCAGTCCGGCCACCCCCTCGCAGCAGTGCAAAGGCATCGCACAGCGGCGATGCCTTTGCACTCCAGGAGTAACTCCCGGCCAGCACAGCTTTAGCATGCTGGCCGGGAGCTACTCCTCGCTCCCTGGCCCGCAGCGGCTGCGTGTGACGTCACGTAGCCACTGCGGCCGCCCCCCGTTCGGTCCGGCCACGCCTGCGTTGGCCGGACCGCGCCTACGAAACAGCGGCCAAACGCCGGCATTTCGCCCCCTCCCGCCCATCGATCGCCTCTGTCTGTCAATCAGGCAGAGGCGATCGCTGCCCTGCTACGGCCATCGGCCGTCCCACATGCGCAGGCGCACAAAGGCGCCAGCGCATGCGCAGCAGGGACCCGTTCGCTCTGCTGCGTGAAAATGAAGCGAGCGAACGGGTAGGAATGACCCCCTATATTTCCCCCCATAGACTGAAACATCTTTTCTTATGTCCTCATTTATAGACATGTATGACAAATGATCCATACATTGTTTTAGGGTCACAAGCAGCAATCACAGCATTTGTGTGTATAGAGCATATTTTCTGTTGTTCAAACAAGCTAAAATATTTATTATGTTAAATCTAAGGTGTATCAACTTTATGAAGTTCAGTTGCATCTAAGCTTGTTTGTTTGTTCTCAGGCAATCAGTGTATGGTATAGACTCCAGAACCATAAACTGTGTAATTAAAAACATATTAAAAAAAATATAAAAGTTTTGTGGTTGTATTTGGAGTTTTGCAACTTCTGTTGTCAACCTATTAATAAGTAAAATGTGTTTTGATTATTTTTATAATACAAATTATTTATGACTTACAGCTACTCGTGGACATAAAACACTAGCAATAGCACCACTTGTAGGCCTTAATAGGGTAATAAATGTATTTGCTAATATGTGGATATCATTTTAATGTGAAGATGGATCACACACAATTAGGTCAAATAAAGATGACAATAATATTAATATATCATTTGTGCAAGGTAAATTGACATTTAAAATGTCTAATTCCTTTCATTGAGATATTTTATAGATTTTGCACAATTAATAATTTAATGTATGAAATGTAAGATTAAGATAACCTCCTTTGTGTAATTTGACAATCTACGATTAAGTGCCCATTGTTTTAGCTTTAGCAATGCATCATACAATAAGGAAATCCAATTATTCTGTAAGGTGTATCATAGTTAATGAAATGTGAGCTGTTATTGAATAGTTGACATGAAATACATTGTTAATGTAAAACTAATCTTTAACATTTATTGGATATGATTATGCATGGGTGCAAGTTTAAAAATGAATGAATTACCTCCCAGTTCTTTGCTGGTGCCATGATGCTAGAACCTAATGAATATGAGAATAGTAATACCTTATTAGGAAATCATTTCCATCAATCCCCTAAATGCCCAAATCATTCCTTTTGATGCAACATTACCCTTTATTAATATCACATTATCTGGTTTTATGGCATATAAAGTTCCAGAGATTAACATGATATTAAACAGTATAATGGAGCTTAATAAATCTAGACTTAATGACGGACAATTATTTCCCCAAGACTAAAATCACATATAAAGTACCTGACACGTAGAAGGATTCTCAGGAGGAGATTCAAATGTTTGAAAAGTCAGTTGGGAGTCTGTTTTTTCCTATCTAATAGACAGGAAAAAACAGACACACAACCGACTTTTCAAACATTTGAATCTCCCCTCAGTCTTTAGTTGTAGGCCTAATGAAATGAGTGGGTTATATTGTGTCTGTGTAGTGTAAATACTGGCTGCTTTATTTTTACACTGCAATTTATATTTCAGTTTGAACACACCCCACCCAAATCTAACTCTCTCTGCACATGTTATATCTGCCCCCCCTGCACTGCACATGGGGGGGCATTCCAAGTTGTTCGCTCGTTGCCGATTTTCGCTATACTGTGATTAGTCGCTTACTGCGCATGCGCAAGGCTCGCAGAGCGCATGCGCTTAGTTATTTTACACAAAAGTTAGGTATTTTACTCACGGCATAATGAAGCTTTTTCATCGCTGTGCAGATCGTAGTGTGATTGACAGGAAGTGGGTGTTTCTGGGCGGAAACTCGCCGTTTTATGGGAGTGTGTGGAAAAACGCAGGCGTTCGAGTTGCAAAACGCAGGAGTGGCTGGAGAAAAGGGGGAGTGGTTGGGCAAACGCTGGGTGTGTTTGTGACGTCAAGCCAGGAACGAAAAGGACTGAGCTGGTCGCAATGGCTCTGTAAGTCTGGAGCTACTCAGAAACTGCTAAGAATTTTCTATTCGCAATTCTACTAATCTTTCGTTCGCACTTCTGCTAAGCTAAAATACACTCCCAGAGGGCGGCGGCTTAGCGTGTGCAATGCTGCTAAAAGCAGCTAGCGAGCGAACAACTCGGAATCACCCCCCTGGTTTTGTCCATTAGAGAAAAATGTTGCTGCTGCGATCAGTTCTGAATTAGGCCCTCATGTACTGGCACCTCAATCTCTGTATAAAAGCTACTATGAAGACATCTGCTGAATATAACATAACTGCCTTTTCCCAACAAAATAAAATGATTACTGTACATTTGCAGAACAAGATTACACCCAAGTGAATGCTTTCTGTAGAGATTAAGCCATAATAATGAGGAGTTTGGTTTTACTTACTTAGGCTTAAATGTATATTCCGATTCTAGAACATCCAAAGTTGCAAAATAATTAATTTTAGCCATTTTAACTGAGAAATTATTCAGAAATTAGAATCTATACAGGTCTCTGAAGTTTGGGCCCTGTTTATAATCACTTTCCTAGTTTTAGCCACCAGATATTCCTACAGTCTTCTCAAGGGACAATTGAAATTGTAAAACATAGGGGGTATTCATCATTGTGGTCTGCGGGTTGCGGCAGGGGATACTTGTCCAGAGTAATTCAAAAATTGTTCCAGTACGGGAAGGGGGGGGCTACTCCAAAAAGCAGCTGTCTAAATGATCAATAACATCAGGGCCGTAGACAGCCTGCCTAGACCCCGGTATTGCATGGGCACGGCCTAATCATGGAGCTGTTATAAGTTAAAAAACTTGAAAAATGTATTGTTTATGTGCTGCAGAGCGTCACCCACCAGAACAGGGGGCGACATGCATCCCTCAGCCAGGGACAGATTCAGGAGGGAGCGCGATCAGTGAGATTGATAACCCTCCCCCTGCAGGCAGAGTAGACTGCTATACTCAGTTGCAGCAGCCTCCCTGCACCCACCATAGCTCAGCAAAAACCAACATGTGCTGGGCTGAGAAGAGAAGCTGCAGTGCAGCATTCAGACAGGTAAGAAGGGGTGGGGGCAGTAGCGGATCTTGCCACGGGCAAGCAGGACTTTTGACCGGGGCACCGCCTTCCGGAGGGCGCCGGGCGCCATCCGGAGGGCGCCGCACCAGGGCAAGATCCGCTGCTGCTGTGTGCCCCCCTGCTGCCACTGGCCGCTGCTCCCCCCCCCCCCCCCGCGCTGCCGCTGTGAAGGGAAACTAGACGCGTACGCGTCTAGTTTCCCTTCGTGGAGAGGTCCTTTACTGGGCGGTGCGCGATGACGTCAACGCGCACTGCACAGCAAAGGTTCTCTCCACGAAGGGAACTAGACGCTACGCGTCTAGTTTCCCTTCGTGGAGAGGACCTTTGCTGTGCGGTGCGCGATGACGTCATCGAGCACCGCACATCATTTCAGTCTGTACAGGGGGCGTAAATGACCACGCCCCCTATTGCCGCCCGGGGCACACAGAGCGCCAGAACCGGCCCTGGGTGGGGTCACGGACAGGCTTGGACTGGCCCATAGGGGTACAGGGGAAACCACCGGTAGGCCCCACTGCCTGGGGGCCCACCCTCTCAATTATACATTATGAATATGTTACATTATACTGCACAGGACTATACTGACACAATCAAAATCACATGGTTCCGGTCTTTGGATTAAGGACCAGGGATCCTCAAGCAGCATTCGTGGATGCACTTGCAATTCCATGGGACTTTTGGCTGCCTTACATGTTCCCTCCAGTGTCACTCCTGCCCAGGGTTCTATGGAAGTTCAAACAGGAAGGAGAAATGCTGCTTCTAGTTGCTCCAGGGTGCCCAGAAGGCATTGGTTCTCAGACCTGCAGGGTCTATCGATGGGGCATCCCCTTCTATTTTCTCAATGACCGGACCTCCTCATACAGGGCCCTTGTCTCTACCCAGACCTGGCCAGACTGGATTTGACGGCGTGGCTCTTGAAGCATCACTCCTGAGAGCCAAAGGATCTTCAGAGGCGGTTATTCAAACTATGCTGAAAGCCCGCAAACCGGCCTCTGCCTGAATTTGTTGCAGGGTTTGGAATAGAGATCAACGCGTTCGGTTTCCTGAGAACCGAACCCCCCCGAACTTCACTACCCGAGCCCGGATCCAAGCCCGGCTCGGATTTTCCCGCCTGACTCAGAAAACAGAATGAGGCAAAACGTCATCATCCCGCTGTCAGAATCTTGCGGGGTTTGGATTCCATATAAGGAGCCGCACATCGTAGCCATTTTCACTCTGGCATTGGAGATTGTAGCCAGAGGGCGTGTCTCCGTCCTCAGTGTCTGTGGAGGGAAAGTGGGATGGCGATTCCGGTGCTGTCTTGTGCTGCTCAGTCCAGTGTAATGTCTTATGCTGCATCAGTCCAGTCACAGTGGTGGTGTCCTCTGCTGCCATATGTCCAGTGTAGCTGTATAAGTCCAGTGCAGTGGTACTGTGTTGTCCTGTATCAGTACAGTGGTAGTGTCTTGTGCTGCATCAGTCCAGTCACAGTGGTGGTGTCCTCTGCTGCCATATTTCCAGTGCTGCTGTATAAGTCCAGTCCAGTGGTGCTGTGTTGTACTGCATCAGTCCAGTCGTGGTATCTTGTGCTGCATCAGTCCAGTCACAGTGGTGGTGTCCTCTGCTGCCTTATGTCCAGTCCATTGCAGTGGTGCTGTGTTGTCCTGCCTCAGTCCAGTGGTGGTGTCCTTGTGCTGTTGTATAAGTCCAGTGGTTCTGTCGTATATGTCCAGTGATACTGCCGTATATGTCCAGTGGTACTGCCATATATATGTCCAGCAGTACGCCGTATAAATCCAGTGATACTGCCGTATCATTCCAGTGATACTGCTGTATATGTCCAGTGGTACTGCCATATAATTCCAGTGATAATGCTGTATATGTCCAGTAGTACTGCTGTATAAATTCAGTGGTACTGGCGTATATGTCCAGTGATACTGCCGTATATGTCCAGTGGTACTGCCATATAATTTCAGTGATACTGACGTATATGTCCAGAGGTACTGCCATATAATTCCAGTGATACTGCCGTATAAATCCAGTGATACTGCTGTATAATTCCAGTGGTACTGGCGTATAAATTGTCAAAGTCGAAAAATATCGTTATTCTCATCGCCTTGTACTAACCCCATGCGCTTGCCCGCTGCACGTGCACATTCTCTCCCGTGCGTGCGCATATTCGCAGTTGCGTGACGGCGCCTCCGCGGTCATGCACTTAGGCGCGTGGTATGTGCATTTACGGTAGAGTTTGTGTGCGTCTGGCGGGCGACTTGATTGTTACATAGTTAATCTGAATAGTGTATTTTATAGATTATGGTCCCCTTAATAATATCAGTAAGTTTGTTTAGTGTAACTGGTTCATGGACAGAGAATCCCTCTTTACATGATACGAAGGGTCAGACAGGTTTTGAGCAGTGGTGTTTAGTATGCAACGGTAGAGTATATTATTAGTAACATTCCGGTATTGGTTTGAAAGAGATTAATCGCTCCTGCGAATAGTTATGTTTATAAGAAGTTTATGGACATTTACTGTATTTGCAGTTCATTATCCATGCGGCGGGAATCCTGAGATTCCCTCCCACCTGAGCAGTATGAAATAGTCACAGCCCACCTGTTTGAATCAACCTATGACCTTTTGTTATAATGTGAAGACAGATTCCTGTGTCCAATGAACAATGCGATTGTAGGGCCCTTTGTAGTGTACTGCATGTAGTGTATATAAGAACAGCCAGCCAGGGCCAGCTCAGTCTACTCTCCACAACGGTTTTCATCATTGACTAACTAGAGAGCTGGTTCCAGGACTGCGCAGCGATCATTCCCCAGTGTGTAAGTTTTTCTCTGTAACCAACTTATTCTCTGTTTGTATTTGCCATACTCTCTCTCTCTGTTATTGTTTAGGATTACGAAACTGTTGTATATTGTATAATTTCAGTTATTCTGTTTAGGTGTTTTATGTTAGTGCTGTAGTGTATAAGCTGTAACTGTTTTCCCCTTTTACATACTAAAATCATCTAGATAAAGGTTTTAGAACCTTACAAGGTATTGTGTGTTTATCATTACATTGCTAAGGGTATTCGGAGCGTCTCAATCGCTCAAGCAGCTTTTATATTAACAAGGTTAAGAAGCGTTATATCATTACAGTATAAGTATATCTCTTCATTGTGTTGCATACAAGGTTAACTGTGTGTCATCCTGTGAGCGTCTGCGCCGCTCGTGTTCCTCTTGTGGGCACAGCGTCCGCTACGCTAGTAGCGTAGCATTACGGTACTCGGACCGCCTATAGCGTGCTTGATACCCAGCGTAAGCCGTGAGCGAACATGCCGCTCGTGCGTCTCGACCACGGCCTAGCGTCTGCTATGCTAAGTGCGTACCCTTACGGTACCCCGTACGCCCATTGCGTACTGAGTCTCATACCAATATATAGTGAATGTTATAAGATAAATAATTAGCTTTATCAATTGGCGGCTCGTCCGTCCTCCACATATCCGCTCTAGCGAACACAAGCAGACTTTATCTGTCAGCAAAGGGCGGGAAGGCAGTATCCCTTCGTATCCGTGTTGGTGGTGAGGGATACGGTAGTGCTGACTAGATAAGCGTCTGCATCGCTACAGTGTAGGAGTGCTGGTGGAATCCGGAACCGGAAGGTAAGAACAGTACGCTATTCTCATTTAAAACTGTTTTATTTCTGTTTGATACGCATTGCGTACGCAACACACGCACACACCTGCATTTTTCATTTGTGTAATTTTCACATCTCGCCTTCCTGTTTGCCATTTATCATTGGTAACGTGCTGAGAAAGATTTGTTGCTATTGGTAGTTAAAAGTAAAATTAATACGTAAGGGAGTAATTTGTAAAACACGCACACGGCTTTGCCTAAGATACAAGGAAGACCTGTGTGGTGCTTGGTAGATGATTACAGTTAAAAATCATTTGCATTGATATAAACGTGTTAGTTGTGTTACTGTGGACATATCTGGCCTGCGTACACGTGTCTCTAACAAAGGGGCAGAACGAGCGTACGCGACGCAAGGGCCGACGCACGGAGCGTATATTACGCAACGGAGCGTATGGGTACGCCCACGTAATACGAATCACACGATAGTATTGTTTTAGTAGGCGATACGGAAGCAACGCGATAATAGCGCAAATTAATCTCAGTATCCTAAATTTTAATCTAAAAGGAACCTTCTCTAGTTGCAACTCCTCTGGGACTAGACTGCGATACTGAATGAAAGGGATTTCTGTACAGAAACGAAAGTAAAGAGTAAATGAGGTGAAAAGAGTGTGTGCATATATATATATATAAGTTTCTCATTTTGGTTGGAACCTAGAAGTCGAGTTCTCGTAGAGGTACATCCGTGAAAGTGACAGCGCGTGGTGGCTTGGGAGGCATCCCTTGTTAAATATTGAAATAAGAGCATTAGAGTATAGCAGATCAGGAGGTCACGGACCAGGAGGTCCAGAGAGACAGACCAGGAGGTCTAGGTACAGCAGACTAGGAAGTCCGCTATAGATAGAGTCAAGAAGCACAACCCCAGGAGGGTTGGTGCGGTACCCATATAGGCCATCAAGCTCTGGCTGAAGGAATTCGCAGCCGTAATTTTCGATTCCGTTGGTCGTTCCGCACATAAGATTAGTTGCTTATGTGCAGTACGATTGTACCGCATGTAATTGTGTGCATTAGTTTGTAACTTGACCCAGTACCGTTTGCGTACGCTAGAGGGGTCATAAACGCTATTTGTACATTCTAACGTGATTTGTGTAAATTTTTTTATTTTAAGGGAGGTTCGCTGGTCACTCAGGAATTCTCTAACAACCGATACTTGCTGGGGACGGGTAACCTACTCCCACACGCCCCAGTAAAAGGTTTATAGGGGCCCTAGGTTGGGTACAGCAGCTCTGAGTCAGTGATTGAAGTACTGGCCAACGTGGGCGAAGAGTGTGTGAAGGTACTCGGTAAACTTTCACCGTCGGCCTACCCCGGACATCTTGGTTTTTGTAAGGGTTCGCTGAAGACCCTGATTTGAAGGTCAGAGGTAGTGAAAGCAACACCTGCAAAGATGGGGGCCAGTTGTTCAGGTAGGGGGTGATCAACCTTGGTTCAGGTTGATTTAGTAAACCGGCCAATAGGGTCGGCAAGGTATATCATGTGTGAGAAATACGGTTCACACACAGAGGTTTTGTGCGATGAATGGGAAAGAATGACTGTGCATGACGGGGAAAAGTTCCCACGGGTAGGCAATTTTAGTCCCAAGGTGTTACAAAATCTAAGGAGAAGGATATGTCTCATTAAATCTGCAAAGAGACGGATTAAACATTATGATTGTTTACAGTTATGGCAACGGGAAAGTGAAATACAAGGAGGATTAGCTTACACAGCTGACTCTCACTTTGGTAAGAAAAATATGGCAACAAGAGAGAAAGTGGTTACAGAGAATGGCAAACTGGTATATGATAATTGTGCACTTAGTAACTGTATAGATAAGAATAATTGTAACGAATGTAACAATGATAAAAGTAAAACTGTTAAATGTACAACTGTTAACCGGTGCAAGTTGCACCCCATGTTAAACTTCCCTCAGGATTACAAGCAAGAAATTGAGCCCAGCACGATGTCGGCACCTTTTCCAGCAGCCATCATACAAGACATCCAGGTGGACGTGACCAAATCGGTAAAGGCAGTAGTTGAACCCCCTAACGGAGGGTCAGGTGAGGTCGTGTCCACAGGTACGTACGGTGTTATATATCACGCACAAACAAATGTATCTCATATTGTAGAACCAACACAAGATGATGTGGTTGAATTTAATCCTGTCAGGGTGATCACAGTCCCCAATGGGAAGACTGACGCTCAGGGAATCATTCCCGCCAGGGACAGTGCAATGCGCCGTCCCTGGTCCCGGACAGAATTAAGAGCAATTATGTCTGAATTCCCTGATCCGAGGAAAGATCTAGTTGCATGTCAGAGGTTTATTAAAGAACTAGGAAACTCCACAGAACCCACCAACAAAGAGTGGTGGACAGTGCTGAGGGCATGTTTGCCCTCCAGTGTTGACCCTGCAAAGTTTATTACTGATTGTAAGTTAAACACAGAAGTACCTCGTACGGAGGAACACAATCAGGAATGTATTAAGCAGATCAACCGACAGTTAGGAGTATATTTCCCAGCCGTTGTCGAGTGGAACAAAATCTTCTCCATAAGACAAAAAGAAGGGGAAAGTACTTCTAATTATTTCAATCGAGCACTGCAAGTAATGGCTAGAAACACTGGGATCACGGACATCAAAACAAATGTACATCATAGGGAGGTAGCTGTGTCCGTATTAATGGACGGCTTAAAAGACACACTAAGAATCAGGGTACAGACCTCTCTACCTAACTGGAGAAATATCTCGGTGGCTGCATTAAGAAAGTCCGCTAATGGGCATGAGCAAAACATCAGCAAGCACAGGGAAACACAGGGAGGTAAGAAGCCTCAGATCCCTGTGTGTAAGTCAAAGATGATAAGATGTTATAATTGCCAGAAGGAAGGTCATTTTGCACGAAGTTGTAGGTTTAAAGATCCACAAAAGGTATATCAACCCCCTAGACAAAAACATGAGCAAAGTCATGATACACGAAATTGTAATCAGGAATCACCTAGGAAGAAGTTTGGGCCGCACCTGTAATATGCAGTCAGGAAAGTTGATCATTAGGACTGGTAGTAAACCTGAGGTTACAGTCAATGAAATTGGGAGGTCATTCCTTGTAGACACAGGAACGGCCGGGTAAACTTTGTAATTTATCTGTAAATGTTTCTTTTTCCCCATCTGTGACGTTCATCGGCAGAACTCAAACATCACATAGCTACTTGGTCTTTGCAGAAGTCTACCTAACCTCAGTGTGACCTACCAACATCAGTGTGTCCTGGCCAGGCACAAAAGGGTGGAGTGTGGAAATACTGGTGGGGGAGACTGCGCAAAGATACCAATGGATGTGATGGTGTGACAGCCTGATGGTGAGCGGAAGATCTGACAATGTTATTTTGTTTGTCGTTTTATGTAACATATATATGAATTGTTCTCTCTCTCATTTGTTTTTTTGTTCTCTCTCTCTCTCATGTTCTCATGCTTTACAGATGGTATGTCACACATCAGTTAGACAAATGGTAATGCAAGATTTTTGCTCCTTACAGAAAGATCGCAGATTTGGAAGGAATATTGTATCACCAGAATGTTCGTTTGGAAGATTGAGAGACAGCACCTTTGAGATGACGACAGAGCAAGAGGAACAACAAGACTAGAAGAGATCGTAACATTTTTCCTTCCCCTCAATTATTTTCTGTACCCCCATTACAAATTTCTCCTTTTCCTCCTGTAAGATGGACCTGCCCCAAGAGACTGTGATCCGGATTTTCCTGTTGACCCTGTTGTTGACCAGAGCAGTCTGTTTCGGTGAGAGTACCATGGAGGTCGAGAAAGGATCTGGAATGGGTTCTGATGACCAGGATGGAGGCGTAGTTTTCCAAGAGCAACATAATCACCGAGTAAAGGCGAGTATCAGAAAACGATCTGGTAGCATTGACAATAGAAGGAATTGTGAAGGATTGTTAGCTGAAGAGAACTGTATCTGTAGGCATTGTGACAATATAGTTGAGGATGGGTGCATCAAGAAATGTCAGTCCAGTTTTAATGTCCACATGGACCGGCATCCATTGAGTGACTATCACTCCTTAGTGGGTAAAGTGTTAAACCAGACAGACTGTTGGGTATGCTCTCAAGTACCTCAAGGTCATAGCAAGTCATGACTAGTACCATTCCCTTTAACTGTAGGAGAGGTACTTGAGTTAAGTGGTGGGAGGCCGGTGGACAAGAGGTTTAATATCTCTAGTCCTCCTAGTTTGAAGCTCCACCAATATCATGTGGATAAGTCCTTAGTATGCTTTAACATTTCCAATCCCCGAAAGCTGGGAAATTGGGAAGTGTCATGGAGTAATCAAACATGACATTTTCATATAGAGCCGATAGAATGCCCATAGACACAGAGCTTATACGCCAGATAGCCAACAGTGGAAAATACTTCCGGTATAGGTACACTCTAGGAAGTAGGACCATGCGAGTTGGAGAAGTATCACCAGGATACTGTGCACATATCGTACAAACTGATACGTGTACTAGACAGATGGGAGAGTTAGGGTTAGGAGGTTTCACATGGAAAATTTGTAACATGGTTATGTCACACTCCGTCCCATATGTTCTCCCCGATGATGCATATTTCATATGCGGGAGAAAGGCGTATAAGTGGCTTGCCCCAAACTCAGAGGGATTGTGCTACATTGGAAAAGTACTGCCTGAAGTAATGACTGTATCCCATATCAAAATGAAAGACATTCACCGCGGTGCCCAAGCTCCTTATACTCACACTCATTACGAGCACGTCGTTAAACGGCACCTGATAGAGAGGACAGAGCATCCGGCCTCTGATCTGATCCATGAATCCACCGGGATTCAATTCCTACTCGCGTTAGATATCACTCGTACCGCCAGAGGAGTGATAAATTATAGATATATATCTGCGCTAGCAAACTTGTTAGACAATATCACCGAAATGTATGACGACACGTTCAGGTACACTGGGAGAGAGTTACAAGCCTACAAAACAGAGCTGGTTCAGCATAGGATGATTCTCAATTATCTCACAGCAGTGACAGGCGGGTATTGTGTTACCCTAGCAACTCAAAATGGAGTAAAGTGCTGCACGTATATTACAAACAGCACTGAGGACCCGGCCGAGGTCATAGACCAAAAGATGGATGACATTTTGCAATTGAAGTGGGAGTTTCGAAGGAAACACAATCTCACACTCGCTGCTGTGGGTAATGAGCTGACCAGGTGGGTGTCATGAATGAACCCACAAAATTGGTTCTCTGGTTTAGGAGAATGGGCCCAAGGTATTATAATGGATGTAGGGAAATTTCTCTTGTGTATTCTGGGAGTCGTCATATTGGTTGGTCTGATATTTAGATGCGTTCGGGCTTTAACGAAGTGTAAAGGTAGTACCAGAGTGATGAGTCTGAGGAGCGAGGACACTGTAATAACAACAATTAATTTGATTTATGACCCAACGATAGACACAATGTTGTGATGAAAATGTGATTCCACGGTCCGTTTCTTTCACCCGTTTCTCCTTTGTTTTCCTCCAAGGTACAAAGACATCCGCTTGGAAGAAGAATTTGACAACCTCTTTTATACAGACCATTGATGAACTATGTCACAGACCCCAATATCCCTAGTGACTTTAACTTTTTACGAAAGCCCAATACTTTAGAGACTGTAATTTTATGGACAATGGAACAGCTTTTGCTCGCTATTTACAACAAAAGCACTGAGAGACATCAGACAACATGTACATCAGACAAGACATCAGACAAGACCTCAATCGGCGACTGTTTATTTAAACTCACATAGTTTACGACTGCATTTATAACGATTGTTTCTTATCTTCATCTCTACAACCTCCAGGTAGTATCTCACATAGTCGACAGGTGATTCTCACATATTAGCATTCACATGTGTCCCCCCCCCTTCATGTATCATCAACTAAATGTGCTCCCCCATTTGTTGCAACCAAAAGCCGAAATGAGCCCGGTAGAGTTTGACAGCCCATCCACAGACCCTTAATACGGGATAAGAAGGATTCAAATGTATACTACGCAATACCTCGAAGCTTGATTTAAAACACGTACGGCACGATGATACATGACCCCTCAAACATGGATTTCATACACACATGCTTATACTGTCTCACTAGGTCATACTTTTCCCACCTTCTCCTCTCCTCCCTTACCCAATCATAAAAAGGTGTTTACATGATGACATATATTTTTCTGTTTTGTTTAGGAAGTGGCAGTTATTGGTGACTGCCAAAGGGTGGACTGTCAAAGTCGAAAAATATCGTTATTCTCATCGCCTTGTACTAACCCCATGCGCTTGCCCGCTGCACGTGCACATTCTCTCCCGTGCGTGCGCATATTCGCAGTTGCGTGACGGCGCCTCCGCGGTCATGCGCTCAGGTGCATGGTATGTGCATTTACGGTAGAGTTTGTGTGCGTCTGGTGGGCGACTCGATCGTTACATAGTTAATCTGAATAGTGTATTTTATAGGTTATGGTCCCCTTAATAATATCAGTAAGTTTGTTTAGTGTAACTGGTTCATGGACAGAGAGATCCTTCTTTACATGATACGAAGGGTCAGACAGGTTTTGAGCAGTGGTGTTTCAGTTATTCTGTTTAGGTGTTTTATGTTAGTGCTGTAGTGTATAAGCTGTAACTGTTTTCCCCTTTTACATACTAAAATCATCTAGATAAAGGTTTTGGAACCTTACAAGGTATTGTGTGTTTATCATTACATTGCTAAGGGTATTCGGAGCGTCTCAATCGCTCAAGCAGCTTTTATATTAACAAGGTTAAGAAGCGTTATATCATTACAGTATACGTATATCTCTTCATTGTGTAGCATACAAGGTTTACTGTGTGTCATCCTGTGAGCGTCTGCGCCGCTCGTGTTCCTCTTGTGGGCACAGCATCCGCTACGCTAGTAGCGTAGCATTACGGTACTCGGACCGCCTATAGCGTGCTCGATACCCAGCGTAAGCCGTGAGCGAACGTGCCGCTCGTGCGTCTCGACCACGGCCTAGCGTCTGCTACGCTAAGTGCGTATCCTTACGGTACCCCGTACGCCCATTGCGTACTGAGTCTCTTACCAATATATAGTGAATGTTATAAGATAAATAATTAGCTTTATCAAAATCCAGTGATACTGCCGTATAATTCCAGTGGTACTGGTGTATAAGTCCAGTGATACTGCCTTATAACTCCAGTCCAGTGTACTGCCATATAATTCCAGTGGTACTGCCGTATAATTCCAGTGATACTGCCGTATACGTCCAGTGGTACTGCATTATAAATCCAGTCCAGTGATACTGCCATATATGTCCAGTAGTACTGCTGTATAAATCCAGTGGTACTGGCGTATAAATCCAGTCCAGTGGTACTGCTGTATAAGTCCAGTCCAGTGGTGCTGCCATATAAGTTCAGTGGTGCTGTCCTGTGCTGTATATTATTTACTCCAAATAAAGGGGTTATTAATATTTAATCCAAATAATTTTTACAGGGTTTGCCCTGTGTGGTGTAGAGGTACGCTCTCCTTTGCTGCATTTTGTTATATAACTCGAGAAAAATAATGGAGAACAAAAATTTGGAGGATAAAATAGGGAAAGATTAAGAACCACTTCCTCCTACTGCTGCTGCTGCCGCTGCTGTTGTTGCTGCTGGAAGTCGATCGTCATCCCAGAGGGAAAGTAGGAAGACCACTTGTACTACTTCAAGTAAGGAAATGACTGTCCAACAGTCCTTTGCGAGGAAGATGAAATATGACAGCAGTCATCCTGTTGCAAAGTGGATAACTGAGGCCTTG
Source organism: Pseudophryne corroboree (assembly GCF_028390025.1). Classification (NCBI taxonomy): domain Eukaryota; kingdom Metazoa; phylum Chordata; class Amphibia; order Anura; family Myobatrachidae; genus Pseudophryne; species Pseudophryne corroboree. Next base: position 291,105,035 of record NC_086447.1, on the reverse strand, counting down.
ACAGCTATGTTGGTGTAAGACGTGCGTCCGGTATCCACCATTAGTGCAGTGGGACTGCAGTGCCAACATTAGACGAGCTAGGTGTTTGTGCAGCACACTTGTGTCGCTTAGCTTAGTCATACAGCTACCTCATTGCACCTCTTTTACTTTGCATGATGTGCTGTTTGGGGACTATTTTTTTTTTAAGTGCCATCCTGTCTGCCACTGCAGTGCCATTCCTAGATGGGCCAGGTGTTTGTTTCCGCACACTTGTGTCACTTAACTTTGTCATACAACCACACATCGGTGCAACCTTTTGGACTAAAAACAATATTGTGAGGTGTGAGGTGTTCAGAATAGACTAGAAATGAGTGGAAATGAATGCTATTGAGGTTAATAATACCGTAGGATCAAAATTACCCCCAAATTCTGTGATTTTAGCTGTTTTTATGTTTTTTTCAAAAATCATCCAGATCCAAAACCAAAACACAGAAGGGTGGTTCTGGCAAAGCCAATCCAGATCCAAAACACGCACATGGAACCAGAACCAAACACAAAACACGAAAAGTGCCCGCCGCACATCTCTAGTTTGGAATTCTTACTTCACCTGGTGTGCTGAGAAGAATTACGATATCCGTAGATTCAGAACTTTCAGAATACTGGCTTTTCTGCAAAGAAGACTGTACTTAGGTCTTCATCTGGCCTCCCTCAAGGTTCATATATCTGCCTTGTCGGTTTGGTTTCAGAGAAAAATTGCCTCTATACCTGATGTTCATACATTCATTCAGGGTGTTATATCCTCCTTATGTCCCTCCTGTGGCTCCATGGGATTTGTCTGTTGTGATGAATGCCCTGCAAGAGTCTCCATTTGAACCTCTTGAATTGGTGGACCTTAAATGGCTCACAGCCAAGGTCCTGTTCTTGCTGGCTATTGCCTCTGCAAGATGGTTGTCGGACATAGGCGCTTTGTCCTATCATCCACTCTCTCATATTCCACCAGGACCGGGCAGTTCTACGAACTTTGCCTAAGGTGGTGTTATCTTTTCACCTTAACCAAGAGATTGTGGTTCCGGCCTTTATCTCTTCGGCTTTGTCTCCAAAGAACATTCTTTGGATGTGGTTAGGGCTTTCCATGTCTATGTGGAGAGGACTGCCTCTATCAGGAGGTCAGATGCCCTTTTTCACAAACGTGGCTGGCCTGTGAATAAGCAAATCTTAGCCAGATGGATTAGAATGGTGATTGCACAAGCCTATGCGCAGGCTGGACTCCCAGCTCCTGCTGAAGTTAAAGCCCATTCTACTCGGTCTGTTGGACCTTCTTGGGCAGCCCGCCATGGCGCATCCCCAGAACAATTGTGCAAGGCGGCTACGTAGTCCTCAGTGAACACGTTCATTAGGTTCTATGCCTTTGATACTACCGCCTCCCAGGATGTTTCCTTTGGACGCCGGGTTCTCTTACCCGCTAAGGCGCATCCCCTCCCTTGAGGAACTGCTTTAGGACATCCCCGATGTTTCCCTGTGGATACCAATGTATTCTGCTGCAGAAAAGGAGAGTTATGGTAGACTTACCATTGTTAACTCTCTTTCTGCAAAGTACATTGGGTTCCACAGGGCGTCCACCCTGACGCACCTAGCTTCTTTGGGTTTGTATGGCATTAGCCGCTGGTACCCTCTCCTGTTGTGAGAATGTGGTTCTATGTGACAAACATCTGCCTTCTCTTTTACCTGCTCCTGCATTGGACTGGTTAACGAAACTGAGCTCTCAGTGCCTGGAGGCGGGGTTAGAGAGGAGGCCAAAATGCATCCTGGGACAGTCACAGCTTTGCCTGATGGTGCCTCTGGATCAAGATCCCGCTCTACACCCTGATGTTTCCCTGTGGAACCCAATGTACTTTGCAGAAAGAGAGTTACAATGGTAAGTCTACTATAACTCTCCTTTTTCACTGTTGAAAAGGGCCAAACCCAGGAAAGCTCCGGGTCCTGACGGAGTGTCACCATCTGCCCTGAGAGCATGTGCGGGTCAGCTCACCCCCATATTCACCAAGATCTTCAACAAATCGCTGGAGCTACAGAAAGTCCCTTCCTGCCTCAAAAGGTCCACTATCATCCCAGTCGCCAAGAAACCCTCTATCACGAACCTGAACAACTACAGGCCGATAGCACGTCTGTGGTCATAAAAACATTAGCGCATCTGGTTTTGAATCACCTGAAAACTGTGACTGGCCCCCAACTGGACCCACTACAGTTCGTCTATTGATCAAATCGGTGTGTTGAGGACGCAGTCAACCTGGGCCTGAACTACATTCTACAGCACCTAGACATTCCCGGTACCTACGTGAGGGTTCTGTTTGTTGATTTCAGCTCGGCCTTCAATACAATCGTCTCCAGCATCCTCCACCCCGAATTACTTTGCTTAGGGGTCCCAGATGCTACCTGTTCCTGGATAGTAGACTTCCTGACAGATAGGACACTGGTGGTGAAAGCGGGGGGAATTCACCTCTCAAGCGCGGTCCATTAGTACAGGGGCCCCTCAGGGCTGTATCCTCTCAACCCTGCTATTCTCCCTGCACACAAATGACTGCACCTCAGAGGCGCAATCAGTAAAGATCATCAAATTCGCCGTCGACACCACCGTCATCGGCCTCATCAATGACGGGGATGAATCGGTCTATAGACGGGAAGTAGACTGGTTGGCCCAGTGGTGCAGCCACAACAGTCTTGAGCTCAACCCCCTCAAAACTGTTGAGATGATAATGGACTTCAGGAAGGTCATCTAGTGCACCTCCGCTAACGATTGCTGACAGTGTGGTATCACTAGTGGACTCCTTCAAGTTCCTAGGGACCACAATCTACCGGGACCTTAAATGGGGGTCCAACGCTGACGCCACTGTCGGGAAAGCACAGCAGAGGTTGTTCTTTCTCAGGCCACTAAGGAAGTTCAACATCCCACAGAAGCTTCGCGATTGTGGAGTCGGTACTGTGCTCCTCGATACTGGTATGGTATGGCTCCGCCAGTGCGAGGGACAGATGCAGGCTCCAAAAGGTGGTCAGAAATGCTGAGAAGATCATCGGGCCGACCTTCCCTCAGTCCAGGACCTGTATCTGTCCAGAGCTAAAAAGTGGGCAATGAAGATAGTAAAAGAGCAGCTACACCCCGGCCACAGCATGTTTAACTTGCTTCCTTCAGGCAGGCGTTATAGAGCCGTCCCCGCCAGGTCCACCAGAAGCCTCAAAAGTTTCTTTCCCCAAGCGGTCCGACCGGCTGAACTCCTGAACATTGACGGACTAGACGTACATGTAACTAACTTGTGTCCCTACTGTATGACTTTCCTTGCCCCCCCCCCCCCGCACTTATCCGTTGTCTAATTGGCTGTTGTATAGCAAACCGAAGACAAATTCCTAGTGTACTCAAGTGTCCCTTGGCAATAAAGCTGATTCTGATTCTTATGTGACAGAGCTTCGCATTTAGAAAGTGTTAACAATTAATGTACATAGCAGGGACGTTTCTTGGGGCGCGGCACTGACTGTGGCTCCTTGGCTTCCCCCTCCTCCCTCTCCCCGAGTACCCAGCTCGGGGGGCAGAGTTCATGGAATGATGTGGTTGCGTCGTGGCGTCACGACGCAACCACGTCATTCTGCGAAACTCAACCCCCCCTCCCCCCGAGTGAAGTACTGAGGAGGAGGGGGAGCCAAGCTATGAAGAGGGAGAGGCGGCCGGCGCAGGATCGACTGGTGAGGCGGGCCGAAGAGCAGGAATTGCCTCTGTAAGTATTCTCTCTTTCTCTCTCTCTCTCTCTCTCTGTAAAATGGGGACACCTGCCATAATGTGTAAAAAGGGGACACTTGCCTGCCGTAATGTGTAAAAAGGGGACACTTGCCTGCCGTATTGTATAAAATGGGGACTCTTGCCTGCCGTAATGTATAAAATGGGGACTCTTGCCTGCCGTGATATGTAAAATGGGGACTCTTGCCTGCCGTAATGTATAAAATGGGAACTCTTGCCTGCCATAATGTATAAAATGGGGACTCTTTCCTGCCGTAATGTGTAAAATGGGGACTCTTTCCTGCCATAATGTATAAAATGGAGACTCTTGCCTGCCGTGATATGTAAAATGGGGACTCTTGCCTGCCGTATTGTATAAAATGGGGACTCTTGCCTGCCATAATGTATAAAATGGGGACTCTTGCCTGCCGTAATGTGTAAAATGGGGACTCTTGCCTGCCGTAATGTATAAAGTGGGGACTCTTGCCTGCCGTAATGTGTAAAATGGGGACTCTTGCCTTCTGTAATGTATAAAATGGGGACTCTTGCCTGCCGTAATGTATAAAATGGGGACTCTTGCCTGCCGTAATGTATAAAATGGGGACTCTTGCCTGCCATAATTTATAAAATGGGCACTCTTGCCTGCTGTAATGTATAAAATGGGGACTCTTGCCTGCCGTAATGTATAAAATGGGTACTCTTGCCTGCCGTAATGTATAAAATGGGGACTTTTGCCTGCCATGATGTGGAAAATGGGGACTCTTGCTTGCTGTGATGTGGGGATTTAATGTATAAAGGGCATTGCGGTGTGTGGCATAATATGATGCAGGGGGCATTACTGTGTGGCTTAATATGGTAGCATTTTTTTTCCCTATGGTGAGCGTGATCTGTTGATGCAGGGTCAAAAACTGGGGTGTGAGGTAGTCTTTTCAGACGAGGTCACGCCCATTAAAATGAGACCACACACATTAAAATGAGGCCACGACCCTTGCCGAGGTTGCGCAAGGTTTGTTTTTTTTTACTCTAAGGGGGGGGGGGGGGCGCATTTCTTTTTATGTCATGGGGGGGGGGGGCGCATTTTTAAATCTTGCACTGGGATCCAAATTGGCTAGAAACAGCCCTGGTACATAGAGCCCCCAGGCTACAGTAGGAGCTTCAGCAAGTTATGTGCAGCCACTATGGTCTATTTATCACCATGACAGGTGATAATCTCGACCAACCTCGCACTGCGATAATTGAGTGCATCGCATGGATGTATCAATTATCGCATGCAGGGACAGAGCTTGCAGTCAAGCTCTGTCCCTGCGCTGCCTCTTCGCAACATCATCAGGGTATTTTTGTCAAAAATACCCTGATGGCCTGCTGCATATGCGCCGCCGCCTGTCGCTACTGCCGCTGCCGGGTTCCTCCCCCCATCGCAACTACCCCTGCACCAGACAAAGCAACCCCGGGAGCCAGTGTCCGCAGCTCCGGCGAGCGCTTCCGGGCGCCGGGTCCTTCTGCGCTGTAACCCCCGGTGCCTTAAAGTGCGCTGCCACTTTGCAGCGTCACTTTACTGCACCGGGGTCACAGCAAAGCATATGGGGGACCCGGCACCCAGCAGCACTCACCGTCGCAGCGGACACTGACTTCCTGGACAGGTGAGTATTTTTTATTTATTTTTCTATTTTTTACAAGTGATCAGCTTGTGTGCCCATTGGCCACACATAGCTGATCACACTGCCGCGTCCTCGAAAGCTGGGCAAAAGGATGCACATCGCAGTGCTGCCCTGTGATCTCGCCAGGCTGAGCTGGTGAGATTATCACAGGGCACACTGCGGTATTTTTTTAACTTTTTTTTTTAGTAAATTTGGCCACTTTGCATTTCTCATTATAAGTGTGAGGAATGCGATGTGGTTTACTGAAAAAAAAAAAAAGACAATTAAAGGGTTTGGAGCAGTTTTTCATGAAAACTGCTCCAAATGCCCTTTAATACATTCAGGTGATACTGAAATAATGTGAAAAGGGTGTGAAAACATCCTTTTTCACATTAAATTAGAAAAAATAATGTGAATAAATAGGCCCCCTTATCTTACACATAGAACAACACTGCGTTCCCAATATCAGGCTTCATTCTAGATTTTTCTGGATCTGATCACTGTTCTCATTATTATGCATAACAAACCTAGGACATACAGTACTGTAGTGAACAACAATATAGCGTTTTTCCACTGACATATACTATAATTTTTGCTTGATTGTGCCATAACTAATTTGGAATAAAGCAGTGATTACTTTGTTAGTTTTTTATTTTTTTAAGTTTTATTAAAAGAAGATTGTTGCATACTATATCAAATAACAAAATGACAAAATAATAAAGTATTTCAATTCTATATAAATAATATAGCACATATACAATAATAAAAAAGACAAACTGAAAGAATGGAGATAAAGGAATTACAGTGTAAGAGGATTTAGAGGATAAGAGAGGGTTCCCATACTTGTAAAAATGTCCCAAGTTGTACCCATATCTGTAGCCAGCAACTTTTCCAATTTACAATTTGTTCACTTTTAGCCAAGACACAACACCGCAGTAAAACCCTGATCCTCCAAGCACCAGTCGCCCCTGAGACTGTCCTCATCTGGGATAACCACACCTACTCAAGTTATTATCCCAGCCTGTACATTTCTTGCTCCATGGCTCTTCCACGCATTACTACAGTATCAACCTTCAACCATCCCAATCAGCTACTGACCTCCCCCTTCCCATAATGCTCTCACCCCCTGGCTCATTGTTATCCATACCCTCCAACACTGCTGTGCTCGCCACAGGTTCGATTCCCACTCTATGGGTGTCATGGACACCCACGAGTGGGTTAGCCCCTGTTAGCCGGCATTCCGGCTGGCGGCATTGTCAGCGGTCGGGGTTCCGGCATCGGCATATCAACTGAATCCCGAATTAATAGGATTGGGAGACACCAAAACCCGGTACAAAGTCCTTTTTGGCCGTTACAGACAATAAAAAAAACGGTACTGTACCGGCCAAAAAGGTACAGTTGGAGAGTATGGCTATCTATCTGGCCCACACTTATACAGTTTATCACCCCAAGCCAGTGTTCTGTCAGTGCCTGTCCCACTACCATGTATCCTACACCCTTGTTATTCTCTGTATTATTATCCCTTTATCCACAAGACACATACACCTCTCATTTCTGCTCTCAAATAATACATTATAATGGCATTAGGAGATGGGGTAATAGTATAAAATATGCATGGTATTAATACTGTGCAGGCCATAAAAAAAGCCAAAGGTGTCAAAACATAAAAATACAGAAAAAGAATATATCACAAAAAAAAAAATGAATATAATAAAGTGCATAAATTCCTTTAAACGCAGCTAAAATGAATTAAATGATCTCTTATTAAAACACTACTTTTCAGTAGAACACGGTGCCGCTTTGAGAGTGAGGATGATGGATTGCTATGTTTTTCTCCTGCTATTTTTGCCAGGAATGCTAATGAAAACCTCAGATTGACAGTCAGGTATTGTCACATTAATTTATTCTCAATTTTCTCTAAACGTTATATTTATTTACAATATTTTACAAATCCTTTTCAAAGCCAACTGTAGCTCACATATGTCTCACATATGCATAATCACTTTCCTTCCCACAATTTGTTATCTGCCAAATCAGAATATAATGCTGGAGCCGCAGCAGCGCTATGTAATTGGTAGTGGCGCCGCTGCAGCAGTCCCGTCTCCTTCCGCATTGGCTACCCGGCGCTGCTGTAAATGCTGGGATGCGCTTCCCTTATCCCTGCATTTACAGCGGCGGTGGGCAGCCAATGCAGAAGGAGAGAGGACTGCTGCAGCGGCGCCTCTACCAATTACATTGAGCTGCTGCGGCTTTCTCTCTATCTCTCTATCTATTCTGTCTGCCGTAATGTGTAAAAAGGGGGACGCTGTCTGCCATAATGTGTAAAAAGGGGACGCTGTCTGCCGTAATGTGTAAAAAGGGGGACGCTGTCTGCCGTGTTGTGTAAAAAGGGGGACGCTGTCTGCCGTAATGTGTAAAAAGGGGGACTGTCTGCCGTAATGTGTAAAAAGGGGGACGCTGTCTGCCGTATTGTGTAAAAAGGGGGACGCTGTCTGCCGTAATGTGTAAAAAGGGGGACTGTCTGCCGTAATGTGTAAAAGGGGCTCTACCTGGTGTAATGGGGCTACTGTGCAGCGTAATTTGAATAATGGAGACTACTGGCACCATAGTATGAATTGGTATTATTTTGTGGCCACGCCCCTTCCCGTGAAGCCACGCCCCTATATATTTTTACAGCGCGCACTGCCCCTCTTGCATAGGTGGGGGGGCACCAATGCCGTTTCTTGCACACAGCGCTAAAATGCCTAGTTACGTCACTGCCCTGAGGTACTGAATATAATAGATTGAAATATTAATGCGAAACAATTTGTGAATGAAACATATAGGGCTAGCTCTTGCTACAATCTGATTTGAAATAAACTGTAGCAAAAAGTCATTCATTGTTGATACTGAATATTAGAAGACCCAATTAGGACTGACATCACACCTGAGCTGCTCCTTTATAGGATTTACATTAGCAACCCGGTGGAACTATCAGTATTACCCTTTTTTGAGCAAATGAGGCGGGTCGCACCCAGTAGCCTGACACGGGTGCTTTCCAGCTGCGACCTGCCTCAGGCCCCTCGCCGCTGCTCTTTCCAACCGAGCATATTGTTCGGTTGGTGACATCATCGCTGACACAGAGTGAACGGGAAACGGGTCACAACAGCCCGGCTTCCCGTTTACACAGAACAGCAAGCTGTGTCAAACCCGTGTTCAACCCTGCAAGCTACCCGAGTTGGAATACCGGGTCACTCGACTGCAATAACCCGTGTTCAAAGTTGGTTGTGTAAAAGGGGTATAAATTGTAGCATAAATATAAATTTCCTGCTGGCCACCCTGCCTAAGTGTGCAGCAGGGGCGGATTGGCCATAGGGATCACCAGGAAGATTCTAAAATCTCCTTTACACCAAATATGAGGATGAAAGTGCTTTTTATCTGAGCAGCATATTGCCCCTTGCTTAGATCAGTAGACTGGTGTGCTCAGCTGCAGTTTCGGAGGGTCACATATTCCCAACCATTTAACCAAAAATTTAGATTCATACATAATACAACACTATGGCATACCCGCCAAGCCCCCTGTACCAGTTTTAAACTGTGAAATGTTGGCGGTAAAAGTAAAAGGGCAAGAGTGCAAGGGCGTGGCCAGGGGGGACTGTACACTTGGGTTTGGAAGCCGCTGGCACTGGCTATTTAGTGAGTTATATTGTGAGTGTGTACACTATGAAGTTCATCTCTGTGTATCACTAGGGCCTAGGGGCCACCATCGCTGGATGGTTTCTGTTACACAGCAACAGTAGCCAGTCAGTGCTGGCTGGCCCCCGGCCCCCAGTGATATATAGAGATGAAATTCAGAGTGTACACAGTCACAGTATAACACAGTGAATAGCCAGCGCCAGCCACCCTGCACTTCCTCCTCAACACTGGCGCTGAGCGCCGCTCAGTGTACACACAGGTTGCAGAGAGCCACGGAAGGACGGGGTTTAGCCGTCTGTCAGTGTCACTGCGCAGCCGCGTGGGAGTCTGTGTCACCGCAGCACTGCCAAGAAATCTGGACACCTCACCAGAGAACCTGGTACAAAATGGTACAGGGGTGTTTGCCAGTACAAACCATAAAAAACAGTATCACTGTGTAGCGATGTGCTCACATGTTAGCTGGGCGTCCCCCCACATGTTAGAGATAAGGAGGGAGAGGGCGACATGCCGGCACCTCTCTTTGGTCAACCAATAACTGAGACAAGACAACTTAGTTTCTTGGGCAAATCAAAAGGTCACAGCTTTATTGATTAAATACATAATCACAACCAAAACAACTGCAGGGCACGAAAAACAAGGGGAGCGGTGCGCCATGCTCACGGCCCGTTGTACCACCCGAGGCGTGGCCGCTCCGCCTTCGTGGGTATGCGGCCCCGCCCCCTACAATTTGGTACTACCCGGGGCGTGCCTGACTCCACCATGTGGTTACGGGACCACGCCCCCTACCATTTTGGGACCAGCTACCATCCGCACAGCACCCTACCTTGGCGCGCAACCCGTATGGCCCCTGCTATATTAATGCTGGAACCAGGTATGCGGCCACCTATTGGTGAATATGCGAGGCATTCTGTAAATCCCCTACTTTCATGCCTTGTGCACCACTCCCTCCCCGCCGACCAACTGTAACAATAACATCCTTCTCAACAACCTATACAGCACTGTAAGAACGTGAACTTGAAAAATCACAAATGTTTCTTTTTCTTTCTTTTTTTTAAATTATATATAAAACAATGACATGCAATATCCAACATCGTTACATAATTCTTCACACCTCCTGGCTGCCGCCTATGACCGCTTAGACACCTCTACCTTTTTAACTCACCGGGCTGGGTGGGAGGGCGTCTTGTCCTTGCTGGTGGGTGAATGCACTCAGCCCCCCCCGGCTCCCAGCATATAAACCTCCTGCTGCCCACTCCCCTGCAATTAAATCCTCTAACCCTCACTGGCCGTTATGATCAGCCAGGTGCTAAAAATAAGATTTTACTCACCGGTAAATCTATTTCTCGTAGTCCGTAGTGGATGCTGGGGACTCCGTAAGGACCATGGGGAATAGACGGCTCCGCAGGAGACTGGGCACATCTAAGAAAGATTTAGGACTATCTGGTGTGCACTGACTCCTCCCCCTATGACCCTCCTCCAAGCCTCAGTTAGGAACTGTGCCCGGAAGAGCTGACACAATAAGGAAGGATTTTTGAATCCCGGGTAAGACTCATACCAGCCACACCAATCACACCATATAACACGTGATAGGAACCCCGGTTAACAGTATGATAACAAATGGAGCCTCTGAAGAGATGGCTCACAACAAAACCCGATTTTTGTAACAATAACTATGTACAGGTATTGCAGACAATCCGCACTTGGGATGGGCGCCCAGCATCCACTACGGACTACGAGAAATAGATTTACCGGTGAGTAAAATCTTATTTTCTCTAACGTCCTAGTGGATGCTGGGGACTCCGTAAGGACCATGGGGATTATACCAAAGCTCCCAAACGGGCGGGAGAGTGCGGATGACTCTGCAGCACCGAATGAGAGAATTCCAGGTCCTCCTCAGCCAGGGTATCAAATTTGTAGAATTTTGCAAACGTGTTTGCCCCCGACCAAGTAGCTGCTCGGCAAAGTTGTAAGGCCGAGACCCCTCGGGCAGCCGCCCAGGATGAGCCCACCTTCCGTGTGGAATGGGCTTTTACAGATTTAGGCTGCGGTAAGCCTACCGCAGAATGCGCCAGCTGAATAGTGCTACAAATCCAGCGCGCAATAGACTGCTTAGAAGCAGGAGCACCCAGCTTGGTGGGTGCATACAGGATAAACAGCGAGTCAGTCTTTCTGACTCCAGCCGTCCTGGAAATATAAATTTTTAGGGCCCTGACTACGTCCAGCAACTTGGAATCCTCCAAGTCCCTAGTAGCTGCAGGCACCACAATAGGTTGGTTCAAGTGAAAAGCTGAGACCACCTTTGGGAGAAACTGAGGACGAGTCCTCAATTCTGCCCTATCCATATGGAAAATCAGATAAGGGCTTTTACAAGACAAAGCCGCCAATTCTGAAACCCGCCTGGCCGACGCCAAGGCCAACAGCATGACCACTTTCCACGTGAGATATTTTAAATCCACAGTCTTAAGTGGTTCGAACCAATGTGATTTCAGGAATGCCAAAACCACATTGAGATCCCAAGGTGCCACTGGGGGCACAAAAGGAGGCTGAATATGCAGTACTCCTTTGACAAAAGTCTGAACTTCGGGCAGTGAAGCCAGTTCTTTTTGGAAGAAAATCGACAGAGCCGAAATCTGGACCTTTATGGACCCCAATTTGAGGCCCAACGTCACCCCTGCTTGCAGGAAGTGCAGGAATCGACCCAGTTGAAATTCCTCCGCCGGGGCCTTCATGGCCTCACACCAAGCAACATATTTTCGCCAAATGCGGTGATAATGTCTTGCGGTGACATCCTTCCTGGCTTTGATCAGGGTAGGGATGACTTCCTCCGGAATACCTTTTTCCTTCAGGATCCGGTGTTCAACCGCCATGCCGTCAAACGCAGCCGCAGTAAGTCTTGGAACAGACAGGGTCCCTGCTGCAGCAGGTCTTGTCTGAGCGGCAGAGGCCAAGGGTCCTCTGTAAGCATCTCTTGAAGTTCCGGGTACCAAGCTCTTCTTGGACAATCCGGAACCACGAGTATGGTTTTCACTCCTCGCCTTCTTATTATTCTCAGTACCTTGGGTATGAGAGGTAGAGGAGGAAACACATAAACCGACTGGTACACCCATGGTGTCACTAGAGCGTCCACCGCTATCGCCTGAGAGTGTCGTCGGGACCAGCTGTGACTTTGGAATGTTTAGAATCCAGCCGTGCTGTTGTAGCACTTCCTGAGAAAGTGCCACCCCCACTATCAACTGTTCTTTGGACATCGCCTTTATCAGGAGATCGTCCAAGTATGGGATAATTAAAACTCCCTTCTTGCGAAGGAGTATCATCATTTCGGCCATTACCTTGGTAAAGACCCTCGGTGCCGTGGATAACCCGAACGGCAGCGTCTGGAACTGATAGTGACAGTCCTGTACCACAAATCTGAGGTACTCCTGGTGCGGAGGGTAAATGGGGACATGCAGGTACGCATCCTTGATGTCCAGGGATACCATGTAATCCCCCTCCTCCAGGCTCGCAATAACCGCCCTGAGCGATTCCATCTTGAACTTGAACCTCTTGATATAAGTGTTCAAGGTTTTTAAATTTAAGATGGGTCTCACCGAACCGTCCGGTTTCGGTACCACAAACATTGTGGAGTAGTAACCCTTTCCTTGCTGAAGGAGGGGTACCTTGACGATCACTTTCTGTGAATACAGTTTTTGAATAGCCACCAACACTGCCTCCCTGGCAGAGGGAGTTGCCGGCAAGGCAGATTTTAGGAAACGGCGGGGGGGAGACGTCTCGAATTCCAGCCTGTACCCCTGAGATACTACTTGAAGGACCCAGGGATCCACCTGTGAGAGAGCCCACTGTGTGCTGAAAAACCTGAGACGTGCCCCCACCGTTCCCGATTCTGCCTGAGCAGCCCCAGCGTCATGCTGTGGACTTACCGGATGCAGGGGAGAACTTCTGCTCCTGGGAACTAGCTGTGTGCTGCAGCTTTTTCCCCCTTCCTCTGCCCCTCGGCAGAAAGGATGAGCCTCTAGCCCGCTTATTTTTCTGGGGCCGAAAGGACTGTACTTGATAATACGGTGTTTTCTTTTGCTGTGGGGTAGCCTGTGGCAAAAAAGTCGATTTCCCAAAAAGTTCCGCCCCTTTATAGGGTAAAACTTCCATGTGCCGCTTGGAATCGGCATCACCTGACCATTGCCTAGTCCATAACCCCCGTCTGGCGGCAATGGACATAGCGCTTATTTTTGATGCCAGCCGGCAAATATCCCTCTGTGCATCACGCATGTATAAGACCGCGTCTTTTATATGGTCAATCGTCAGCAAAATATTGTCCCTATCCATGGTATCAATGTTTTCCGACAGGGAGTCTGACCACGCAGCAGCAGCACTGCACATCCAAGCTGATGCAATAGCGGGTCTCAATATAATGCCAGTGTGTGTGTATATAGCTTTTAGGGTACTTTCCAGCTTTCTATCAGCAGGTTCTTTTAGGGCGGCCGTATCCGGAGATGGTAGTGCCACCTTTTTTGATAAGCGTGTCAATGCTTTATCTACCATAGGGGGTGTTTCCCAGCGTGACCGATCCTCTGGCGGGAAAGGGTACGCAGCCATTAACCGTTTAGAAATGATCAATTTCTTATCTGGGGAAGTCCACGCTTCCTCACACACCTCATTTAATTCGTCAGATGCAGGAAAAACTACTGGTAGTTTTTTCTCACCAAACATAATACCCTTTTTTGTGGTACCTGGGGTATCATCAGAAATGTGTAATACATTTTTCATAGCCTCAATCATATAACGGGTGGATCTATTGGAGGGTACATTCGTCTCATCATCGTCGACACTGGAGTCGGTATCCGTGTCGACATCTGTATCTGTCATCTGAGGTAGCGGGCGTTTTACAGCCCCTGATGACATTTGAGACGCTTGGACAGGCACAAGCTGAGTAGCCGGCTGTCCTATGTCGTCAAACCTTTTATGTAAGGAGCTGACACTGTCACGTAATTCCTTCCATAAGTCCATCCACACTGGTGTCGACCCCGCAGAGGGTGACATCACATTCACAGGCATTTGCTCCGCCTCCACATCATTATCCTCATCATACATGTCGACACAGCAGTACCGACACACAGCAGACACACAGGGAATTCTCTTACAGAGGACAGGACCCCACAAAGCCCTTTGGGGAGACAGAGGGAGAGTATGCCAGCACACACCAGGGCGCTATATAACACAGGGATATCACTATACAGAGTGTTTTCCCCTATAGCTGCCTATAATATATATATATTGCGCCTAAATTGTGCCCCCCCCTCTCTTTTTTACCCTTTCTGTAGTGCAGGACTGCAGGGGAGAGCCAGGGAGCGATCCTTCCAGCGGAGCTGTGAGGGAATAATGGCGCCAGTGTGCTGAGGGAGTTGGCTCCGCCCCTTTTTCGGCGGGCTTTCTCCCGCTATTTTATCGTTTCTGGCAGGGGTTAATATACACCTATATAGCCTCTGGGGCTATATATGGTGTTAGTTTTGCCAGCCAAGGTGTTATTATTGCTGCTCAGGGCGCCCCCCCCAGCGCCCTGCACCCATCAGTGACCGCAGTGTGTGGTGTGCATGAGGAGCAATGGCGCACAGCTGCAGTGCTGTGCGCTACCTTGGAGAAGACAGAAGTCTTCAGCCGCCGATTTTCCGGACCACCTTCTTGTTTCTGGCTCTGTAAGGGGGACGGCGGCGCGGCTCCGGGAACGGACGACGAGGTCGGGTCCTGTGTTCGATCCCTCTGGAGCTAATGGTGTCCAGTAGCCTAAGAAGCCCAAGCTACCACCACTTAGGTAGGTTCGCTTCTTCTCCCCTTAGTCCCTCGTTGCAGTGAGCCTGTTGCCAGCAGGTCTCACTGAAAATAAAAAACCTAAACTATACTTTCTTCTAGGAGCTCAGTAGAGCCCCTAGTGTGCATCCAGCTCAGCCGGGCACAGAAATCTAACTGAGGCTTGGAGGAGGGTCATAGGGGGAGGAGCCAGTGCACACCAGATAGTCCTAAATCTTTCTTAGATGTGCCCAGTCTCCTGCGGAGCCGTCTATTCCCCATGGTCCTTACGGAGTCCCCAGCATCCACTAGGACGTTAGAGAAAGGGGGAACGGTGTGCTGGCTGCTACCTCCCCCCCATTCCGCCTGCCTATGGGGGTTCCCTCCATTGCCCCCATGAGCTGCCTTGCGCCCCTCCCCCTTATCGGGCTGCGGGGGCCATCTTTGGCTACCTTCGCCCCTTAAAGGGTTGTAGCTGTGCGATTGTCGCACAACTACAACACATGCTGAATCGAGCCCTGGGTGTGTTATGTAGTGTGTGTAGCTTACAGTTACTCATACTTACCTACATTTTATTTCTCCTCTCCGGGAGAAGCCCGGAGAGGAGACGCTGCAGTGTCTTCAGGAGGGGGCGGGGCTGGACTGTGACATCACTAAGCCCCGCCCCTGCATCGGGAAATGTCGCAATTCGTGGGTCCGCGGGAAGGGGGCGGGGCTAAAATGATGCAATTTGCGTCATTTTAACCCCTTCTCCACCCGACGGACCCGCGAATGCGGGAGGTTATCTCTCCATCCTGCTCGCATCACTAGGGTGCGAGCAGGATGCGGGAGACCTGCCCACTCTTCCGGGGGTGCGGGGGGCTACCCCAAAAAACGGGAGCCTCCCGCAGCTTCCGGGAGAGTAGGTAAGTATGCAGTTACTATGGAATGAATAATGTAAGCACATGCAAAGTAAACATGAATTGCCTTTAGGAATAGTACGTATTAGTGAATGTATCCTCTGTATAACAATTGTCTTTGTTTTCAGATCTAGATCCAGCTCCAACCTAAAGAAAGAGCTCATGCCTGAAAGTAAGCTATTAAACCTCCTCACATAGGGGGTAATTCCAAGTTGATCGCAGCAGGATTTTTGTTAGCAATTGGGCAAAACCATGTGCACTGCAGGGGAGGCAGATATAACATGTGCAGAGAGAGTTAGATTTGGATGGGGTGTGTTCAATCTGCAATCTAATTTGCAGTGTAAAAATAAAGCAGCCAGTATTTACCCTGCACATAAATAAAATAACCCACCCAAATCTAACTCTCTCTGCACATGTTATATCTGCCTCCCCTGCAGTGCACATGGTTTTGCCCAATTGCTATCAAAAATCCTGCTGCGATCAACTTGGAATTACCCCCATAGGTCACTATGACACATCATATAGTACATTACAGAGGTTCTATACCCCTGCCTATTACTGAAATGTGACAATATCAATGTTGTAGACTGCAGGATATTAAGCAACAGTAAAGAGGTAAAAATAAAGATAAAATTATAGGAATACAAGGCCTAAATCATGGGTCTTCAACTTGCGGCCCTCCAGCTGCTGTGGAATTATACATCCCAGCATGCTTTGCCACAGTTTTGCTATTAAGGCATGATATACTGAGACAGGGCATGCTGGGATATGTAGTTCCACAGCAATTGGAGGGCCACAGTTTGAAGACCTTTGGCCTAAATCAGGCATTCCCAACCACGATCCTCAAGGCACACCAACAGTGCAGGTTTTAGTGATATCCAGGCTGTGGCACAGATGGTTAAATCAAAATAACTGAGCTACTAATTAAGTGACCTGTGCTGAAGTCTGGATATCACTAAAACCTGCACTGTTAGTGTGCCTTGAGGACTGAGGTTGGGTATTACCTGGCCTAAATGATCTTCTGATATGTAACCTGTATTTGGGCATTACTCCCAACATGACCCTCTCCAGGTGGAACAGAATGCTCTGCTCCTGGACTTCCCTCTTAATGTATGATTGCCCAGAGCCGGCCACAGGCATAGGCAAACTAGGCAATTGCCTAGGGCATTTGATATGCCTAGGGGCATCCGCAGCTTCTGCTGATTAAAATGATATACGGCATGCCTATATACTGTGTGTAGAATTTCATATGCAGATACAGCCACAGTCTCATAGACATGCTGCATATCATTTTAATCAGCAGAAGCTGCTTGTGCATCCCAGCCACATAGTAATGCAAATAAGATGCACTTTCATAAACAAAAGTCACCTGACGTTAGCATTGAGGCAAGATTTATGAGGACACATCTGTATCCAAGCAGGGGCAGAGGTCACAGTGTTAGTGGCACTGTGAGAGCTGTGTGCATGTGAGTGGGTTGGTTGTGCAGTAGTGTTTGGAATATGTGTAAGGAGCATTATGTGTGTCATGTAAAAATGCATTAATAATGTGCAACATATGTGTAAGGGGCACTGTGTGTGTCATTATGTGTATAAGGGCATTAATAATGTGTGGAATATGTGTTACAGGGTACTACTGTATGTGTGCTATTATGTGTATAGGGGCACTAATAATGTGCAGCAAATGTGTATGGGGCACTATGTTTGTCATTATGTGTATAAGGGCATTAATAATGTGCGGCATATGTGTAAGGGACATTATGTGTAAAAGGGCATTAATAAAGGTTGTCATAATGTGGGCATTGTTTATAAGGACATTAATAAGGTGTCTTATATGTGTAAGGGGCATTACTGTGTGGAATGTGTATAAATGCATTACTAATGTGTGGCATTATGTGTATAAGGTGCTCTACTGTGTGGTATTATGTGTATAAATGCATTACAAATGTGTGGCATTATGTGTATAAGGTGCTCTACTGTGTGGTGTAACATATAGTAAGGGCACTATTGTGTCGTCTAATGTGAATAAAGAGCGATAGGGTATGGTGTAATGTGAATAAAGAGCATTTCAGTGTGATGTAATGTGAATAAGGGGCTGTACTGTGAGGAGTAATGTTTATAAGGAAAAGTGGTACTACTGTGTGATGTAATATGAATTATGGACACTATTGCATGATCAATTGTGAATAAAGTTGCACAACTATGTAGCGTAATTGGAATTGGGGTTATTGTGTGGCCATGCCCCTTGCCAGCAAAAACACCCCCCTGTTTGGGCTGTGCGCCAAATGTACGAACTGTTCCTATTTAAAATATAGGGGGTACAAACACCACAATAAGGACTGCTATGGGTGAGGGGTGATGGTGCTGGGAAAGAGGTGCAGGGTCAGAGGCGGAACCAGCTGTGGTGCTAGGGGGCACCAGCCAAAATCTTGCCTAGGGCATCATATTGGTTAGGGCTGGCTCTGTGATTGCCATCACCTTTGCTGAAACAACTTTCTTATCCACTAACCTGTTCAGCACAGGTGCTGGCAATCATACATTAAGAAAAAAGTCCAGAAGCAGGGCATTGAGTCCCACCTGGAGAGGGTCATGTTGGGAGGTATGATTTGGGTTAGTTTCTCACAATGGCCCTCATTCCGAGTTGATCGGTCGCAAGGCGAATTTAGCAGAGTTACACACGCTAAGCCGCCGCCTACTGGGAGTGTATCTTAGCATCTTAAAATTGCGACCGATGTATTCGCAATATTGCGCTCACAAACTACTTAGCAGTTTTAGAGTAGCTCCAGACTTACTCTGCCTGTGCGATCAGTTCAGTGCTGGTCGTTCCTGGTTTGACGTCACAAACACACCCAGCGTTCGCCCAACCACTCCCCCGTTTCTCCGGCCACTCCTGCGTTTTTTCCGGAAACGGTAGCGTTTTCAGCCACACTCCCATAAAACGGCCTGTTTCCGCCCAGTAACACCCATTTCCTGTCAATCACATTACGATCGCCGGAGCGATGAAAAAGCCGTGAGTAAAAATACTATCTTCATAGCAAAGATACTTGGCGCAGTCGCAGTGCGAATATTGCGCATGCGCACTAAGCGGAATTTCACTGCGATGCGATGAAAAATACCGAGCGAACGACTCGGAATGAGGGCCAATATACAGTAGCGTCTTACTGACAACTGCTCTGCTAGAGGAGATCTTCATTCAGCACAGTACATAGAGCACTTAATGTCTCATTTATTTTTTTTGTTTTCGGTAACATGATTTATAGTTTTGCTTTAATTCCTATAAAGTTTTTTTTTCTGTTCACTGATTAGAAACTTTGGAATTACTTGAAACTTGCATGACTGCTGTTACTGAGGAGCCTGGCACTGACGTGAGAGGTAATGTATGAGATTGTGCGCCTGACGCTGAGCTGTATGCATTACCGCTGTTCACGGAACTGAGTAATATTTTGCTATTGCACATGCACAAATTGTCTAAAAATAAGCATATGTTACCATACCTCCCAACATGACCCTCTCCAGGAGGGACACAATGCTCTGCTTCTGGACTTTTCTCCTAATTTATGATTGCCGGCACCTGTGTTGAACAGGTTAATAGATGAGAAAGGTGTTTCAGCACAGGTGATGGCAATCATAAATTAAGAGGAAAATCCAGGAGCAGAGCATTCTGTCCCTCCTGGAGAGGGTTATGTTGGGAGGTGTGCGTTACACTGTATGTACACAAGAAGTGCAGCTATGACTAAGACACACGGTAATCAGACATGTACTGGAAATGTGCAGGGCACTCCTGGCCAGTGCCTGGGGAGTGGCTATTCAGATGCACGGAGTTGGTTCTTTTTACTAGGCTGACCATACTAGCCCTTTAAACTGGGGCGCTCATGAATTACACAGGTTCCGTGGCTGATTAAAACCAGGTGACATGCAGGCTTGACGTCAACCAGCCACAGAACCTGTGTTATTCATGTGTTCCAGTTTAAAGGGCTAGTATGGTCAGCCTACGTTTACAGGTGTGTTAGGAGTGTCCTGAGCATGGCACATAACTGATTACATACTCCAATGCTTAATTGCTCACATTGCAGGCTACGCTCTGATGTAGCATCTACACCTAGCATGGGGCAGGGGGAAGTTTTGTGGGGCAGGGGGAAGTTTTGTTGGCACACTAAGCAGTATTACAGCATATATGTTCAAAGTGGGAGCTCAGAGTGGGAGTCTCAGTCCTTGCACATTCAGATGCACTCTTTTACTCCAGGGCAACAGCTGGTACTAGCATTAGAATAAAGCCAGTGACACGATTACGGCAGAAGACAGGCTAATTGATCTGCAGGTGCTATTTAAGTATAGCCAATTGCCCCATTGCATTCCTTGATGAGTCCACAGCCTGCAGTTAACATAGATTTCTGTTCAAGCCTGAGCGAGGCTCGAACAGAAAAACGTGTTAATCGCCCTGATCGCAGGTGCTGCAAAGCTGTTAACTCATAGCTTTAGGAACTTATCCGGGATTCTGTGTGTTAACACGCGGTATTGGGCAATTTACCACGTAAGGCAAAGGAGCTGTAACGGAACAGCCCTGGTCGTTAAAGCCTGAGGCTAATACCCTTTTCCCAGGTGTGGCTCATAGGGTTGACAGTAACTAACACAAATATAATATATATATATATATATATATAGCAGTCTTGAACGGCGGCACTCAGAACAAATAAGACATGACACTGCAAGTTGTTGCCAACGTTTCAAAGCAGTTCGCTTTTTCGTCAGGGCATAAAACAATACAGACATAAACTCACCAATTTAAGTGCTCACCCTCACCATGCCGCTTCCCGCCGCCGGCCTCCTCCGTTCTGCCGTGCGCGGATTGATGACATCACCGTGCAACCCATCACCATAGAAACAGCTGTAAACAATGTTTTTACAATATAACAGTGCTTCAGATGTTACAAGTAAACAGTAATGGAAAACTCAATGAGATTACACCGAGCTGCTATAAAACCTGCACTGCTATAAATCATACAAAGCAGGCTACTAAATAGTAAAAATTACAAAGTTGAACATATAATGCACTGAAAGAATAGGGCTATAGAAAACTATGCAAACCACTATTTTCATTAAGCCCATTAGGGCTGAGGGAATCAAGCAAAAATATCCACCTGGCCTCGCGCTGCCTTAGTAATTTAGATCGATTACCTCCTCTGGGTGATGCTGGGATATGATCTATTATTTTGTGCTTCAGTGAGGTAGGGGAATGTCCTGCCACTGCAAAATGCCGGGCGACAGGTTGTTCACTTTTTCCAGAGAGGACAGCCTCACGGATCGCAAATCTATGTTGTCCCATTCTGACCTTAAATTCGCAGTCAGTCTTGCCCACATAATATTTGCCACATGGGCATATCAACACATAAATAACAAATTTAGATGAGCAAGACAGATGATGATAAATTTTAAATGTTTGATTTTTAAAGGGATGTTTAATCACATCCCCAGTCAACATATAACTACAGGTTACACACCCAAGACACTTGAAGCAGCCGGGCTTTTTATTACCCAAAAAGGTGGTGGGCACATTCCGTTTACCAAACCCCGTGATGTCAGTACGGACTACAAGATCACGGATATTCCTGCCACGTGAATGGCAGCACATGATCTTTTTGTTGTCTAGCCCCGTAAGCTTTTTATCAGAGGTAATAATTGGCCAGTATGTTTTAACAGCATGTCTAACCTTGTCACTTGCTAGATTAAATCTGCTGGGCCAAATGATCCTATAGGAATTAGATTTAGCTGTTTTGGATTTAAAGGTATCCGATCTCGGGATTGCCACTACTTTTCTTTTGATATCTAGAAGTGTTTTTCTATCATAACCCCGTGCTTCAAATTTATCAATCATTAAGTCAAGTGAGTGTATAACCTCATCTTCATCACTGCAAATTCGTCTCGCTCGTAAGAATTGGGAAAAAGGGAGACCTCTACGTGTGGGCATTGGATGATGACTGGTCGCCTGCAATAGTGTGTTGCGGTCAGTAGGTTTCACAAATAAAGATGTTTTGATTTTGTCACCATGTCTTTGAATTCTAACATCCAAAAAATCAATGCTATTACTGTCAGATTTGCAGACCAGTTTAACGGGGCTGTCACTGTCATTGTGTCGTTTAATCAGAGATTGCAATGAATCTATATCTCCCAACCAAAGCAGTAGCATATCATCAATATAGCGTGAATAATGCAAAATCTTACTGGAGACATTTTGATCATGAAAGAAAATATCCCTCTCTGCTGCGATCATGTAAGCATTAGCATACGACGGGGCCACCGAGGACCCCATCGCACACCCAGCAAGCTGAAGGAAAAATTTACCATCATAGTAGAAATAATTCCTACTTAGTACCATTTCTAATAAACAGCAAAAGAAATTGACATCAGGTCCCTTATACCAAATGTTATTGGTAATACGATGTCTAGTTGCTGCAATGCCCTCGGCATGCGGTATACAGGTATATAGGGAACTGACGTCAATGCTGCTGAAAATAACATTGGGAGGAAGTTTATCCAAATTCATCAGTTGTAATAATAACGATGTTGTATCCTTCAACACATATGAAGCATTTTGTACACAGGGCTGAAGATACGTGTCTAAATAAATAGACACTGGCTGAAAAATAGAACCCCGGGCTGATATGATAGGTCTGCCCGGGGGGTTCAACCTATCTTTGTGTATCTTCGGAATCGTGTACAAAATAGGCTTAATTGGACAATCAGTCATGAGCAAGCGAGCTACATCATTTGAGATAATACCATTATCGACTGATTGCAACAAAAACTTATCAAGCTGTTTCTTAAAGTCATCAGTAGGATCACAAGGCAATAACCGATAGGTACTGGTATCAGATAACTGACGAGCAATTTCTTTTTTATAATCAGTTAAGTCCTGAACAACGATAGAGCCGCCTTTATCAGCGGCCCGTATTACAATGTCCTGCCTAGATCCTAGACTCTGTAAAGCTTGATATTCTGCTTTTGAGAGGTTGGAATGTCCCCTATATGACCTTGTCTGGTCAGTATCTACCGCAGCATCAACCAACCGGGTAAAAGTCTTAATCGAGGCATTATTTGATACCGGATCAAAGCTTGAAGAAGCTTTTAATTTGCGTAATTCAGGTGGAATGGCATCTTGCTTGTTATTAGAGACCATAGTCCCAAAATGTTCCCGTAATTTGAGTTGTCGATTTAATTTAAACATTTCTGTTTTCCAAATAAACGGATCAAATGAAGTGGTAGGTACAAAGTTCAATCCTTTTTTAAGGACAGATTCTTCAACACTGGAAAGTGGTGTACTAGAAAGATTAAATATTACTTCTTCCTGGGGGTCGATGTTTTTTTGGGATTGCCGCTTCCACTGGCCGCCTCTTCTGTTGTACCTCCGTCGGCTGCACGGTATTTCGCCCGTGTTCTCATGCCTAAAGGGAGGGATCTGTATTTTTTTGCCACGTCGGGAACCTTGGTCACTATCACTGGCAGAGGTAGCAGATTCATTCGTAATATTCGATGGCTTATTATGATAGAACCTTCTGCTATTTCTCTGCTGCGTGGACCTGTTTTGAGGACCGCCTGTTAACCATCCGTAAACATTATTGGTATCATAATCGGAGTTAACCTTTGCAAATTTTTCTCGTTTATATCGCAATAGGTCAATTTTATAAGACTCAAGTTGGGTGGATAATTTATCAAGCCAATCACAGGTTTTATCCTCCTGTAACGTTTTCTTATGAATTGCCTCATATTCTCCGATTTTGGATTTTGTTACATTATGCTCCCTGGTAGCCTCTTCAATGACTACAAGCATTAAATCCAGGGAGCATTTATTTAAAATAGCCACCCAACGTTTACAGAAGGTGATATTATGTCTCCCAATCGTGGGCATATTTTTAACACGGAATCCACGTGGCAGTTTTTTAGCAGTAAAATACTCAGATAGAGTGGCTCCGTGATAGTAAAAGTCTATCTCACGTTTTTTAAGTTTTAAAAGGTCTCTATAAATATCCTGAACAGGAATGTTATCAGTCACTGAAAAAACTTTCTCCTTGTACACAATGTTTCCAGCATCCGAATCAGAAAAAGAAAGTACATCTCCAATATCTAACACAACCCGCGAAGGGATGTCAGGCATTAAACTTGCATTTTCCATAATAACCGCTTACTGCACCACTGCAATACACTGTGCAATAAAACCAGCACGGATGGATTAAAAACCAATTTAGTTCCTTATGCTGTACCACTGATAAGCAGATATATGAAACCAGCAGTTTGATGAAATGAGCCCTTATTGAAATCACCGCAAGGTGCCTGAGCAATGACAAGAACAAATCCCAAGGAGAAGTACTTGCTTGTATATATTGCGTATGGCCCGGCACTCTCAGCAAAATAGGATTACTCCGTCTGTTGCCTTCCGTTATTAGGAGAGTATGGCAGCTCCCCACATGTAGCAGTCTTGAACGGCGGCACTCAGAACAAATAAGACATGACACTGCAAGTTGTTGCCAACGTTTCAAAGCAGTTCGCTTTTTCGTCAGGGCATAAAACAATACAGACATAAACTCACCAATTTAAGTGCTCACCCTCACCATGCCGCTTCCCGCCGCCGGCCTCCTCCGTTCTGCCGTGCGCGGATTGATGACATCACCGTGCAACCCATCACCATAGAAACAGCTGTAAACAATGTTTTTACAATATAACAGTGCTTCAGATGTTACAAGTAAACAGTAATGGAAAACTCAATGAGATGGTGACAAAATCAAAACATCTTTATTTGTGAAACCTACTGACCGCAACACACTATTGCAGGCGACCAGTCATCATCCAATGCCCACACGTAGAGGTCTCCCTTTTTCCCAATTCTTACGAGCGAGACGAATTTGCAGTGATGAAGATGAGGTTATACACTCACTTGACTTAATGATTGATAAATTTGAAGCACGGGGTTATGATAGAAAAACACTTCTAGATATCAAAAGAAAAGTAGTGGCAATCCCGAGATCGGATACCTTTAAATCCAAAACAGCTAAATCTAATTCCGATAGGATCATTTGGCCCAGCAGATTTAATCTAGCAAGTGACAAGGTTAGACATGCTGTTAAAACATACTGGCCAATTATTACCTCTGATAAAAAGCTTACGGGGCTAGACAACAAAAAGATCATGTGCTGCCATTCACGTGGCAGGAATATCCGTGATCTTGTAGTCCGTACTGACATCACGGGGTTTGGTAAACGGAATGTGCCCACCACCTTTTTGGGTAATAAAAAGCCCGGCTGCTTCAAGTGTCTTGGGTGTGTAACCTGTAGTTATATGTTGACTGGGGATGTGATTAAACATCCCTTTAAAAATCAAACATTTAAAATTTATCATCATCTGTCTTGCTCATCTAAATTTGTTATTTATGTGTTGATATGCCCATGTGGCAAATATTATGTGGGCAAGACTGACTGCGAATTTAAGGTCAGAATGGGACAACATAGATTTGCGATCCGTGAGGCTGTCCTCTCTGGAAAAAGTGAACAACCTGTCGCCCGGCATTTTGCAGTGGCAGGACATTCCCCTACCTCACTGAAGCACAAAATAATAGATCATATCCCAGCATCACCCAGAGGAGGTAATCGATCTAAATTACTAAGGCAGCGCGAGGCCAGGTGGATATTTTTGCTTGATTCCCTCAGCCCTAATGGGCTTAATGAAAATAGTGGTTTGCATAGTTTTCTATAGCCCTATTCTTTCAGTGCATTATATGTTCAACTTTGTAATTTTTACTATTTAGTAGCCTGCTTTGTATGATTTATAGCAGTGCAGGTTTTATAGCAAAAAAAGCATGAAAAACGGCTGCGCTGTATGTCAGAAATATATCAAGGGAAAAGAGCCAACGTAGATAAAAAGATATTTATTGTAAAACTATTGTTGTCAGATTCATTGGTACCAATGACTAAGGGTAAAATAATTAAAATAGTAAACACACAACTTTTCTCACAGGGTGTCTGATAGCCGGTAATCTTCCGATATGTGG
The DNA here is from genome assembly GCF_028390025.1 of Pseudophryne corroboree. Taxonomy (NCBI): domain Eukaryota; kingdom Metazoa; phylum Chordata; class Amphibia; order Anura; family Myobatrachidae; genus Pseudophryne; species Pseudophryne corroboree. The sequence goes on along the minus strand of NC_086447.1, from coordinate 291,079,271 downwards.
GTATTGAAAATCAAGGAGACAGTCTATATCCACAGCTGCTGATGTTAGCTGCTGTACAAACACTGGAAAGTCCGTGTCATTGATGCAGTTCCAGATATAGTGAATAATAAAGCACCCGTATAAAGTGGTTACCTCTCTGGTGGGCTGGTCAATGAACCGGGCGTCCCCGGTCAGATGTCCTGCGTTGCCCACAATCGCTATGCAGCGGAGAGAAACAGCCGCGCCGTGTGCAGTGGGCTGGCTGAGAGTGTCGGGATCCGTTGGTGCCGCTGTTAGTAGTGGAGCATCAGGGATATGACCGTCCAAGAAATCTGATGGATGTGCTGTCAAAGACACCTGTGCGAGGTGTGTGAAGAGGCAGGTCCTCTTCACACACCTCGCACAGGTGTCTTTGACAGCACATCCATCAGATTTCTTGGACGGTCATATCCCTGATGCTCCACTACTAACAGCGGCACCAACGGATCCCGACACTCTCAGCCAGCCCACTGCACACGGCGCGGCTGTTTCTCTCCGCTGCATAGCGATTGTGGGCAACGCAGGACATCTGACCGGGGACGCCCGGTTCATTGACCAGCCCACCAGAGAGGTAACCACTTTATACGGGTGCTTTATTATTCACTATATCTGGAACTGCATCAATGACACGGACTTTCCAGTGTTTGTACAGCAGCTAACATCAGCAGCTGTGGATATAGACTGTCTCCTTGATTTTCAATACCCACATATCGGAAGATTACCGGCTATCAGACACCCTGTGAGAAAAGTTGTGTGTTTACTATTTTAATTATTTTACCCTTAGTCATTGGTACCAATGAATCTGACAACAATAGTTTTACAATAAATATCTTTTTATCTACGTTGGCTCTTTTCCCTTGATATATTTCTGACATACAGCGCAGCCGTTTTTCATGCTTTTTTTGTTCTTGTAATTCAACTACACATAGTTGGTCGGCAAGCGCAGTAATTCAGAAAATTATTATTCTATTAAATATCATTTATATTGCATATGATACTACATCTACAGAGGCGCTGTTTTAGCAGTTAATAGATTTTATTTCAGGTTTTATAGCAGCTCGGTGTAATCTCATTGAGTTTTCCATTACTGTTTACTTGTAACATCTGAAGCACTGTTATATTGTAAAAACATTGTTTACAGCTGTTTCTATGGTGATGGGTTGCACGGTGATGTCATCAATCCGCGCACGGCAGAACGGAGGAGGCCGGCGGCGGGAAGCGGCATGGTGAGGGTGAGCACTTAAATTGGTGAGTTTATGTCTGTATTGTTTTATGCCCTGACGAAAAAGCGAACTGCTTTGAAACGTTGGCAACAACTTGCAGTGTCATGTCTTATTTGTTCTGAGTGCCGCCGTTCAAGACTGCTACATGTGGGGAGCTGCCATACTCTCCTAATAACGGAAGGCAACAGACGGAGTAATCCTATTTTGCTGAGAGTGCCGGGCCATACGCAATATATATATATATATATATATATATATATATAGGAATATCTTCGGGAGCAATAATATATTCAGGGTTATATACTTTAGTAATTATACTAATTATTAATAAACCATGCTGCTCCCACACAGTAGTCTGAAATAAATCTACTAGTTCTAGATGTACACTAAATTTTTAAAAAAGGGAGGGCAAAAAATTCACACATTTATTACATTAAAACACAATAGATCCAATATGTTACATTAACATAAAAACAATATCAATCTCAATACTGGATTTAGACACTCCAAAACATTGTTAGTATCTAGTTCCTACTATTACAAGGGTCACTAAATCAGGGATTTTTTATATATAATAGTATAGTCATACCATGTAATTTAGCTTTTGTTCCCACTTTGTTATATTGTGTGCATCAACATGGGTTGTAATTCCAATGAAGTTGCTGTTATTGGTGTTATACACCCAGTTCAGTCTTTAAACAAAGTATGGAAGTCAAATCTATTAGTAACAGTCTTAGCAGCAAGATGCAGGTGGGAATTAAAGCAATGCGTCTCACATATACCCAAGGTTTAATGCTCAGTTCTCACCCTTTTTACAATGTACGGACATGCGCTATGCTCCACCTCCGTTGTAATTTCCTCCGTGAGTCAATTAAGCATGGTTCAGTTCTCTGTCTCTATCCAGCAGTCTCGTTTGCGAGCCCAAGATGTAAGTTAGGTAACGTATTTCCCTGTTACCTTTGAGTCTCTGGCTGCTTGCGGCTTCGGTACCTGTAATAGGTGTTGTGCGTCAGGGAGGGAGGGTGCTTTCTCCAATGTATGAGCGGCAGGGCTGGATGAATGGTGGTCCTCGTCCAGTATATAGTATACCTTAACGCGTTTCTCCATTTTCAAAGCATTAACGGTTTCATCAGAAGGATTTTACTGTGTGGCTAACAATCCATGTATTTAACAAGGCTCTCCTCCAATCGGAGTGGTGCTTTAATTATACTATACAGGTGTGCAAGTCAGGTGTGACCACAAAGACTTTATTAATTTAAAAACAAATCATTCTTTATAACACCATAGTCAGTATCCATAGTACAAGTCTACAGTATCAATTTAAAACATATATATTTAAAAACATATTGTCATAAAAATAAAAATGAATCTAAATAAAGAAACTTTCGTATATAACCTCTTAGCTTTCTATTTTATGGCATCGTGTGGTTAAATGGCTTCTCAAAGTATATCCAACTACAATTATATCAATTGGTTCTATTAAACATTATATAGCTCTCATAGCTCAATGGTTAGGGCTCCAGGCCAGCAGAAAACCAGATCACAAGTACCTGGTTCAAATCATACTCTCGTCCACCTCACAACCACTTAGTTCATAAATTATAATTTTTTGTATATGTATTAATTATCTTATTCGTTGTATAAAGAGTTTCTCAGTTTATATTAAAAAAAAAATCTTAAATAACTTCTCTTATAATAGATTCTCAAAGTATATCCAGCTACAATTATATCAATTGGCTTTATTAGACATTGTATTGCTCTCATAGTTCAATGGTTAGGGCTCCAGACGAGCAAAAGACCAGAACACAGATTCCCTGTTCAAATCACACTCTCATCCACCTCACACCCATTTAGTTAATAAATTGTACATTTTTGTATATGTATTATTTATTTTAATTTTGTTCGTAGTATAAAGATTTTCTCAGCTTATATTCAAAACACTAACAAACTTCTCTTATAATATATCCTAAGTAGATCAATCTTCCAAAGTTCCTAGCAGCAGAACATATTCTAAGTATATTTCACAAGTATAGTAATCGGTGTGTCCCAATAGCTATAGTTCCAGATTTAACAGCTCCAAAAATGCAAGTTAGAAGCTCCCCACAGATAACCACACAATAACATAGAATAAAAACAGTATTCCAAAATGCCTATATATTATTCATTTCTATATTATCATTAAGTCCCAATGGAAAAAGAGATCCCATTGAGAAGATCCAAAATGCTTCTCTCTTGCACAGTTTGCTGAATCTGTCCCCACCCCTCTCAGGGACGGGGACATGCTCAACGCCCTGTAGAGACAGACCCTCAATTCTTCTTTGATGTTTAGAATGAATATGAGCTGAAAGACTATGGGAGCGAACCCCCTTGAGAATGTTACGTCTGTGCTCCAAAAATCTAATGTTGAGCTTACGAGTTGTGCGACCTACGTATTGTTCACCACATACACGTTAGTAGATATATAACGTAAGTAGTATCACATTTAATGTGACTAGAAATCTCAAATCTACTTCCATATGTAGTGGACTGAAAATGTGTACTTTTGTCTAGCATATATTTACAGGTAATACATCTTCCATGACCACATCTAAAGCAACCTTTTTTAATTGGATATTGATTAAGCCATGTACCCCGGATTTCCTTGCCTAAATTAAGGCCCTTGCAATGACTAGGTGTGTCAGGAAGCTCTGCAAATTTCTTGCTTTTTTAAAAATTTCTTGCGGTTCTTTAATTAGCATTGGTGTTAGAATTTTATCAGCTTTCAAGATGTTAATATTACTCCTTATGATCCTTTTTATTTCCTTTGAACCTGAATTAAATTTAGTTATAAATCTGAGGTCATTATTGGCCTCAGCATCATCTAATTTAATTAACCGATACTAAATCTAGCGCTCTGTCACTCCAATCAATATGCTGCTAGTAACATAGGGCTACTCACCCCTATTAGATTAAAAAATCAAACAAACAACAAAGAAACTAGTGTTACAGCGCATATGGATTAGAATTATCAGGGTTTTTTATTAAAACATATATATATATATATATATATATATATCCATGTGCAGAACCCGGCACTCATAAGGGACAGCGCGGCCCCAAAGGTAAACTTACTGGAGTGCCTTCCCAGAGAGATTAACTCCCATATGTACAACGAAGAAAAGAGAGGCGGCACTTCCAGATTTGTAAAGATGAAAACTTTAAGACATGAATCAACGTTTCGGGGGGTCTCACCCCGTCATCTGATGAAGCCGCTGAGCCCGGAGGGAGGCGGGGAAACGCGTCAATTACTCATCTAAATTGCTGTTCATACCACTATCCGGAGGTCTCGATAACCAACACTAACGCTCCAGGAACTCTTCACCTTTACTTATGATCCCCCAGAGATGACTGCACGATAAAGGTTGAAAGCACCAGCAGCCGGGGAGGATATTCTTGGTGAAATAATCCATAAAGAGGAGTGGTGAGACCGTACTGCATAAATGTCTGGCCAGACAGGCTTTTAGAGGAAGCATTGGCTCACATTATTAATAGGCCGTGGCTATACAAATGGGACAGCATAAAAACCCACAATTAATGTGAGGAATAACCCTATTTCATTTCTCTTCACTAAAGTGACTGTTACATAGTCTCACAGAAAAAAACTGTGTGTGCTATTTTGCCTCAGTAAACATCGGATAAGTTACATTTTAACCATTACAACAGGTGTTGTTAAAAATTTAAAGTGGATATAGAGTAACTTGTTAAAATGTATGTTACATCCAGTTCATATGTGAATTAATTATTGTAATGGTATATTGACCGGCTCGTGGTATAAATTGCATATTTTATATATATATATATGTTTTAATAAAAAACCCTGATAATTGGGGGCGTGGCCTGACGAGTAATGGAGTAGGACGTGTAATCCTAGCTCCCCAGCCGACAACATCCTAAAAGACATCCTGACACCCCCTGTGTGACTGCATAAATCTATCTGCGGCTACCTGAATATCTGCTGCCCGATCTGTGCCTCATCTCAAGTGGATCCTGTGTCCAGTGTGCCTGCCAGGAACATTAGAAGGGCTGAGCTGCTCCTGACCTGCACGAGGCCGGCGCCATCTTGGATTGAGCTGCAGGGGAGCTGTGCCACTCGTCTCCCACCCGGCTCTCCTGACGTGCCCTGCGGCCGGCGAGTGGATACCGCCGGGGCCCCGCCACCTGCACAGCACATCACTCTGCTCCACTTCTCCGCTGGACGGCCAGGGCACTTGTCGCGGCCGTGCAGAGTACGGGAAACTGCCGGGCGCCATCTTGCGGTTGGCGGGCCGCAACTGCCGGGCGCCATCTTGCGGTTGGCGGGCCGCACACACGGAGCTCCACAACCCGCCCCTGACAGCCCTGTACTAAACCCGGAGCGGCCTGTGAGCCGAGCAGGGGATACCCCCGCTGCCTGCTATAGTAGCCTTTGTCCCATGAAGTCTATAACATAATGCTGGGCTGACTGTGGGATTTTCCTGGCGCCATCTTGGGGTTGGCAACGGGATCAGCTCTGCTCCAGTCCACACCTCTCCTGCTGGAAGTGTCTATTATATGCAGCCTGGGCAGCTAGACCAGACTGGAGGCTGGTAAATAATACTAAAGAAGACCTGCATTGCTCTGCCTCGGGGGGGTGCTGTTTGTGCGGGTGGGAAGTTGCTTGACCCCCTGATTCTGACCACAGCTTCCAAATCTATAGTGCCGACACACAGCCACACTGTCAGGTACACTGGTCCTTTTATATATATATATATTCGTCCTGCGTTTCTTGGCCCGCACATAGTGAGTTGGTGCCTGCGCCCCCTCTCTCTGCCTGCACTGCTTTGACATATAATTGGTCGAATACGGTGGCATTGTGTTATCCAAAATGGTGAAAGGCCGCCAACAAAATGCGGCGGCAGGCGCAATGGAAAAGTTTGTCCGCAACCCCGGTCCCCAACAACAGCGGAGGGAAACTACACAAGATGAGTCCTCGCCCCCTTCTCCTGCATGCAGCTCTGTCTCAACAGAACCACCTCTTTACAAAGAGTGTTGGATGCCGTGACAGCAAGTGAGGCTCGCCTGGCTGATAAAATTGGGCAGGTGCAGTCTGATCTCTCCATTATACACCAGGACCTACAACGGGTGAGAGAGAGGGTGGGTGAGGCCGAAACCTGTATCTCCAATGTCGAGGATACTGTCACCCCGCTGGGGCGGCGTACTGACACTTACTGACACTTTGGAGTCTCAAATGACTGATGTGCGCAAAAAACTAACGGATATGGAGGGACGCCTACGTCGCAACAATGTCCGTTTCATCGGTCTGCCCGAGAAGGAGGAGGGCTCATCTCCTGAGGAATTTCTAGAGGCGTGGCTTCGGAAGGCATTTGGACCCGATGAATTCTCGCCTCATTTCACCATAGAACGAGCTCATAGAGTTCCGATGCGCCCGTTGCCTCCGGGGGCCCCGCCTCGTACCTTCATCGCCAAGTTCCTTCACTTCCGCGACCGGGACACTGTTCTGAAACTTGCTCGCACGAAAGGCCCCCTTAAATGGAACGGGTCGCCAATATCGGTCTTCCCAGACTTCGCGGTGGAGGTGCAGAAAGATAGAGCCCAATTTCTGCCTGTTAAGAGGAGACTCCGGGAACTTGAATTGCCATACGCCATGCTCTTTCCATCACGATTACGAGTGGTAGTTGATGGTGAGACCAAATTTTTTGAAGCTCCTCGAGAGGCGATGATATGGCTGGATAGACGCTAAGTAGGAATTATTTCTACTATGATGGTAAATTTTTCCTTCAGCTTGCTGGGTGTGCGATGGGGTCCTCGGTGGCCCCGTCGTATGCTAATGCTTACATGATCGCAGCAGAGAGGGATATTTTCTTTCATGATCAAAATGTCTCCAGTAAGATTTTGCATTATTCACGCTATATTGATGATATGCTACTGCTTTGGTTGGGAGATATAGATTCATTGCAATCTCTGATTAAACGACACAATGACAGTGACAGCCCCGTTAAACTGGTCTGCAAATCTGACAGTAATAGCATTGATTTTTTGGATGTTAGAATTCAAAGACATGGTGACAAAATCAAAACATCTTTATTTGTGAAACCTACTGACCGCAACACACTATTGCAGGCGACCAGTCATCATCCAATGCCCACACGTAGAGGTCTCCCTTTTTCCCAATTCTTACAAGCGAGACGAATTTGCAGTGATGAAGATGAGGTTATACACTCACTTGACTTAATGATTGATAAATTTGAAGCACGGGGTTATGATAGAAAAACACTTCTAGATATCAAAAGAAAAGTAGTGGCAATCCCGAGATCGGATACCTTTAAATCCAAAACAGCTAAATCTAATTCCGATAGGATCATTTGGCCCAGCAGATTTAATCTAGCAAGTGACAAGGTTAGACATGCTGTTAAAACATACTGGCCAATTATTACCTCTGATAAAAAGCTTACGGGGCTAGACAACAAAAAGATCATGTGCTGCCATTCACGTGGCAGGAATATCCGTGATCTTGTAGTCCGTACTGACATCACGGGGTTTGGTAAACGGAATGTGCCCACCACCTTTTTGGGTAATAAAAAGCCCGGCTGCTTCAAGTGTCTTGGGTGTGTAACCTGTAGTTATATGTTGACTGGGGATGTGATTAAACATCCCTTTAAAAATCAAACATTTAAAATTTATCATCATCTGTCTTGCTCATCTAAATTTGTTATTTATGTGTTGATATGCCCATGTGGCAAATATTATGTGGGCAAGACTGACTGCGAATTTAAGGTCAGAATGGGACAACATAGATTTGCGATCCGTGAGGCTGTCCTCTCTGGAAAAAGTGAACAACCTGTCGCCCGGCATTTTGCAGTGGCAGGACATTCCCCTACCTCACTGAAGCACAAAATAATAGATCATATCCCAGCATCACCCAGAGGAGGTAATCGATCTAAATTACTAAGGCAGCGCGAGGCCAGGTGGATATTTTTGCTTGATTCCCTCAGCCCTAATGGGCTTAATGAAAATAGTGGTTTGCATAGTTTTCTATAGCCCTATTCTTTCAGTGCATTATATGTTCAACTTTGTAATTTTTACTATTTAGTAGCCTGCTTTGTATGATTTATAGCAGTGCAGGTTTTATAGCAGCTCGGTGTAATCTCATTGAGTTTTCCATTACTGTTTACTTGTAACATCTGAAGCACTGTTATATTGTAAAAACATTGTTTACAGCTGTTTCTATGGTGATGGGTTGCACGGTGATGTCATCAATCCGCGCACGGCAGAACGGAGGAGGCCGGCGGCGGGAAGCGGCATGGTGAGGGTGAGCACTTAAATTGGTGAGTTTATGTCTGTATTGTTTTATGCCCTGACGAAAAAGCGAACTGCTTTGAAACGTTGGCAACAACTTGCAGTGTCATGTCTTATTTGTTCTGAGTGCCGCCGTTCAAGACTGCTACATGTGGGGAGCTGCCATACTCTCCTAATAACGGAAGGCAACAGACGGAGTAATCCTATTTTGCTGAGAGTGCCGGGCCATACGCAATATATATATATATATATATATATATATATATAGGAATATCTTCGGGAGCAATAATATATTCAGGGTTATATACTTTAGTAATTATACTAATTATTAATAAACCATGCTGCTCCCACACAGTAGTCTGAAATAAATCTACTAGTTCTAGATGTACACTAAATTTTTAAAAAAGGGAGGGCAAAAAATTCACACATTTATTACATTAAAACACAATAGATCCAATATGTTACATTAACATAAAAACAATATCAATCTCAATACTGGATTTAGACACTCCAAAACATTGTTAGTATCTAGTTCCTACTATTACAAGGGTCACTAAATCAGGTGACAATTCTAAATTCCTTGTCGTATAAACAACCCTTATGAAGCTAAGAACACTGTACGCTGTTTATTTAAGAAATACCGTAATGATACGCTATTTGCGTAACGATCGCTCAGCGGTAAGCGAGACGCTCAAGCGTCACGTTCGCTCACGGCCTAGTGATCACAGGACACGTTATTGGTTATGTCTAGGGGAAAGATTCGCTGTAACGTAGCGTACGCTAGAGACCACGAGGAGGTCACCAGCGATGCAGACGCTCACAACACTATACCTTTATGTTAAACCTTATACCGATGAAATACACTGAATACCTTAATGTGAGTACAGGGTGTAAGTGCAACCTTGTGGAACCTGACTATCTACAAAGCTGCATGAGCGTCACCGACGCTCAAATGAACACTTATCACTATAGGAAATACACAGATACTGGTTTAGGTTTCCAAGGCCTATTAACTGTATTATGTCTAATATACTTGTAAAAGGGGATAACAGTACATATGATACACTACAATATAACAGAGACTTCCTAACCACAGAACTAAACAATAAATACAAAAAGACAATACTACACTGACCTAAATGCAATACGATACAATACTATAATACTATAAGGTATTTAAGAGAAAAAGAGGAGAGAGAGAGATAGAGAGAGAGAGAGAGAGATTGGCTCGCAGAAAGACAATGATTATGGAGAGAACTTACGCACAAAGGGTATGATCGCCAGCGCCTCGATATCCAGCTCCCGATTATCAGCAGATAACCGTTGATGAGAGAGTGAGAGCTGGATGTGGTCGGCCTGCCTATTTATGCCCCACACACAATGCAATCTCCTAGTCCCTACAATCCTACAGTTTATTGGACACAGGAATTCGGCCCTGTACTGTAACCAAAGGTCATAGGTTGATTCATACAGGTGGGCTGTGCTGATTTCCAACAGCTCAGGTGGGTGGGAAACTGGGTTTCCCGCCGCATACCTGAGTATGTGCAAATCATAGAAATGGACATAAACTTCTTATGTCCATAACTATTCGCACGAGCGATTAATACGCTCCAAACCAACACCGGAATATTGCTAATTAAATACTCTTCCGATGGGTATCAAACACTGCTGTATGACTCCTGTTAGACCCTTCGTGCAATACAAAGAGGGATTCCTCCGCTCAGGGACATTCTATCTAAACCAAACTTACAGAAACTATTGAGGGGAACATGATCTATAAACTACATTAATTGTGAACTTTTGTAACGAATGAGTCGCACGCTACGATCACATAAACTCTACCGTAAATGCGCATACTGCGCGTGCGAGTGCACGCTATTGCGGGTATGCGCTTCCACGGGAGAGCGTACGCATGCGCAGCACGGACCAGTGTGCGGTGCAAATATGGCAACGTGCATTGAGACATTTTTCTGACTTTGACAGTCCACCCTTTGGCAGTCAATAATAACTGCCACAAAATATTTAAGGAGAAAAATGTAAGTCAGGGGTTAATTGATTTCCATGGTGGGGTAAGGAAGAAGAGAGGAGTAGGTGTGAAAAGGGTATGACCTAGTGAGAGAGTAGGAGCATGTGTGTATGAGTCCATGTTTGGAGGGTCATGTATCATCATGCCGTACGTGTGGTAAATCAAGCTTCGAGGTATTGCGAAGTATACATTTGAATTCCTTCTTATCCTGTGGTACAGGTCTGTGGATGGGCTGTCAAACTCTACCGAGCTCATTTCGGCTGTAGTTGTAACAAAATGGGGATGCACATTTTAGTTGATGATACATGAATGGGGGAGGTATGTGGTTGCTGATATCTGTGCCTGAATTCCCTATCGTCTATGTGTGTTATTACCTGAGGGTTGCAGAGATGAAGATAAAGAACACTTACGAAAAATGCAATGATATTCTATGTCAGGTTAATGTACGTTCGTCGATTGGGGTCTTGATTGGTGTCGGTTGATTGGAGTCTTCTTCTTTGTGCTTTTGCTCATAAATCGTGAGTAAAGCAAACAACGTCCATGGATTTACAAAAAATGTTGGGCTAGCGTGATTTTAAAGTTCCTAGGGAAACTGGGGTACCCATGGCATTGTCCATCAAAATCTTGTATATCAGGTCGTCTGCTCTTCTTCTTTCCATCTTTCCGTTGTCGGCCCCTTGGCTCATCAAATCCTTCGTCTACGTGGGTCGAAACAGACTGCTCTGGTCAACATCATGGTTAACGGGAAAAATCCATATCACAGTCTCTTGGGGCAAGTCCATCTTACAGGAGGAGAAAAGAAGAAATTTGTAAATGGGGTATAAGAAAATCAGTTTGAGGGGGAGAGAACTCGTTACGATAATAAGTTCTCTCGTCTTGTTGTTCTTCTTGTTCTGCTGTCCTCTCAAAGGTGTTGTCTCTCAGTCTTCAAAAACGATCATTCTGGTGATGCAATATTCCTTCCTAACCGGCGATCTTTCTGTAAGGAGCAAAAATCTGGCATTACCATTGGTTAACACTTAGGGGTGACATACCATCTTTAAATCATGGAAACATGAGTGAGGAGAGAGAGAAAATAAAAAAAACAAAAGAGATAGAGAACAATTCATGTGCATATATACATCACATAACTCGACAATAACCATCAATAAGAAAAGAGAAACAAAGCATTTTTAAACATTGTAAGAAAACATTGTTAGTATTAGAAAAACATTGTCAGACTTATTTGGCTGTCATATCTACGTGTCTAATGGTTTCCTTGAGCAGTCCCTCCCCACCAGCACTTGCATTATTCCACTGTCTGTATCTGGCCAGAATACATTGTGGTGGATAGGTCATGCTGGGGTTTGGTAGACTTCTGCAAGGACCAAGCGAATATGCAATGTTTGAATTCTTACCAATAATCGTCAGAGATGGGGATAGAGAGTGAGAAAAGAGAAAAACATTTTTCACAAATACATTTACAACTTTTCACCTGGTCATTCCTGTGTCTTCAGTGAATGACCTCCCAATTTATTAACCGTTACCTCAGGCTTGCCTCCATTCCTAATAATCACCTTTCCTAACTATATATTATGGGTGTGGCCCAAAATTCTTCCTATATGATCCCTGCTTGTAATTTGGTGTGTCATAACTTTTGCTCATTTTCATGTCTAGGGGGTCTAACTTTATGTGGGTTATTGCAGTTCTCTTTTGCACAGATCACAACTCCTTAAGTTCCTCCATGTGCCAATGGCCTGGGGTTTTGGTTGATTTGATGCCTCCTCAAACGTTTGGATGCTCATCACCCTCAACCGCTTTCCCTGTACCTACCTGGTTCCTTGGTTTTTATGATTATGGTGTGGTCTTTCTCGTGATCTACAATCTCTTGCAATGTGTCCCTTTCTATGACAATGGTAACAGACTACCATATCTGGATTTCTCGCAGGGGTGTGGGGCTTTTGTTGGGGTGGTCTTGTGGTTTGGGCCTGTATTTTTGCTGCCATTAACTTATCTCTTTGTGACTCTCTGTATCTGGTGATATTCTGATCCTGATTGATGACGGCCTCTCTTAGTGCAGTCACCGAGATATCTCTCCAGTTTGGGTTGGTGGTCTGTACCCTTGTTTTTAATTCATCTTTTAAACCATTCATTAATACCTTAACCGCTATTCTTCTATGTTGTGCATTTGTCTTGATGTCCGTGATCCCAGTGTTTCCAGCCATTATTTGCAGTGCTCGATTGAAATAATTAGAAACATTTTCCCTTTCGTTTTGTCTTATGGAGAAAATTTCATTCCACTTGACAGCAGCTGGGAAATATATTCCTAACTGTCGGTTAATCTGCCTAATACATTCCTGATTGTGTTCCTCCGTACAAGGTACCTCTGTGTTTAATTTACAATCAGCAATGAACTTTTCAGGGTCAACCCTGGAGGGCAAACATGCCCTCAGCACTGTCCGCCACTCTTTGTTGGTGGGTTCTGTGGCGTTTCCTAGTTCTTTTATAAACCTTTGACATTTGGCTAGATTTTTCCTAGGATCAGGAAATTCAGACACAATTGATCTCAATTCGGTCCGGGACAAGAGACAGCGCATTGCACTGTCCTTGACGGGAATGATTCCCTGATCGTCAGTCTTCCCATTGGGGACTGAGATCACCCTGGCCAGATTGAGCTCAGTTCCATCATCTTGTGTTGGCCTTACAATATGGGGTACATCTGTTTGTGCGTGATATGAAACATTGTACGTACCTGTGGACACGACCTCACCTGACCCTCCGTTAGGGGGTTCGATTATTGCCTTTACCCATTTGGTCGTGTCCACCTGGATGGCTTCTGTGATGGTTGTTGGAAGAGGTGCTGACATCGTTCTGGGCTCACTGTCTTGTTTGTATTCCTGAGGGAGGTTTGACATGGGGTGCAACTGGCACAGGTTAATAGTTGTACATTCAACAGTATTACAATAATCATTGTTACATTTATTACACTTATTCTTATAATCTATATTACAGTTGCTAAGAGCGTTTTTATTGTTCCACCCTTGTGCTTTTCTCTCCGCAATCAACTCCTCTCCCGATGCCATGTCTCTCCTCTCAAGATAAGAGTCAGAAAAGTCAATAGACTCTCTTTGTAATTCACTTTCCTGTTGCCATAACTGTAAATATTCATAATGTTTATTTTGTCTCTTCGTTAGTTCAACGAGACTTATCCTCCTCCTTAAATTTTGTAACACCTCTGGACTGAAGCTACCTATTCTTGGGAACTTGTCCCTGTCTTGTACAGTCATTCTCTCCCATTCATCACAAAAAACTTCAGCGTGATTTCCATATTTCTTACACATCACATATCGTGCCGACCCGATGGATCGGTTCTCTGAATCAACCTGAACCTGGGTTGATCGCCCCCTACCTGAACAAATGGCCCCCATAATCTGCAGGCGTTGCTTATTCCTCCTTGGATCTTTTATCTCAAGGTTTTCAGCGAACCCTTACAAACAAACCAAGATGTCCTTGGGCAGGCCGGCGGTGGTGGTTTATCGAGTACCCCACTTACTTCTCGCCCACGTTGGCCTATGCCGCAATCACTGTAAACCAGAGCTGTGGTACCCAACCCAGGGCCCCTGTGAACCTTTAGTTTACTGGAACATATGAGGGTTACCCGCAGGACACTTACTCTTTCCAGTAAAGTTGGGGTTGTTAGATAGTTCCTGAGTGACCAGCGAACTTCCCTTCCAAAAAAAAAAAAAAAATTACACAAATCACGTCAGAATGTACAGATAGCGTTTGTGACCACTTTACTCTAATGGTATTAGGTCAGATTACTAACTACTGCACACAATAACGTGCGGTCCAATCGTTCAGTATACGAGCACTACTTGTCATGTACTGAAAGATCAATGGAATCGATGTTTTCGGCTGCGATTCCTTCAACCAGAGCTTGTATGGCCTATATGGGTTCTGCACCAACACCCCAGGCGTTGTGCCACTGGACTTTTATAGCGGACCTTTTACCTTACGACCTCCTGGTCTTGTTCCTTATGACCTCCTGGTCTTGTTACCTTATGGTCCGCTATACTCTAATGCTCAAATATTATTTAACCAGAGATGCCTCCCTGGCCACCGTATATGTCACTTACACGTATGTTCCTTAACGAGTACCCGACTTTCCTTTTGGTTCCACCTTTAAAATTGTATAAACTTTTGTATACAAAACACACTCACTCAACACATGTACACTTTGTTTCTATATCTATTTCTGCGCAGAAATTGTCTTCAGGCCAAGAGTGTTACCAATTAGGAGCAGGATCTGTTAAACTAAATTTTAGATTTTCCAAAAATAGATTTGCGTTATTTACCGCGTCGCGTTATCTACCGCTGTGCGTTACTTATCGCTTTTGCGCTAATTATCGCTTTGCGCTAATTATCGCTTTGCGCTAATTCAACTTTTCGTGACTTGGGCTACGTGGGCGTAACCAGACGCTACGTTGCGTAGTGTACGCTGCGTGCGTCTGCCTTTTGGATTGCGTACGCTAGTCTTTGTTAGCGACACGTGTACGCAATGCAAAGGATCCACCGTAACACAATATATTTATTTATCAATGTAGATGATCCCTGATCATCTACCGCAATCCACACTGACTGCCTTGTTTTCCAGACAACCCGTGTGTTGTTCTATACTTTAACTATTACCTCTTACTATTAAATAACAGCAAATCTCCTTTTAGCCCTTTCTATCAACTATAAAATTTGGCAAACAGGAATAGTGATATACGAAAAAATGAAATAGAAATGCAGATATATGCGTGCGTACGCAAGACAAAAGAAAAAATAAACAGTTTTAAAAGACACAAGCGTTTTGTTCTTACTTCCGGTTACCGGATTCCTTCAGCACTCTTTACCTAAGCGAAGCAGACGCTTATCCCGTCAGCAACTGCGAGATAACCTCCCACCCTTTTGCTGGGGGATAATGTCTGCTGATCTACCTAGTGCAGATGTGAAAAGGACCGGACGAGCCCGCAATTGACAATTCTAAATTCCTTGTCGTATAAACAACCCTTATGAAGCTAAGAACACTGTACGCTGTTTATTTAAGAAATACCGTAATGATACGCTATTTGCGTAACGATCGCTCAGCGGTAAGCGAGACGCTCAAGCGTCACGTTCGCTCACGGCCTAGTGATCACAGGACACGTTATTGGTTATGTCTAGGGGAAAGATTCGCTGTAACGTAGCGTACGCTAGAGACCACGAGGAGGTCACCAGCGATGCAGACGCTCACAACACTATACCTTTATGTTAAACCTTATACCGATGAAATACACTGAATACCTTAATGTGAGTACAGGGTGTAAGTGCAACCTTGTGGAACCTGACTATCTACAAAGCTGCATGAGCGTCACCGACGCTCAAATGAACACTTATCACTATAGGAAATACACAGATACTGGTTTAGGTTTCCAAGGCCTATTAACTGTATTATGTCTAATATACTTGTAAAAGGGGATAACAGTACATATGATACACTACAATATAACAGAGACTTCCTAACCACAGAACTAAACAATAAATACAAAAAGACAATACTACACTGACCTAAATGCAATACGATACAATACTATAATACTATAAGGTATTTAAGAGAAAAAGAGGAGAGAGAGAGATAGAGAGAGAGAGAGAGAGATTGGCTCGCAGAAAGACAATGATTATGGAGAGAACTTACGCACAAAGGGTATGATCGCCAGCGCCTCGATATCCAGCTCCCGATTATCAGCAGATAACCGTTGATGAGAGAGTGAGAGCTGGATGTGGTCGGCCTGCCTATTTATGCCCCACACACAATGCAATCTCCTAGTCCCTACAATCCTACAGTTTATTGGACACAGGAATTCGGCCCTGTACTGTAACCAAAGGTCATAGGTTGATTCATACAGGTGGGCTGTGCTGATTTCCAACAGCTCAGGTGGGTGGGAAACTGGGTTTCCCGCCGCATACCTGAGTATGTGCAAATCATAGAAATGGACATAAACTTCTTATGTCCATAACTATTCGCACGAGCGATTAATACGCTCCAAACCAACACCGGAATATTGCTAATTAAATACTCTTCCGATGGGTATCAAACACTGCTGTATGACTCCTGTTAGACCCTTCGTGCAATACAAAGAGGGATTCCTCCGCTCAGGGACATTCTATCTAAACCAAACTTACAGAAACTATTGAGGGGAACATGATCTATAAACTACATTAATTGTGAACTTTTGTAACGAATGAGTCGCACGCTACGATCACATAAACTCTACCGTAAATGCGCATACTGCGCGTGCGAGTGCACGCTATTGCGGGTATGCGCTTCCACGGGAGAGCGTACGCATGCGCAGCACGGACCAGTGTGCGGTGCAAATATGGCAACGTGCATTGAGACATTTTTCTGACTTTGACACAGGGATTTTTTATATATAATAGTATAGTCATACCATGTAATTTAGCTTTTGTTCCCACTTTGTTATATTGTGTGCATCAACATGGGTTGTAATTCCAATGAAGTTGCTGTTATTGGTGTTATACACCCAGTTCAGTCTTTAAACAAAGTATGGAAGTCAAATCTATTAGTAACAGTCTTAGCAGCAAGATGCAGGTGGGAATTAAAGCAATGCGTCTCACATATACCCAAGGTTTAATGCTCAGTTCTCACCCTTTTTACAATGTACGGACATGCGCTATGCTCCACCTCCGTTGTAATTTCCTCCGTGAGTCAATTAAGCATGGTTCAGTTCTCTGTCTCTATCCAGCAGTCTCGTTTGCGAGCCCAAGATGTAAGTTAGGTAACGTATTTCCCTGTTACCTTTGAGTCTCTGGCTGCTTGCGGCTTCGGTACCTGTAATAGGTGTTGTGCGTCAGGGAGGGAGGGTGCTTTCTCCAATGTATGAGCGGCAGGGCTGGATGAATGGTGGTCCTCGTCCAGTATATAGTATACCTTAACGCGTTTCTCCATTTTCAAAGCATTAACGGTTTCATCAGAAGGATTTTACTGTGTGGCTAACAATCCATGTATTTAACAAGGCTCTCCTCCAATCGGAGTGGTGCTTTAATTATACTATACAGGTGTGCAAGTCAGGTGTGACCACAAAGACTTTATTAATTTAAAAACAAATCATTCTTTATAACACCATAGTCAGTATCCATAGTACAAGTCTACAGTATCAATTTAAAACATATATATTTAAAAACATATTGTCATAAAAATAAAAATGAATCTAAATAAAGAAACTTTCGTATATAACCTCTTAGCTTTCTATTTTATGGCATCGTGTGGTTAAATGGCTTCTCAAAGTATATCCAACTACAATTATATCAATTGGTTCTATTAAACATTATATAGCTCTCATAGCTCAATGGTTAGGGCTCCAGGCCAGCAGAAAACCAGATCACAAGTACCTGGTTCAAATCATACTCTCGTCCACCTCACAACCACTTAGTTCATAAATTATAATTTTTTGTATATGTATTAATTATCTTATTCGTTGTATAAAGAGTTTCTCAGTTTATATTAAAAAAAAAATCTTAAATAACTTCTCTTATAATAGATTCTCAAAGTATATCCAGCTACAATTATATCAATTGGCTTTATTAGACATTGTATTGCTCTCATAGTTCAATGGTTAGGGCTCCAGACGAGCAAAAGACCAGAACACAGATTCCCTGTTCAAATCACACTCTCATCCACCTCACACCCATTTAGTTAATAAATTGTACATTTTTGTATATGTATTATTTATTTTAATTTTGTTCGTAGTATAAAGATTTTCTCAGCTTATATTCAAAACACTAACAAACTTATCTTATAATATATCCTAAGTAGATCAATCTTCCAAAGTTCCTAGCAGCAGAACATATTCTAAGTATATTTCACAAGTATAGTAATCGGTGTGTCCCAATAGCTATAGTTCCAGATTTAACAGCTCCAAAAATGCAAGTTAGAAGCTCCCCACAGATAACCACACAATAACATAGAATAAAAACAGTATTCCAAAATGCCTATATATTATTCATTTCTATATTATCATTAAGTCCCAATGGAAAAAGAGATCCCATTGAGAAGATCCAAAATGCTTCTCTCTTGCACAGTTTGCTGAATCTGTCCCCACCCCTCTCAGGGACGGGGACATGCTCAACGCCCTGTAGAGACAGACCCTCAATTCTTCTTTGATGTTTAGAATGAATATGAGCTGAAAGACTATGGGAGCGAACCCCCTTGAGAATGTTACGTCTGTGCTCCAAAAATCTAATGTTGAGCTTACGAGTTGTGCGACCTACGTATTGTTCACCACATACACGTTAGTAGATATATAACGTAAGTAGTATCACATTTAATGTGACTAGAAATCTCAAATCTACTTCCATATGTAGTGGACTGAAAATGTGTACTTTTGTCTAGCATATATTTACAGGTAATACATCTTCCATGACCACATCTAAAGCAACCTTTTTTAATTGGATATTGATTAAGCCATGTACCCCGGATTTCCTTGCCTAAATTAAGGCCCTTGCAATGACTAGGTGTGTCAGGAAGCTCTGCAAATTTCTTGCTTTTTTAAAAATTTCTTGCGGTTCTTTAATTAGCATTGGTGTTAGAATTTTATCAGCTTTCAAGATGTTAATATTACTCCTTATGATCCTTTTTATTTCCTTTGAACCTGAATTAAATTTAGTTATAAATCTGAGGTCATTATTGGCCTCAGCATCATCTAATTTAATTAACCGATACTAAATCTAGCGCTCTGTCACTCCAATCAATATGCTGCTAGTAACATAGGGCTACTCACCCCTATTAGATTAAAAAATCAAACAAACAACAAAGAAACTAGTGTTACAGCGCATATGGATTAGAATTATCAGGGTTTTTTATTAAAACATATATATATATATATATATATATATATCCATGTGCAGAACCCGGCACTCATAAGGGACAGCGCGGCCCCAAAGGTAAACTTACTGGAGTGCCTTCCCAGAGAGATTAACTCCCATATGTACAACGAAGAAAAGAGAGGCGGCACTTCCAGATTTGTAAAGATGAAAACTTTAAGACATGAATCAACGTTTCGGGGGGTCTCACCCCGTCATCTGATGAAGCCGCTGAGCCCGGAGGGAGGCGGGGAAACGCGTCAATTACTCATCTAAATTGCTGTTCATACCACTATCCGGAGGTCTCGATAACCAACACTAACGCTCCAGGAACTCTTCACCTTTACTTATGATCCCCCAGAGATGACTGCACGATAAAGGTTGAAAGCACCAGCAGCCGGGGAGGATATTCTTGGTGAAATAATCCATAAAGAGGAGTGGTGAGACCGTACTGCATAAATGTCTGGCCAGACAGGCTTTTAGAGGAAGCATTGGCTCACATTATTAATAGGCCGTGGCTATACAAATGGGACAGCATAAAAACCCACAATTAATGTGAGGAATAACCCTATTTCATTTCTCTTCACTAAAGTGACTGTTACATAGTCTCACAGAAAAAACTGTGTGTGCTATTTTGCCTCAGTAAACATCGGATAAGTTACATTTTAACCATTACAACAGGTGTTGTTAAAAATTTAAAGTGGATATAGAGTAACTTGTTAAAATGTATGTTACATCCAGTTCATATGTGAATTAATTATTGTAATGGTATATTGACCGGCTCGTGGTATAAATTGCATATTTTATATATATATATGTTTTAATAAAAAACCCTGATAATTGGGGGCGTGGCCTGACGAGTAATGGAGTAGGACGTGTAATCCTAGCTCCCCAGCCGACAACATCCTAAAAGACATCCTGACACCCCCTGTGTGACTGCATAAATCTATCTGCGGCTACCTGAATATCTGCTGCCCGATCTGTGCCTCATCTCAAGTGGATCCTGTGTCCAGTGTGCCTGCCAGGAACATTAGAAGGGCTGAGCTGCTCCTGACCTGCACGAGGCCGGCGCCATCTTGGATTGAGCTGCAGGGGAGCTGTGCCACTCGTCTCCCACCCGGCTCTCCTGACGTGCCCTGCGGCCGGCGAGTGGATACCGCCGGGGCCCCGCCACCTGCACAGCACATCACTCTGCTCCACTTCTCCGCTGGACGGCCAGGGCACTTGTCGCGGCCGTGCAGAGTACGGGAAACTGCCGGGCGCCATCTTGCGGTTGGCGGGCCGCAACTGCCGGGCGCCATCTTGCGGTTGGCGGGCCGCACACACGGAGCTCCGCAACCCGCCCCTGACAGCCCTGTACTAAACCCGGAGCGGCCTGTGAGCCGAGCAGGGGATACCCCCGCTGCCTGCTATAGTAGCCTTTGTCCCATGAAGTCTATAACATAATGCTGGGCTGACTGTGGGATTTTCCTGGCGCCATCTTGGGGTTGGCAACGGGATCAGCTCTGCTCCAGTCCACACCTCTCCTGCTGGAAGTGTCTATTATATGCAGCCTGGGCAGCTAGACCAGACTGGAGGCTGGTAAATAATACTAAAGAAGACCTGCATTGCTCTGCCTCGGGGGGGTGCTGTTTGTGCGGGTGGGAAGTTGCTTGACCCCCTGATTCTGACCACAGCTTCCAAATCTATAGTGCCGACACACAGCCACACTGTCAGGTACACTGGTCCTTTTATATATATATATTCGTCCTGCGTTTCTTGGCCCGCACATAGTGAGTTGGTGCCTGCGCCCCCTCTCTCTGCCTGCACTGCTTTGAAATATAATTGGTCGAATACGGTGGCATTGTGTTATCCAAAATGGTGAAAGGCCGCCAACAAAATGCGGCGGCAGGCGCAATGGAAAAGTTTGTCCGCAACCCCGGTCCCCAACAACAGCGGAGGGAAACTACACAAGATGAGTCCTCGCCCCCTTCTCCTGCATGCAGCTCTGTCTCAACAGAACCACCTGATGCTGCGTTACAAAGAGTGTTGGATGCCGTGACAGCAAGTGAGGCTCGCCTGGCTGATAAAATTGGGCAGGTGCAGTCTGATCTCTCCATTATACACCAGGACCTACAACGGGTGAGAGAGAGGGTGGGTGAGGCCGAAACCTGTATCTCCAATGTCGAGGATACTGTCACCCCGCTGGGGCGGCGTACTGACACTTTGGAGTCTCAAATGACTGATGTGCGCAAAAAACTAACGGATATGGAGGGACGCCTACGTCGCAACAATGTCCGTTTCATCGGTCTGCCCGAGAAGGAGGAGGGCTCATCTCCTGAGGAATTTCTAGAGGCGTGGCTTCGGAAGGCATTTGGACCCGATGAATTCTCGCCTCATTTCACCATAGAACGAGCTCATAGAGTTCCGATGCGCCCGTTGCCTCCGGGGGCCCCGCCTCGTACCTTCATCGCCAAGTTCCTTCACTTCCGCGACTGGGACACTGTTCTGAAACTTGCTCGCACGAAAGGCCCCCTTAAATGGAACGGGTCGCCAATATCGGTCTTCCCAGACTTCGCGGTGGAGGTGCAGAAAGATAGAGCCCAATTTCTGCCTGTTAAGAGGAGACTCCGGGAACTTGAATTGCCATACGCCATGCTCTTTCCATCACGATTACGAGTGGTAGCTGATGGTGAGACCAAATTTTTTGAAGCTCCTCGAGAGGCGATGATATGGCTGGATAGACGCTTCCCGGCTAGACGGGCTCTTGCTGATTCGTGATTAATCCCTGTGACTGTGGTTGCAAAAGAATTTATGTACAGGATAAGATTATCTGCATATCTACTGGGGGGATGCAGGTTGTGGAAAATGTTTAATTATCTATGCTGCTCCCTGAGGAGGTGAGGGTGGTGGGGGGGCTAATTACTTACCTGATTTTCTGTCTTGTTATCCTTCTTATACAGGCAATTACTATATTAATAATGCTAGGATATGTCGGGTGGAGGGCTGGGGGAGAGGAGGGATATATCTGTGATCTGAATATACCCGATTATATTTTGCTCTTTAGTCCCAGGGGGTGACTTTGTATATTTCGCTCCTTTTTCTATCCTATGGGGGCGATTTAGCCTACAGGCTGGGGAAGTTTTGTTTTGTTTGTGTTTTGTTTTCTCTTTCTTAGGGCCATTATAATTTTTGGCTCCACCCAGGGTATAACAAGTTGTGTGCTCTGGGCTTGAGCCGGTGTTAGGTTCAGGGATCCAAGTATGCTGCAGGTTGGGAGTAGTGTACAGGGTGGGGGGAGGGGGGAAGTTACAGGCTACGGTTGTTTCTGGTATGGATGGTCGAGATTTGAGTGTGTATGGCTTAAGAATCTATTCATTGAGCGGTGGTGCCCTGCTCTTGTATGCAGAGAAGATGGGTCTGGCTGGCTGCGGGCTGTAGCCTCTCTTATTATCAAAACGACCCCTCATGGTTGGACTTAGGTTGGTGTCATGGAATGTGCGGGGACTCAATGACAAGATCAAGAGATCCCTTGTGCTTAGACAAATTAAGCAATATGCCGCTGATGTGATATGTCTTATGGAGACCCACCTGGTGGGCAGCAAGACCCTAGCCCTTAAGAGACCCTGGGTAGGGTGGGCATTCCATTCCACACACACTTCTGCCTCTCGGGGGGTCTCTATCCTTGTAAAGAAGACAGTTCCCTTTGCGCTGGAGTCAGTACAGACGGACCCATGGGGAAGATATGTGTTTTTAAAGTGTAAAATCCATTGTACCCCTCTGCTTTTGCTGTCCGTATATGTGCCTCCCCCGTACTCCTCCGATGTCCTGAAAAGGGTTGCCGGGTTTATGGCCTTGTCACCGGGTATGCCCGTGGTTTGTGTGGGGGATTTCAACAATGTATTGGATAAAGCGATGGATAGATTCTCCACCAATCCTTCTGGTCCACATTCTGGTAGAAATGATTTTGCTGAGGTTGTGTCGGGACTGGGCCTGGTTGATCCTTGGAGACTGAGACATCCATCTGTTAAACAATATTCATGCTTCTCACACTCTCACTCCTCGTTCTCTAGGATTGACCTGGCCCTTCTCTCGAGCGATCTGATTCCTAGGGTCCGGGATAGCAAATATGAGACTAGGGGTATATCGGATCACTCCCCTTTAACATTGACCCTGGACTTTGGTTGCTCTAGAGGACAGGCAGTGTGGAAGTTTAACCCGTTTTGGCTTGTACATATGGGAGATGGCTCCGATTTGGTGACTGCGTGGCGGGAATTTTTTGAGATAAACAAGGCTGGGCAACCTATCTCTAATTTATGGGATGCGTTCAAGGCCTTTTTGCGGGGAACCCTAATTAAACGAGTGGCTAATTTAAAATCCTTTTTCAGGCACCGGGAGACCGAGCTAGAGACCCTAAGTGTTGCCGCAGAGGCACAATATTTACAGGATTGCTTGGATAGTTCCAAATCTGTATGGTTGACAGCTCAGGGGGATTGGAGGGAGTGTCTAATGGAAAAGACTCAGCATAGACTCCTCTTCTCCTCTCACACCTTTTACGCCTCCGGGGATAGGCCGGGATCATATTTAGCCTCCTTGGCACGAGGTGAGAGATCCGCTAATACCGTGGTGGAAATAGAGGCCTCAGACGGTACCACTGTAGTGCAGACCCCACAGATTGCGTCGGAATTCGTGTCGTACTATAGGCGATTATATAGCTCTAAACTAGACTGTACCCCGATGCAATTAGACGAATATTTACAGACTATACAGCTCCCCTTGCTGACTGGTGAGGCGCATGACTTCCTCGAGGCACCTATTTCACCAGAGGAGATTGTAGATGCGATCAGTGCTGCCCCCAATGGGAAGGCTTCAGGGCTCGATGGCATACCGTCTGAGCTATATAAACGTCATTTAGACTTTTTTGTCCCCCAATTGCTTGAGCTATATAGTCAAATATTCACACAGGAATCCCTCCCATTATCTATGGCGGAGGCATTGATTATTGTCCTACCGAAACCCGATAAGGACCACAGGAAGGTTGATTCTTATAGACCTATCTCCCTTCTACCGACCGATGTTAAAATTCTGGCCAAAATCCTGGCAAGTAGATTAAATAAGGTAATTACGCAGATTATACACCCAGATCAGACGGGATTTATGCCCAATAAATCAACATCCATAAATCTCAGACGACTATTTACCCATCTCCAGGTCCCCCGTGAGGCACCCTCATCCATAGTAGTATCATTGGACGCCGCTAAGGCCTTTGACTCCGTGGAGTGGGAGTACTTGTGGAGGGTCATGCACAAGTTTGGTATAGGCCCCAGCTTTATCAAATTTGTCCGCCTGCTGTATTCCTCTCCCCTGGCTAGAGTGACGGTGAATGGCTTTGTGTCACATTCCTTTCCGTTGTCCAGAGGCACTCGTCAGGGATGCCCATTGTCCCCTACCCTGTTTGCTATAGCCATTGAACCCCTTGCATGTCTTCTGCGAGCGAACCCTGAGATTACTGGATACACCGTGGGCACCAGGGAGGAGAAAATAGCTCTATATGCCGATGATATCCTGCTATTTGTGGATCGCTATGCTGAGTCTATGCCTAAGATTTTAGATATTATTAATAAGTTCGGAGGTTACTCTGGGCTTCTGATCAATTGGGAGAAATCCTCCATTATCCCGTTTCAGGGTGAGGTCCCTGCCTCCCCATTGGTTGTTCTCCCGCTAAGATGGGTGAATTCCTTTAAGTATCTGGGCATTTGGGTATCCAACGACCCTCATAAATTTACTTCCCTTAATATTACACCGCAAGTATCTTATCTTCGCAATAAAGTGAAGGTCTGGGGGAAATTGCCCTTGACAGTTACAGGGAGGGTTAACCTGGTGAAAATGGTTTTTCAGCCCAAACTCCTGTACATACTTCAACAATCCCCAATATACATCCCCCAGAAAACTTTCAAACAGATAGATGGCTTGATGTCCTCTTTGGTTTGGGCTAGTAAACGGGCACGGTTGAAACTTAATACTCTGACTAGGCCCAAAACCTCAGGGGGGCTGGCTCTTCCCAACTTTCGTCTTTATTATTTTGCAGCACAATTAGCACATTTATGGGAATGGGTTAATGATTCTGACACTTCAAGTTTGCACTCACAGCTGGTTTTGCAGGAATATCCAGGTGGTTCCCCACTGAGACTGCTTCTCTGTGGAAGCGTCAAAGTGTCGGCACTACCACTCATTAAACAATATATTACTGTTTGGAGACTGGCGCACCGGATACTGCAAGGACAGGGCATTGACCCTGACACTCCGCTGGACAATAAATATGGATTGCCAGAGTTGTATCAGCTTCAAGTCAGGGAGGTGTGGGAACCATGGGGAGTAACCTCACTGGGACACTTATACACTGATGGGTTTTTTAGATCCTTCCAGCAGATTCAACAGGAATTTAACGTCCCCTCTGCGTATTTTTATCGCTTCCTTCAATTGAGACATGCGGTGTCTGCCCAATTCCCTGATGGCCCGCCGGCGTTTATGGATTCCCCGGTCAAATTGCTGTTGCAGACGGTGGGATCCGGTCACTTAGTATCCAAAATATATGGCCGGTTACTTCAAATGCATCCTATAGACCCCCTTAGCTCCCTCAAGACCAAGTGGGAATCTGATCTAGGTCCAGTGTCGGATGAGATATGGGAGGGTGCCCTGGGATCGTGCCGGCTTTCAACAGCATCTGTCCGATATCAACAAATTCAGTTGTTCGTGCTGCACAGGGTATATATGTCACCTCTGCGATTGTCACATATAGGGGGATCCCACAGCTCAAAATGTCCCAAATGTGGCAGTATGGGAGCAGACTTTTGGCATATGATATGGATATGCCCTCTGGTGTCGACTTTTTGGGAGGAGGTTATACGTGCCATAGTTGTTACGGGTATCCCCTCTACCGTACTTACACCTATCTCTTGCATATTGGCAACTATAGATGAGGAAACTCTAGACCCGCCCAGTCGACGCTATGTTATAAACCTCAGTGCTCTGGCCAAGGTTTGCATAGCCAGACTATGGATGGCTAATGAAGCCCCAGCGCCACAATCCTGGATTGCTCTGGTTAATACAACTGTTGCACATGAAAAATTCGTATATCTGGCCAGGAATGCGGAAAAAAAGTTTATTGCTATATGGGGAAAGTGGATGAGCTCTCGCTATTTCGCTTCAAGGATGAATACTGCTGAACCCTAGATTTATTTTACTGCCCGATATGAGTGGTCTATGTGTGGGATCTCTGGGGTAAGCGGCCCGTGGTCGGCCGGACTAAAAGACATGATAATATCGTGACAAAGGATAACACAATGTGTGTTTAATATATAGGAAATCTGGGTCACCACTGCTCTATTGCTATTTAAGACGCTGAATGGGATAGTTAATACCACATCACACTATGCTCTCTATGATATACCGTAAGCATGTTGTTGTTACTTGTTCAAGTGTTTCAGTCTAGTTGATGTATGTATGTTATGTTTGCCCTAGGCAATGTTTAAATGTTAAAACATTGTAAAAACCAATAAAAACTTATTGAATTTAAAAAAACCCTGATAATTCTAATCCATATGCGCTGTAACACTAGTTTCTTTGTTGTTTGTTTGATTTTTTTAATCTAATTTAATTGTCTTATTTGAGTTTAGAAGGATTTCTCTGTCAGCTTCTCTTGCCTGTTTCAATGCGTCGTTCAAAATATTCACTGGATAATTTTGTTCTAAAAGAGCTGTAGTCAGCTCTGCAGCATGTTTGTTGAATTCTGTGAGAGCAGAGCAGTTTCGTTTGTGTCTCAGAAACTGACTCTTAGGGATGTTTCTAAGCCATGGTTGGTAATGGCAACTATTATTATTAAAAATTTGTTGCAGTCCACTGCTTTTTTGAAAGTGGACGTAACTATTTCATTGTTTCTGATATCAAGGGCAGCCAGAGACTCAAAGGTTATCAATTAATAAAAAAATAGAGGCTTTTGAACAACAGCTGATTTCTGCTAAACATAAAAACACTCAATAGGGATCATGGAGACTATGAAAGGAATGAGGTAAGATCCTATAATAAGAAATATAGAAAATCTTCCAACTATGATGACATCAGTGAATATAGAGACGATAGTCATAGTACAATCAAATCCAACTTTAATCAAAAGAAACAACTTAGAAAATACCAAGCTCAACATAGATATAATAGTCCAAGAGAAGTAATGAAGTTTACCACCTCTCATCAGGACTTATCAAGCCCACGCTCCACTAATGAATTCAATTTCAGAGGAGCAAGACCTAAAATAGGATCAATCACTCTAATCCATCTAGAGAAACACAGGAGCCTTTTTTAGGCAAAGATCTCTATCCAATTGTTAGGAATGTCTGTGTTTGTTTTGCCTTGCATTATCTCATTCCTGCCTCTAGGGGTCTCACTTGCTGCCTCAGGTCCGAATGGCAGTTGCACACTGTCTCTGCAGGTTAATTACCTGATTGTGAGCAGCTGGGGCCAACACCTGGTGCTGCTATTTAACTCCAGCTCACCAGCATCTAGGTGCAGATCATTTTGGTTCCGTCTAGAGTGCGACTGGGCTCTCTCCAGTAATCTTGTCCTGATTCTGCCTTATCTACATCTTGGAGATATTCCCTGCAGTTTGCCGTTTCATATGCCTAGCTACAAGACTTCTAACCCTGCCGGTTCAGCATCTGCATTCCTGAACTATTATTTGCAGTCTGTTTCCACCCCTGCCTGATTACTACGTTTTTGGTATGTTATTTTTCCCCTGCTTGATTTAAACCCGGATATCTTCATGTTTATTTCACATCTGTGTTAAACCTGGACTATACCAATATTCAAGCATAACCTTCCGTGTTCAGTTCCATGTAAATCAAGGATCCAGTTTCTGTATGTATATATTTTGCTACTTCTTTTTCCACAATAAACCTTACTTAAATTTCACCTGCCTTCAGCTGACCTCATTTCAAGTATGCACACACAGAGAACCCTAGTAATCGTAACAGAAGGATCTGCCTAATAAACGTGTGCAGGAGTTTGAGGTACAGCTGAATTTCATAAAATGGCTTCACTTCAGAAAAATTCCCTGCCTCTCGAGTTTATGCCGTTTGTGGGTTCAACATTGCTGGTGGATTTCAGAGAGAAACTGGAGAATATTCAAACCCTGTCTTCAGAGATACTGTCTGCTCTGCCTGAATATTCAATAAGACTACCAGTTCCCTTTAAGGAGACGCAGGGAAAAAGGGGAAAAGATGAGTCTGGTGCTCTCAATTCTGTCCGCTGTTTTCCAATCTCAAGCAAAGGCAAGTTCTGGAGTTTTCCACGATCCAGTCTCTCTGAGGAAGAAAAGAGACATAGAAGGGATAAGAAGCTTTGTTTTTATTGCGGCAGGTCTGGACATTTTATTCAGTTATGTCCTGCTCGCAAACCTAAAAGGAGCTTTCCTCATTCTGCCATAGTGCCTAATTCTGCTCAGTTATGCCACTGTGGTGCTCAAATTTCGAAAGGAGGGGTGTCCGGCCAAGCGACCCCAGGAGGGGTGTCCGGCCAAGCGACCCCAGGAGGGGTGTCCGGCCAAACGACCCCAGGAGAGGTGTCCGGCCAAGCGACCCCAGGAGGGGTGTCCGGCCAAGCGACCCCAGGAGGGGTGTCCGGCCAAGCGACCCCAGGAGGGGTGTCCGGCCAAGCGACCCCAGGAGAGGTGTCCGGCCAAGCGACCCCAGGAGAGGTGTCCGGCCCAGCGACCCCAGGAGGGGTGTCCGGCCAAGCGACCCCAGGAGGGGTGTCCGGCCAAGCGACCCCAGGAGGGGTGTCCGGCCCAGCGACCCCAGGAGGGGTGTCCGGCCCAGCGACCCCAGGAGGGGTGTCCGGCCAAGCGACCCCAGGAGGGGTGTCCGGCCAAGCGACCCCAGGAGGGGTGTCCGGCCCAGCGACCCCAGGAGGGGTGTCCGACCCTGCTGCCCTTGCCTTCGGGCATGAGGTCCCTGCTGCCCTTGCCTTCGGGCATGAGGTCCCTGCTGCCCTTGCCTCCGGGCATGAGGTCCCTGCTGCCCTTGCCTCCGGGCATGAGGTCCCTGCTGCCCTTGCCTCCGGGCATGAGGTCCCTGCTGCCCTTGCCTTCGGGCATGAGGTCCCTGCTGCCCTTGCCTCCGGGCATGAGGTCCCTGCTGCCCTTGCCTCACGGCATGAGGTCCCTGCTGCCCTTGCCTCACAGCATGAGGTCCCTGCTGCCCTTGCCTCACGGCATGAGGTCCCTGCTGCCCTTGCCTCACGGCATGAGGTCCCTACTGCCCTTGCCTCACGGCATGAGGTCCCTGTTGCCCTTGCCTCACGGCATGAGGTCCCTGTTGCCCTTACCTCACGGGTCTCTCAGTCATCCAAGTTTGCCTTGCCAGAGGTCCGAGAGGTGTCCGCCTTGCCAGAGGTCCGAGAGGTGTCCGCCTTGCCAGAGGTCCGAGAGGTGTCCGCCTTGCCAGAGGTCCGAGAGGTGTCCGCCTTGCCAGAGGTCCGAGAGGTGCTCGCCTTGTCAGAGGTCCGAGAGGTGCCCGTTTTGCCAGAGGTCCGAGGGGTGTCCGCCTTGCCAGAGGTCCAAGCCTTGCCAGAGGTCCGAGAGGTGTCCGCCTTGCCAGAGGTCCGAGAGGTGTCCGCCTTGCCAGAGGTCCGAGAGGTGCCCGCCTTGCCAGAGGTCCGAGAGGTGCCCGCCTTGCCAGAGGATCGAGAGGTGCCCGCTTTGCCAGAGGTCCGAGAGGTGTCCGCTTTGCCAGAGGTCCGAGAGGTGTCCGCCTTGCCAGAGGTCCGAGCCTTGTCAGAGGTCCGAGAGGTGTCCGCCTTGCCAGAGGTCCGGCCAAGGCCTGTCCAGCCCCAGGAGGGGGCTCTGCCTGTCCAGCCCCAGGAGGGGGTTCTGCCTGTCCAGCCCCAGGAGGGGGTTCTGCCTGTCCAGCCCCAGGAGGGGGCTCTGCCTGTCCAGCCCCAGGAGGGGGCTCTGCCTGTCCAGCCCCAGGAGGGGGTTCTGCCTGTCCAGCCCCAGGAGGGGGTTCTGCCTGTCCAGCCCCAGGAGGGGGTTCTGCCTGTCCAGCCCCAGGAGGGGGCTCTGCCTGTCCAGCCCCAGGAGGGGGCTCTGCCTGTCCATCCCCAGGAGGGGGTTCCGCCTGTCCAGCACCAGAAAGAGGTGCCTGCCATGCCCGAGATCCAAGATTTGCCCGAGGTATCTGCCCAGCCGAGGCCATCTGAGACTTCCCTGTCTAAGGTGCAAGAAGAGTCCGTCTTGTCTGAGAGGCCACAGTTGTCTATCCTCCCTGACGTAAAATCTAATTTGGAAAGCCAAGTCGTTGAGGAACTGCCTTACTTTTATGGAAATATCTCTCACTGTTTAGCTCTCTTCAAATATTATCTGAGTTTTGATGACTTGTCCCCTATTGATATCATTGCTAACATATGTATGAGGTGCAGAGGGAGGGCCTTGAAGTGGGTAAACTGTCTTATAGATGCGGAAGATCCAGTTTTACGAGATTTGCCCGCTTTCCTCAAGGCAGTGTCCGAAAGATTCAGTCCACCAACTGTCCTCACTCTCCTAGATGAATCTATTAAAGTGTGCCCGTCTGAGAACCTGCCTTTGCAGTCTGGGGAGCACCCTCAGTTTTTCAGATGTGGGCATGTATCTTTAGGTGTTCACGCAGATTGCTCGGCAAGTTTGGCTTCTACAAGTTTGCCATCCGCTCTTGATTCCATCCAAGAAAATAAGAGGTCAGTTCTGCCGCTGGGTTGTGGCTCCGATTCTGAGAGCGAGCTTCTGGATGATCCTAGACTCATTATTGATGGACCTGTATTGCCAAGTAGTGTCTTTGTGACACCTTCAAATGGGTCTGGGCAACCCAAAAAGAGGAGAGGAAAAAAGAAGAGAAGGTGAACTTTTAGGCGTCTGGAATCCGCCTGTTTAAGGGGGGGATAATGTTAGGAATGTCTGTGTTTGTTTTGCCTTGCATTATCTCATTCCTGCCTCTAGGGGTCTCACTTGCTGCCTCAGGTCCGAATGGCAGTTGCACACTGTCTCTGCAGGTTAATTACCTGATTGTGAGCAGCTGGGGCCAACACCTGGTGCTGCTATTTAACTCCAGCTCACCAGCATCTAGGTGCAGATCATTTTGGTTCCGTCTAGAGTGCGACTGGGCTCTCTCCAGTAATCTTGTCCTGATTCTGCCTTATCTACATCTTGGAGATATTCCCTGCAGTTTGCCGTTTCATATGCCTAGCTACAAGACTTCTAACCCTGCCGGTTCAGCATCTGCATTCCTGAACTATTATTTGCAGTCTGTTTCCACCCCTGCCTGATTACTACGTTTTTGGTATGTTATTTTTCCCCTGCTTGATTTAAACCCGGATATCTTCATGTTTATTTCACATCTGTGTTAAACCTGGACTATACCAATATTCAAGCATAACCTTCCGTGTTCAGTTCCATGTAAATCAAGGATCCAGTTTCTGTATGTATATATTTTGCTACTTCTTTTTCCACAATAAACCTTACTTAAATTTCACCTGCCTTCAGCTGACCTCATTTCAAGTATGCACACACAGAGAACCCTAGTAATCGTAACACCAATATGGAAGAGCCAAAACAGATTTTCCATCTTGAACCCCAACTCTCCCAAAAGGAAAGAACTAGAACAAGAGGGAATAGAGGTGGAAACAAAAAGCGCCTTCTAAAGTGCAAGGAAAGAATGAGAAATAGGGGCCTTTTTAATTTATCTTCCAAAGTTTTAACAGAGAGTGAAAAGGCCATTATTTCTAAAGGCTTGAATTACACGCCTACATAAAAACCAGATTTTTTTGAATTATATATAGAGTTAAATAAGTTTACAAGGGACCTATACAGGAAAAGGTTCTTTGCAAATAAAGCCCTTAGAAATAAAGAAATAGATGCTATCCCCATTGTATTGGATAGAAGTAATTAAACAGCTCTAGCAATACTAACTGAACTTGAACAAGAGAATAGGAAAACGATTCCACTTTTAGATGTGAATCAACCAGAGAGAAGTATTCTCAAAAAAAATCTGAATTTTATCCAATGCAACACAAAAGTAAAATGATTGAGACATTCTACACTCTGACTTTGAATAGTTTGAGAAGTCTGTGAGAAATCAAAGAAATATAGAGACAATCTGCATAAAAATGAGAGACAAGCTCTGAAGAGCCTAATGAGAAATAATACGATTATTATTAAGAGTGCGGATAAGGGTGGAGGAATAGTAGTACAAGATAAGATCTCTTATGAGACAGAGGCCTATAGACAGCTCAACAATAGCAAATTTTGTACTAGGCTGACTTATAATCCAACAACTGGCTTTGTGTCTGAGTATAAAAGTTTCTTGGATGAAGCAGTCTCAGAAGGGGCAATATCCAGGCAGGAATATGCATATTTATTTAACCCACATATTATCATTTGCCCAAACTACACAGATCCCTCACTTCACCACCTGGGCTGACGGCGTCCTATTATTTCAGGTATAGGGTCCCTCACATCTAATTTATCAGCTATTAAAGATTCATTTTTACAGTCACATGACATTTCTCTTGGATCATACATAAGAAATTCAACATATTTTTTGAATATGCTTGTGAATATACAGTGGCAAGACAATTATTTACTTATGACATGCGATGTAGAGTCTCTCTACACCAATATCCCACATAAGGGTGGTGTTGACTCAATTAAAAGATATTTGTTGAATGATGATGATCTGAGCGAAATTAGACGACAATTTATAATAGATTCGGTCACACAATTACTTTATTTTCAACACTCATTTTTATTTACAGACACTTGGTACTGCCATGGGCACCAAGTTCACCCCTAGTTTTGCCAATTTATATATGAGCCACTTTGAAGATAAATATATCTGGGGTGGTCCATATGGGGCGAACTTAGTGCTATATGGCAGGTACATAAATATGTTTTTTATATGGAAAGGTGAAGGGATTTCTGCACAGCTATTTGTAGATTATTTAAATCACAATGATTTTGGTTTAAAATTCACCAACACGATACACAAAACCAATATCACCTTCCTGGATATTGCCCTTGATATCAGAAACAATGAAATAGTTACGTCCACTTTCAAAAAAGCAGTGGACTGCAACAAATTTTCTAATTATAAGAGTTGCCATTACCAACCATGGCTTAGAAACATCCCTAAGAGTCAGTTTCTGAGACACAAACGAAGCTACTCTGATCTCACAGAATTCAACAAACATGCTACAGAGCTGACTACAGCTCTTTTAGAACAAAATTATCCAGTGAATATTTTGAACGACGCATTGAAACAGGCAAGAGAAGCTGACAGAGAACCCCTTCTAAACTCAAATAAGACAATTAAATTAGATGATGCTGAGGCCAATAATGACCTCAGATTTATAACTAAATTTAATTCAAGTTCAAAGGAAATAAAAAGAATCATTAGGAGTAATATTAACATCTTGAAAGCTGATAAAATTCTAGCACCACTGCTAATTAAAGAACTGCAAGTAATTTTTTTAAAAAGCAAGAAATTTGCAGAGCTTCCTGACACCTAGTCATTACAAGGGCCTTAATTTAGGCAAGGAAATCCAGGGTACATGGCTTAATCAATATCCAATTAAAAAAGGTCGTGGAAGTTGTATTACCTGTAAATATATGCTAGACAAAAGTACACATTTTCAGTCCACTACATATGGAAGTAGATTTGAGATTTCTAGTCACACTAATTGTGATACTACTTGTGTTATATATCTACTAACGTGTATGTGGTGAACAATACGTAGGTCGCACAACTCATAAGCTCAACATTAGATTTTTGGAGCACAGACGTAACATTCTCAAGGGGGTTCGCTCCCATAGTCTTTCAGCTCATATTCATTCTAAACATCAAGGAAGAATCGAGGGACTGTCTTTACAAGGTGTTGAGCATGTCCCCGTCCCTGAGAGGGGTGGGGACAGATTCAGCAAACTGTGCAAGAGAGAAGCATTTTGGATCTTCTCAATGGGATCTCTTTTTGCATTGGGACTTAATGATAAAATAGAAATGAATAATATATAGGCATTTTGGAATAATGTTTTTATTCTATGTTATTGTGTGGTTATCTGTGGGGAGCTTCTAACTTGCATTTTTGGAGCTGTTAAATCTGGGACTATAGCTATTGGGACACAAGTGTGACATTGAGCCTAATACAGCCAATTACTATACTTGTGAAATATACTTAGAATATGTGCGGCTGCTAGGAACTTTGGAAAATTGATAGAAGTTTGTTAGATTTTTGAATATAAGCTGAGAAAATCTTTATACAACGAACAAAATTAAAAATAAATAATACATATACAAAAAAT
Organism: Pseudophryne corroboree; assembly: GCF_028390025.1. Lineage (NCBI taxonomy): Eukaryota > Metazoa > Chordata > Amphibia > Anura > Myobatrachidae > Pseudophryne > Pseudophryne corroboree. The sequence continues at coordinate 291,044,449 of NC_086447.1, read as the reverse complement.
TATAATTTATGAACTAAATGGGTGTGAGATTCGATCCAGGAATATGTGGTCTGGGTTTCTGCTGACCTGGAGCCCTAACCATTGAGCTATGAGAGCTATATAATGTTTAATAGAACCAATTGATATAATTGTAGTTGGATATACTTTGAGAATCTATTTAACCACATGATGCCATAAAATAGAAAGCTAAGAGGTTACTGTATATACGAAAGTATCTTTATTTATATTCATTTTAATTTTTACGTCAATGTTTTTAAATATATATGTTTTAAATTGATACTGTAGACTTGTACTATGGATACTGACTATTGTATTATAAAGAATGATTCGTTTTTAAATTAATATAGTCTTTGCGGTCACACCTGACTTGCACACCTGTATAGTATAATTAAAGCACCACTCCGATTGGAGGAGAGCCTTGTTAAATACATGGATTGTGAGCCAAACAGTAAAATCCTTCTGATGAAACCGTTAATGCTTTGAAAATGGAGTAAAACGCGTTAAGGTATACTATATACTGGACGAGGACCACCATTCATCCAGCCCTGCCGCTCATACATTGGAGAAAGCGCCATCCCTCCCTGCCGCACAACACCTGTTACAGGTACCGGAGCCGCAAGCAGCCAGAGACTCAAAGGTAACAGGGAAATACGTTACCCAACCTACATCTTGGGCTCGCAAACGAGACTGCTGGATAGAGCAGACGGCTATAATATTTACGGCACCAGAGAACTGAACCATGCTTAATTGACTCACGGAGTGAGTTACAACGGAGGCAGAGCATAGCGCATGTCCGTACATTGTAAAAGGGGTGAGACCTGAGCATTAAACCTTGGGTATATGTGAGATGCACTGCTTTAATACCCACCTGCATCTTGCTGCTAAGACTGTTACTAATAGATTTGGCTTCCATACATTGTTTAAAGACTGAACTGGGTGTATAACACCAATAACAGCAACTTCATTGTAATTACAACCCATGTTGATGCACACAATATAACAAAGTGGGAACAAAAGCTAAATTACATGGTGTGACTACGCTATTATAAATAAAAAATCCCTGATTTAGTGACCCTTGTAATAGTAGGGACTGGATACTAACAATGTTTTGGAGTGTCTAAATCCAGTATTGAGATTGATATTGTTTTTATGTTAATGTAACATATTGGATCCATTGTGTTTTAATGTAATAAATGTGTGAATTTTTTGCGCTCCCTTTTTTTAATTTATGGACAGTAACTAGGTCAAAAGTCATTAGGTCGACCACTATTGGTCGAGAGTGACTAGGTCGACACCTGAAATAGGTTTACACAGTCATTAGGTCAACATGGAAAAAGGTCAACATAAGTTTTGTAATATTTTTTTGGGTGCCGTTCTCTTTGTAAAGTGACCGGGAACCCCAATTAGTGCACCATGTCCCCTCGCATGGCGAGCAAACTTTGGGTAAGCTGCCTCGCTCTGTTACCACTGCGCTCGGCACAGGTTACTATTGCCAACCGGAGTCCACATGCATCGTAAAGTATGAAAAAGTTGAAAAAATTTAAAAAAGTGAAAAACTCATGTCAACCTTTTCATGTGTCGACCTAGTGACCATGCTGACCTAATGCATGTCGACCAATAGTGGTCGACCCAATGAGTGTCGACCTAAGTGCTGTTGACCTAAAGACCGGATACCCTTTTTCCCTACGTGATAAATTACCACATGTAATTGAATTGGGCCCTAAAGCTGTGGCAGCAGTGTGCAAATCAGAATAATGCCCTCTGTCTGTTATGTAGTATTAATGCACCTACATATTGCCCAGTAGGATATGATGTACTGTATATGCTAGTCATTCTGAATTTATTGACAAAGCACTAAAAGACACGTTGTTATACTCCTTACACCATACATCCCAACTTTCGACTCTAGGGAGTCGGGACCTGCCACGCTGGAGGCACACCGGTGTTTGAGAAGGGGGTCGGACCACGGAAGGGATGGGCGGGGCCTCAGACAGAAGGGGCCTAGTGCTGCAACCACATTTTCAACATTTTGGGGGCGTTCCCAATGCTCCCTGAGCAGCTGTATGTGACATATGATGAGTGACATTCAAAGTAATATTCTGCAAAACAAAAACAATAATATTGAAGTTCACCTTTTACTGTGAAAATTTGAATGAAGTTATAAAGGCTATGCCTAAACTAGTATGCGTGATTACTTCTTTGTGCAGATGGGTCAGAGCAGTGCATGCGCAATAGAAGTGGTACGCCAGTACCTCCAAAAGTGAATGTGAACAGCGAACCTGGATGGTAGAATAGTGTTTGCCTGCAGCTGCAAGTAATCTGCCAAATGGCAGTGCTAAGGAGCTCAAAATACCAGGACTGTGTCAACAGTTTTTCTACAACAGATCCCAACATCTCCCGAGTATGGAGCCACTTTCACGTTATCTGCATTGTGAGGTCTGACAGATGTTATGAATAACGGTCGCGGACAGTATCTTGGTGTTAATTTATAGCTGCAGACTACAGTATACGAGTACTTAACAGCAATCAGTAGACATGAAATGTTTATTGTAGCAGCCTCCTACACATTGTGACTGAAGACAATGAGATTATACAATATATCTACAAAAATTATGGCTTTTAATATGTGCAGTTACTCCATTCCAAAGTTCTGTGGTAAACAATTTCAGACTTACTGCACATTGGGGGTCATTCAGACCTGCTCGCACGCTAGGTTTTTTCGCTGCGCTGCGATCAGGTAAGAACTGCGCATGCATATGCACCGCAATGCGCAGGCACGTCGCACGGGTACAAAGCGGGTCATTGCTGTGCAATGGGTTTTATAAAGAATCCATTCGCACAGCCGATCGCAAGGAGATCGACAGAAAGAAGGCATTTGTGGGTGGCAACTGACCGTTTTCTGTGAGTGTTTGGAAAACGCAGGCGTGTCCAAGCGTTTGCAGGGCGGGTGTCTGACGTCAATTCCGGTCCCGGACAGGCTGAAGTGATCGCAGCGGCTGAGTAAGTCCTGGGCTACTCAGAAACTGCAAAAGATCTTTTTGTACCGCTCGGCTGCACATGCGATCGCACACTTGCACAGCTAAAATACACTCCCCTGTAGGCTGCGACTATCTGATCGCAGCGCTGCAAAAAACTGCTAGCGAGCGATCAGGTCTGAATGACCCCCAGTGTCAGGAATTGTGCAACAGCTTGCAGATACTTACCACGGCGGTGCACTGCTCTGTCCTGGTCGGGAGTCTGGTTACCCTGTAGTGTGGGTGGTGTCTCTGTGGTGGCTTCTCAGAATGGGTGTCTCCATTTGTTATGGGGTCCTGCTGCGTTATCACTGGCTCTGATCACTGGGCACCACCATGTTGAATACTGTCAGCTGATCGCTGATCCGCCAATGGGAGCTGGTTCTCGATTCAGCTGACTGTGCAGGGTATAAGAGGCCCAGCATTGCACTGTACGTCGCCTGAACAACTTTTTACACCAGCCACGTCTTAGGCTTCTGACTACGGGTGGTCAGACTCTCAGACGCTGTCTCTGAGTTCCTATGCATCTCCAGCTGGTTCCAGTCTGGTATCGCTATCAAATACCTGAGTATCTCCAGCCAGTCTCAGCCCGGTGCTGTAGTTGAATACCTGTGTGTCTTCAGCCGGTTCCAGTCCAGTATCACTACTAAATGCCTGTGTATCTTCAGCCGGTTCCAGTCCAGTATTGCTATCAAGTACCTGAGTGTCATCTGGACTAAGGCCATCTAGGCTGCAACTCTGTTTAGGAATCCCTGCCTTCCCAGCATAACATCATCTACAGAAGTGAACAGGGAAGGTAGAAGGTACATACACTGATCACGACAATTTTTTTACACAATTCTAAGACTTTGACCATCAACAAGAGCAATATAATAGGTACTGTAGTACCTGGGTAACATACCTACCCCAGTGTTTTTTCTTTTTGTCTCAAGCAACATAAGGACATTTCTTGTGTGGAAAATATGCATGGTACAAATAGTATGCTATTTATACGTTTACATTTTATCATTTATACAAACTGTTTGAATGGTTGTTTTTCACACCACAGTATAAACTGGAACGATTATTGTGATTTTCCTTTGTGATCACCACTATACTGACGCGTTTCTCTGCCTACAATGCACAACGGTTTCTTCAGAGGGAATGAGTGTCCACATTGGTCAGGCACTATATTTAAACATATGGCAATCAACAGTATCAAGCCTTCAATTTATTCCTGATTGTGTATACCTATGTGCGAGCAACTAATCTATTATTAAAAAAATATGTACAGAGTAAGCAATATATAGACAAAGGACCCTTGAAAAAAGTTTTTATCTATAACAATAAAATCCAGCTCCTAAAGTATACAAAATTATACAAAGTATTAATATTACTATATTAATAATTTTAATTTCCGCTTGTTTTCTATTTTAACACTAAATTTATATTTTTATTATATTATCCACTTTTAGACTTTTTATTAGCATTACTAGACAAAAATAAAAAAATATTAATATTAAGAAACAGAAAAAATTGTAAAAATCCTTTTATTATTATTAGAATATTTCTCAATATAATTTTTACTTATCTAGTTTAATGAGTGCTTACAGAATGGAACATGGATCTTCCAAATACCCTCAAATGAAGGAGAGTTATCTTTTTGCTCAGTCATGAAAAATGGTATAGTTAAAAAAATCCTGTCATTCCCACAGTTGTTCTGAATACATATCTAAAGAATTACCGGTATATCATGTTTTTTGTTTGATTATTTTTTTAATCTGTAATTAATCAATAACGGGTCAAAAGTATTTTTTAATGTTCACTATGGAAGTAATGAATAATGATGTATTTCTCAGATGTTTAATTATTTCGAGAAAAAAAGAAAGCTTGTACGCTGGTCATTCAGGCCGCTAATGTCAACATTGTACGATTTTGCAGAAATTGTTTCTTGGAATGATAAATCCCCTGTCATTGATATTATATGCCACTGTAACAACAATGATTTAAGTACATTAAATACAATGTATAACATCACATACTGTAATTATTATTGAGTACTAGTTAAAAGATGCTTTAAAAATAATGAGCTCTTAAACACCAAAGAATAATTAATTTCATCTGCAGTGGATGGTGCTTCAGAACAGAAAATATTCTGTACAGTATTGTGAAAAAATAATTCTATTTTAGTCTGTTGGTTTGAGCACTAATTATTTCACATCCAATTAACCCATTCCTTTATTTTGAAAGGGACTATTCGTTCCATAAACTACTCTGTTATATACATCACTATTCATATTATATGCTTTATTGAAAAATGTATCTTTACCATCTGTGCTTTAATATAATAAAATATTCCTAGTGTGCTGACATGGCATCATGTCAGCACACTAGGAATATTGTATTATATTAAAGCACAGATGGTAAAGATACACATTTTTTTTAATAAAAAATATAATATGAGTAGTGATGTATATGGTAACTTGATAGTGGACATAATGACTGCATAATATAAAATGTATACACTATGAATAGTGACGTATATGGTAACTTGATAATAGCTAGTTAGAGTGGCTGCAACTGCAAGACAACCTGGTTACTACTCCTTCTATAATAGATGTATTAACAGGTGGTATTCCTACCCATGCCGCACCTCTACATAATACATATATCTCTGGATGTGGATACATTCCTATTCCATTACTGTATTCTTCTTTATAATGTGCACAATACATTGAAGCAGATACATGTAACAAGCAAGAAATGACACTTTTATTTATACAATGTTTTAAAAATGCCTCACATTTATTCTAAATATGTGTTAACATACAGGCGTTTCATTTATGTGCTTTTGAATATTCTGTTAATACATATTATTGTACGATGTCACGATCAAATACCTTCATTAGAAACTAATTCTATAATGATAACAGCAAATCATTAAATGTATTAGTTAGACTTCCAATGGCAACTTCCCTGGTTCTGCCAGCTAGCGCACAACTGAAAATAGAATTGCCATTCTCCACCCTTATGTCTCATTATACAGTCATCTTGCTTTGCAAAATGAAATATTGCTCCTGCACTGCTTTGCAAACATGGACACCACCACTTTGTTCCCCCATATAAACACCCTTTCCAGCTCCTGCCATCTTCTTGTGCCAACTTTTTCTCCCATACAGATGTGGCCATATTTTGCTCTTGGGTACACCCATTGCTAGATGCACTTGCGCAAATTCAGGTCCAGGCCTTGTATTTATAACTCTACTTCTCACAGAAGATTGTATAGCATAAAAAAGGATGGTATTGCATCTAAGTTAACCTTTAATTCAATTGAAATTGTTCAATTTGTTGCACCAAAACTCACATCACATTTAACCAATTTACTAACATCGATGTGTAGTTTATTGAGTTACAAAACCTTTTTTTTTTCTATTGGCAAATAAGGTTAATTAGATTTTAAAGGTTAATCTTTTTATTAAAGTGGAATTTATTTTCTAATGTTCCCTCTTAATGAAAAAACACACACACAATAATTGTGTCATCAGAAAGTACCATCTCACTCTAACTACTTCATAACTTTGTTCTCTTTCCTCCAACTGAAGGCCAGAAATCTTTTAGCAATTACACCGTTAAAGGAACTGCTGCAGTACGAATGAACCACTTTTGTGTATGTGTATATATATATATAAAAAAAAAAATTCTGCTCTGTACTTTCCTGTACACTATTATCCTGACTTCATGCTACTTGTATTGGCCGCTAATGGAAAAGATCACAGATGGACAAAAAAGAAAGATCATCACAACACCATTTTATGTAAGTGTTATATGCTCAATTCATTTCATTACAGTGATCCATCCTCATTGCAGAATGTCTTGAGACAGCACAATACAGTAATGTACTCAGACATCTGTCTTTCTATGAATGACCCCTGTGGTAATAAAAACCTGCCAAGCATTGCTGTTCACATCACAACTGTTTCTCCAAAACCATAAATTGGTCCACTATTCATTGCTTACTCAGGAACTAATTAAAAGCGAAAATGACAAGTATAAAGAATGTATCTTGGACTGAATAAAATATACCATATATCCTGAAACATTGTTGAGACTACTTAATGGGCTGTCCACACTAATTTGTTTTTAGCACATGAACACCCTCATTTGGTAATACCAAGGATTTCAGGCACTGTTATTTATTTTTCTGCTGCTAAAATGCATTTCCGTTACTTTTAACCTATAAACTTTAATTTAGCTAACTTATAAATATTCTGTTTGTAAAACTATCTGGCTCGTTGAGGTTCTATTTATAAGGGATCATACCTCTCTTTGTGGTAGGTACCATGTCTATATGCTGTCCTAATTAAAAGCAACCCGGTATAGACAGGCCCAGCTCTTTGTATGGGCTTAATGGGAAGATACCCAAGGCCCCTGCAATCCTTGGAGCCCAGGCCACTTCAGCAGGTAACCCACCCCCAAGTAGCTTGCAACCACAGTACCACCTGACCCCCCCTTCCCCACATTCCCAATACCTTGCAGCTGCAGGCAGTAACTAACTGACCCTCAACCCCCACACTCGCAGCTCTGCCCTGGCGGTCCCAATGGGGCTTTGAAAGCTGGAGTGCTTTTTCCTCCATGATCCCAATAGCCGCAGTCCCCGGCTAAGTCAAAACTTGTCTGCCCTACCTTCTCTAAAGTTAGATAAATTGCATATTGTTAAACAGAACCCTGAAGGGAGCAGGCAATACACAGAAATGGAGCGAGCAGCAGCCATGCAATAGTCGGGGTAGAGAGAGCAGCAGCAAGGGGGTGGGGAGAGCTACAACAGTGCAACAGTGGGGGGGGGGGGGGAGCAACAACCATGCAACAGTCGGGGGGCAGCAGCAGTTGTACAATAGTTAAGGGGCAGCAGTACCATGCAACAGTTGTTGGGGGGTAATAGCCATGCAACAGTCGGCGTGGGGGGGAAGCAGTCATGCAACAGTCGGGGGAAGAGCTGCCATGCAATTGTCAGGGTGTGGCAGCAGCCATGCAACAGTCAGGGAGCGTGGAGCAGCAGTAGGAGTCATGCACAGACATGGGGGGGGGGCTAAACAGTGGCGGAACTGTGGGAGGCAATGGAGTCGGCTGCCGCTGGGCTCCTGACCTGCAGGGGGCACTTTTCCATTGCCTCCCACTGCCCGACAATCCATTGCCACATCTAACTGGAGTGGACGGAGGAGCCGCGATACGGCAGCAGCAGCTGCCTCCTTGTATGCACAGAGAGCTCAGTTGACAGCCAGGGGGAGCTCCATCGCACAGCTGATCACAGGACTTTGAGCTGGCCGGCTGAAGCTCTCTCTTCCTCTGTCCTGGGGATACCAATGATAGCAACAGGTAGGCACTGGTGCCACCTACCTCAAGCTGCTGCATTGTGTGTGTGTGGTGTATGGGTGTATATGTGTGTATGGGGGGGGGGTGATTACCGGGGGTATCTTTAATAAATGTTGGCAGCACTGTGTTTATGTTTTTAAGTGAGGTATGTGTGTCTGTGTTTTTTTTAAAGGAAAGTAGTGTGCTTAAGTGAAAGAGGTGTGTGTGCGTGAGTAATTGTGTGTGTGTGTGTGTGTAAGTGAAAGAGGCATGTGTGTTTGTGTATTTGTGTGTAAGTGAAAGTGACGTGTGTGTGTAATTGTGTGAAAGTGGTGTGTAATTGTGTGTGTGTGTAAGTGAAAGAGGCATGTGTGTGTGTGTGTGTGTGTAATTGTGTGAAAGTGGCGTGTGTGTGTGTAAGTGAAAGTGGCATGTGTGTGTAATTGTAAGTGAAAAAGACGTGTGTGTAACTGAAAAAGGCATGTGTGTAAATGAGAGGCGTGTGAGTTAGTGAATGAGGTGTGTAAGTGAAAATGGCGTGTGTGTAAGTGAGAGGCATGTGTGTAAGTGTAAGAGGCGTGTGTGTGTGTAAGTGAAAGAGGTGTGTGTGTATCTATACTATTGTTAAAGGTACCTCAGTACGCTGCTACTGATCACCCTGTGTACCAGATATCTACATATGGCGTATATATATATATATCCGTCTTGATAAAAGGATTTTGTCCTGAAACGTTGACTATAGCTGCTGTGCTGTGTCAAGTTCTTTCATAGAGTCTCTGATAGTGCCGGCCTTTTCTCGTTTTACTATATATATATATCCCTATATGTATGGGGGGGGGGGGGGGGGGGGTTGCACCAACATTTTATCATGCCTCCGGGCGACTGGGTCGAACTTACGCCACTGGGGCTAAAGGGTTAATTTTATTGACCATTTACATTTTTATTCCTGTAAATGGGTGTGTAAGAGCCCAGTGCATTGCTTTGCCTATGGCCTGCACTGCTTTTGAGACAGCCCTGGGTATGAAAGGGTAGGCCAAAGTGAAGGCAGTTGCAGCCATCACAATAAAAGCATAACAATAGCAAAAACTTGGTCTGCACACCCAATTTTTTTTTTAAATGTATAGAAAGCTCCAACAAAGCTGTGACTGGCTATACAAACTATGAACCACGGGCCTTATTCAGCACGGGTGGAGATGCATTGTGTTCGCATTCTCCCGACCCATGCTGTAGTGCGCATGCACATCAGCGGCATTGCGTGTGTGCGGGCTGTCATATTGCGGGAATGATGGGACCGCAGTATGATTGACAGCGGTGGACATTGGGTGGGCGGTGTTGCGGTGTTGGAAGGGGGTATTCCGTCGAAAACACAGACGTGCCCAGAGCATTATCAGGGCGGCTGCGTAATGTTACATGCAGTGCGGCAGTGCTCCTGCCTTCGCAGCTAGGCTGCGGAGGCAGGGGAGCATCCACAATTCAGCGGTACTGGCCGGTCCTCAACATGGGACTGCAGCCAGCTGCAGATTTGCTAAAGTAGCAAAACTGAAACTGAATAAGGTCCCATATATGCCTAATCATCTAAAGATGTAATATTTCAGTAAAAGGTACATGCAAAATAATTTCTGCAAGTATGTATCAATTAATTTATAGATTCCCAAATAACCACTCGCCACATTATTTAATTTACAAAAATTTGCCCTGGAACACAACCCCAATTAAGGGCCTAATTCTGACTTGATCGCTGTTGTGCAAAATTGCATAGCGGTCGATTATCGAATGACTGCGTATGCACCGCAATGCGCAGGCATGAGACCAAACAGCGACAGCATGATGCGAAAATTGAGTGCTAGGACTACGCAAGGTGATTAACAGGAAGTGGACATTTGTAGGTGGTAACTGGCCGTTTTCTGGGCGTGTCAAGAAAAATGCAAGAGTTCCCGAGCATTTTCTGGGATGGTGTGCGACGTCAGCTCCAGCCCCAAAAAGCCCGATTCTATCGCACTTTAGGTGTAAGTCCTGGGCTACACACAGACTGGAAAAATCATTCGCTGGTGAGTAAGTTGCGAACAGATTTGCAGGTGTCCGCCGTCTGACGAAGTTTTCACATAGCGTACGCATGCATTTGCACACTTTCTCTGGGCGTCGACTATCAGAGGAGCAATCAGGTCTGAATTAGGCTCTAACTGTAGTAAATTACCAAGGTTAATGGATTCCCCTGGGGGAATCCAATTAGCCCCTGACCGCCTGCATTTATTAGGGATTAGGCCTTGCATGCCATAAGCAGACCTCAGAGACCTGTTTGTGAGCGATAATGCATGGGTCCAAGAATTTATGCAGGATCCCATGTGTTATCGACAAAAAAACAGGTAATTTACTGCACTGTGAAAACGGGCTATAACTGGATAGTCCGACAAAACTACTGGGCTATTTTAGCTTGTTTTCTCTAGCATCCGTAAGGGATACTGGTGTTCACTTAATATGATTCAGTATAGAAGGGGTCCAAAGGAGCCGGTGCACTTTAAATTTCTTCAGGTGGGTGTGCTGGCTCCTCCTCTCTTTGCCCCCTCCCACAGCCAGTTTAGAAAAAAGTGCCCTCAGGAGAGGATACACACTCTGGAAGCTCCAGAGGATTTTTTCTTCAGTGTATTTTAAACTTTATTATTTTCGGTATACTGTTTGGCCAACAGTATACCTGCACGTGGGAGTTGGGGGGGTGGTTACAAGTCCCTGTAAGGCATCAGAGCAGCTTCCCCGCTGCAGGACCAGCGTCCTAAGAGGTTGTTTGTACCACGGGGCACTGCGCCGTGGCGGTCGCAATTGTAGCACGCCGCACACCCCTAACATAGCTTGAAGGTGAGAAGAGTGGTGAGTACAAACAGGGGGCCCTGCTAGGGGTGTCCCCCGGTTCTTGGTGCGGAGCAATGCAGGGACGGCATACGGGACCCTCCACGGGGGGACCCGCTTTAGCCCCCCTGTGTACACTGGCAGCGGTAGTGCATACTAACAGCCATTGTGATATTTGCACAGTATTAAGAGACTTTGCCAATATAAAGAATCCATGTAGCTCCACCGCCATTACAGCGGGCGGAGCTTATTCAGAGCGGGACCAGCGGCATTTTGGCGCCTTCGTCTGCCTACAGCAGCAAGGACACCCAGTTCCTCCAGGCACTCCGGGATACACAGGAAACTGGTCTTGTACACAATCTAATGTCCTGAAAAGGACAAGTAATCCGGTTTCTACTGTGATATAAATATATTAAGATTTCCTGAGTCTGACAGGCTGGGGTGTGCTGTCCTCCTCTCACTCCAGGTCTCCATCTCACACGCAGTAAGGGTAGGCTTGTTATTGTACTTGTCTGTCTGTGTGTGTGTTGTTTACTGTAATTATGGTCAAACACACATTATGCAAGTTCACAATTTGCAGACGCGCGCTTCTTCTGGAATTACTTTGGATATAAAACCACTGGGAATCTTCCAACAATCCTGCAGTCTTTGTACACACGGTGAGATCCTTGCTATGCCCGATTTTCACTTGCGATTCCCCTTGATCTCCATGGAGCCCAGATAGCACAGATTTTGACTAACTTTTCTTGAGATATGGACTATGTGTGCTTACGATTTTGGCTTATGTGAGATGTCATTGACATGTGAGATGAACTAGATAGTACACCGATCTAGCAAGGATTGGCTTGCCTGCACAGTCTATCTTTTCTTGCGATGCCGACCTGGCGGGACCGCGCATCGGGATCGCAAGGTGACTTTCACCTTGCGATCTGCTCTAACTTTTCTTGCAATTATGACTATATAGTCAAAACCGAAAAAAAAATTCTCACCGTGTGTACACACCCTAAGATCAAATATGATTTGTCTCCAGAATATTATCTCCCCATGTCCATATCCTCAAACAAAACAGAGGTGGGGGATAATAGTGAAGTGCAGTTTAATAAGATATTGGTACAATAAAACAACTCCAATAAAACAGATCCAAATAAAAATCCACCACAATTCTAGGTCAAGGTGTGTGTACCAAAATACGTGGGTGTCAGATCTGTGGATTTGTCTGTCCCCGGAGGGGGCACTACTGGGACAGTGGTGGTGCGATGGAGAAACCTGGGAGGCTGTAAATGATTCCTGCGCATGTGCGCAATGAAGTTTATTAAATGCTCACGGATTATAACAGAAGTTGAAACAGATGAACTTGAAATGATTGGTATAGGAAATGCTGACAATGGTAATATAGACAGTCACAGATATTCAGCTGGTCTGGGAACCAGTGCAGTAATTTAGGCAATGAACCAGTCTGGAAACTGGAATAGCAATCTGATGGTGATTACTCCACAGTTGGATTAAAACCCAGCAATGATTCTCCACACAGTCAATTAGTAATGCAAAGTCCACAACCATACACAGGTGAAAACAATGGATAGCACCTGGAGAGAAGTTTCTACTGCAAACGGTGGAAGCTGACTGTAGCAGAAGATGGAGCTGATGTAATGCTGGGGCCTGTAGTTCTACAAGAATGCTGGAACCGGGAGATAACTGAAGATAACAGAAATAGGAGTTTGAAGACTGAAGACTGGAAACCGGAGCGGGAACCAGGAGACGCTATGCAGCAATGCAACGCGTTGTCCAAGGTGATGAGACTGAGCCGATGCTCTGGACTTACACCCCCTGGTCGGCAGTCATTGGATACTTGGATCATGTGAGCAATCACAGCGCAGGATTGGGTGCTCTCCGGTCAGCTGACCGCAAGTGTCATGGCGGCACCCATGCTGCACAGATGGCTGGTACACAGGAGGGCACCCGCAGAATGGACTTCAGGGGTTCACCAAAATAGTGGGTACTGCGCTCCGCAAACAGGATGCTCATACAGCCGCAGACTGGGGCCGTGACCTCCGGAGGCCTGCACACCAGCGCAGCGGTGAGACATCACTGAATGCCGATTCCTGACAGTGGGGTGTCATAAGATGCCTACCCAAAAGCTCTTGTATAACGTTACTCAGGTACCTCCTGGGATATCAGTACCCTTTCACCGCTGGCCAGGCACCTTTGTCCTCATATTTGGTCTGTTGCAGTCTGTCTGGTAGGGAGGCAAAGCTGCTTGTCCTACAGAATCTGGAAGCGGGTGGCTGTGCCTGCAGTAGTGCCGAAGTTATTCCAGAAGGAGCGCGCGTCTGCAAATTGTGAACTTTTATTGTGGACTCTTTGGAGTGGAGGTGACCTTTCCAGCAGGCGCTGCAGCACCATTGAATTGGAGCGCGGGTTCGATATTATATTGTTTTTGTATTGTACACATTATGGGGGTTATTCCGACCCATTCGCACGCAGCGGTTTATCGCTGCGGTGCGAACGGATGCGGAATGCGCATGCGCGGAGGCCACAGTGCGTGTACGCGACGTTGCCCGGCGACAGGGGCCGCCGGGTTACGTTGCGGCTAAAGAAGAAAGCGGTCGCAGGCCGGACCGCAAAGAAGATTGACAGGAAAAGGGCGGTGCAGTGCAGATCCGGACCGATTGGATCCGTTTTCGGGGAGTGGTAAGTAAAACGGAGGCGTGCCCAGGTGAACAGAGGGCGGAGGAGTGATGTCAAAGCCGAGCCCATCATTGCTGGATCCATCACACAGGATAAGTAGGTATAGGCATAGTCTTGTTTTGACCGAAATATTTTTTGCTTAGCAGGGTTGCACAAGCGATCACAGCCCTGCTAAGCTAAAATACACTCCCCCATAGGCGTGGACTATTGATCGCAGCAGCAGCAAAAAGTTGCTGGCTGCGATCAACTCGGAATGACCACCTATGCAAGGCTTGTCACACCAGATTGTCCCCTTCTACAACTGGTTCCCTATCGTGTGACCAATGCAGTCAGTCTTCCCAAGTTAGGGTGGAGACTGATGGGAGGGCCAGGAGCCATCCTGCCACAAAAACTATGATGGCAGACATGTCATCTCAGCTCAATGAAGACAACACAACAACTGCAACAGGCTGTTGCAGCACTGGCTGGTACGGCTGATGAAAGACAGCCTCTCCTCCCTACCTGCGCGCTAGCAGGAAGCTACCCGTCGCTCTCCGGGTCGCAGCAGCTGCGTGACGTCACACAGCCACTGCAGCCTGCCCCCCCCCCACACAGTCCGGGCACACCTGGGTTGCCTGGACCACGCCCACAAAACGGCGGCATTGCCCCCTCCCGCCCATCGAACGCCTCTGCAAAAACGCACAGCAGCGATCAGGTCTGAATTAGCCCCAATGTCTGTTGGTCTGAGAGACATTTTATCTCAGTGTACACTGAGCATAACCCAAATGCTAATGTCGACATTTCTCCGGTGTTGACATTTATGATGTTTACATTTTAACATCATAATTGTCAACATTCTTTTGTAGACATTATAAGCGGTTCCTCCTACTTACTTTTAGGAGGGGGGCTGCTTCTACACCTGTGCAGTGAGGAGACAGCCAGGAAGGTCCCAACAATTGCACAATGGGCCTGGTAGGCGCCGGGACCGGCGCGAGCGCATTAGCCACAGTGCAGCTGTGCATGTGCAAAACACCAGCTTCTATGGACTGCATTGGCTCCAGCCTTTAGAAGTCTGCTAGGGCTGCATAAAATGCAGAGTGGCTTCCCCCAGAAAGCCCTCTCTCTGCTAATTGCAGCCCGGTCTGTCTGTCCAGGAGGGAGGAAACACCTCCCAATGGGACTGCTTGTAATGTCTGTGACTGATAGGTGTGACTTCCAATAGGAAGTCACTGCAAGTCACAGTGATGCCACTGGAGATTTAACTGTGGGGGGTTGCTCACCTGGAAGACAGTGATGTTATTAGCAAGACGTGTCTCTGAATTGGGGGCCTTATCCTGTAAGAGCCCTTATTTGATTTTTCATGAAGACAGGGTGGAACTCAGGACCCGAATTCAGTTTTTGCCAAAAGTGGTTTCAGCTTTTCTTGTGGATCAACCCATTGTGGTCCCTGTGTGGTCTGACGCTTCCATTGGGCCAGAGTACTTGGATGTGGTGAGGGCTATGAAGATTTATGTCAAAAGGACAGCTCGTTATCGTAAATCTGATTCGCTGTTTGTCCTTTATGATGCCTCCAAGATTGGTCGTCCGGCCTCTAAGCAATCAATTGCTCGTTGACTCAGGTTGACCATTCAACAGACCTATACTTCGGTGGCTCTGCCTTTGCCGATGTCTATTCAGGCCCACTCAACTAGGTCTGTGGGCTGTTCCTGGGCTGCTGCCCTGGGTGTCTCGGCCTTAGAGTTGTGCCGAGCTGCTACTTGGTCTGATTCACACTTTTGTGACATTCTATAGGTTCGACACTTTGGCCAAGGATGACCTTCAGTTTGGTCAGGCGGTTTTACAGGGGTCTCAGCACTCAACCACCCGTTTGGGAGCTTTTGGGACTTCCCCATGGTACTAAAGTACAGCTGCCATTATGGGGGCGTGCCCGGAATGTGCGAGGGGTGGGCCACGGCAGCTGCGTGATGTCACACGCAGCCGCTGTGACCCATAGAGCGACAGGTAGCTCCCTGCCAGCGTGCAGGCGCTGGTAGGGAGCTACTCTTCCAGGTACAAAAGCATTGTCACTGTGCAATGCTTTTGTACCTATGCTGGGGGGCAGAGCCAGACATGCGGGGCGGACCAGCCCTATGCTTGGCGTCCCCCTGCATGTCTGTGAAAGTGATCGTAGATGTGCTAAACCCTCACCTTTTGCCTACCCTAACCCTCCCCAGTGGTGTCTAACCCTAACCCTCCCTCACCGGTCCCTAACCTTCCCGTCCCTGCTTCCTAACGCTAACCTCCCTACTCCAGCCTAATCCTAACCTCCACCACCCCCGTAGCAGGACGCCAGCAGGTCCTGATGTAAGGACAATCGGGATGCCAGCTGTCGATAATGACACCGGCATCCCGAGCAGCGTCAGGATGTAGACGCCGACATTGCATCCTCCATCGGGATCCCAGCGTTGGTATATTGAACTGCTCCCTGATTAAATACTGCAATTCATTCACTGTACAAACACTGAGCAATTGTTTTTATGTATATGGTTTATACAAAAGTCCTCCCCCCATTACAGAATACCAACATACTTGATGGCAAGAAACAAATTTAAAATAGAGACCATCGGTTAGATCTGTTTATAGATGTTTTCAGATCTGGAAGCACTTATGCTGGGTACACACTTATAGATCTGCAGATCAATTGATCTGCAGATATACTTATAGACGGACCGGGCAGTGTGTTGTGCATACACACTGCCCCATTAGTCGGTACTGGCGTCACGAACTGGGCTGGCATTTACATGCACCCTCCCACTTGTGCTGTCAATCACCGCCGGCATCTGCTGCAAATGTACGGGCGGTCGGCTGACCATCCATACACACAGCACGATGCACCAATATATCGTCAGCCCAGTCCAGGAGTACTGCCATATCAGACCAGTCCAGTGGTGCAGCAGTATAAGTCCAGGGTTACTGCTGTATAAGTCCAGTGGTACTGCCACATAAGTCATGGGGTACTGTCGTATAAGTCCAGTCCAGTGGTGCAGCCATATAAGTTCAGGGGTGCAGCCGCATAAGTCCAGTGGTGCAGCCGCATAAATCCAGGGGTACTGTCGTATAAGTCCACAATATTGTGCGTGCATTACATTTGGCCAAATTCCAGCACGTCCCATATTTTTGACATACAATTAATTTGTTGTGCAGTATTTTTAAAACAATGACAGGGGCGTGCAGGAGATGCTGTCGGTGGCCCGAAATATTGCGGACCACTTTCGACATTCAGCCACTGTGTGCCACTCCTAGATGGGCCATGTGTTTGTGCCGCTTAGCAAAGTCATCCAGCTACCTCACTGCACTTCTTTTTCTTCTTTGCATGATGTGCTGTTTGGGGCCTAGTTTTTAAATCTGCGATCCTGTCTGCCACTGCAGTGCCACTCAGAGGCGGAACTACCACCAGTGCAACCAGTGCGTTGCACTGGGGCCCGCCACTGTCCAGGGGCCCAAAGCATGTAATGAGTCAAACTGACTCATTACACGCCGCTGTGTGCTGCGGGCAACTGCTGCCCGCAGCACACAGCCGCCCGGAGAGGAGCGCAGCGGACACGGGGGGAAGGAGGATGGAGCCGCAGCAGCGCTTTGTTACTGGTGGAGGCGTTGCTGCTGCTGTCCCTCTGCTTCACTATAGGCTGTCTTCCACCGCTGTGAAGCGCATCCCAGCATTCACAGCGGTGGAGAACAGCCTATGTTGAAGGACTGGGACAGCAGCAGCAGCGCCTCCACCAATAACACTGCGCTGCTGCGGCTCCCACCTCCACCTCCCTCCTTCTCTCCTGCCCGGGGTCTCAGGAGAAGCTGCACCGAGGAGCCTGAGCCAGCGGAGAAAGTATAATTCTTTCTTTCTTTCTTAATGTGCAAAAAGGGGGACTGTCTGCCGTAACGTGTAAAAAGGGGGAATCTGCCTGCCGTAATGTGTAAAAAGGGCATGCTGTCTGCCGTAATGTGTAAAAAGGGCACGCTGTCTGCCGTAATGTGTAACAAGGGCACGCTGTCTGCCGTAATGTGTAACAAGGGCACGCTGTCTGCCGCTATGTGTAAAAAGTGCATGCTGTCTGCCGTTATGTGTAAAAAGGGGACGCTGTCTGCCGTAATGTGTAAAAAGGGGAATCTGTCCGCCGTAAGGTGTAAAAGGGTCTCTACCTGGTGTAGTGGTGCTACTGTGCGGCGTAATTTGAATAATGGAGACTACTGTGCACCGTTTTATGAATTGGTATTATTTTGTGGCCACACCCCTTCCCCACAAAGCCATGCCCCTATGTATTTTTGCACACGCCTACGGCGCGCACTGCCCCTGTTTTTGCATGCAGGGGTGGGGCTCCGATGCCGTTTCTTGCACACAGTGCTAAAATGTCTAGTTACGGCACTGTTGCTAGGTATCCATTTCTATGGCCCTGAGCAGGTCCCCCTCACCAGATCCTCTCCAGGGGTGAGGGGGTGGACTTGGATCGGATGAGGGGGAACCCAACCGCTTGCTAGTCCCGCCACTGGTGCCACTCCTAGATGGGCCAGGTGTTTGTGCCGCACACTTGTGTCGCCTAGCTTAGCCATCCAGCTACCTCATTGCACCTCTTTTTCTTCTTTGGATAAGGTGCTGTTTGGGGCCTATTTTTTAATCTGCCATCATGCCTGCCACTGCAGTGCTGCTCCTAGATGGACCAGGTGTTTGTGCTACACACTTGTGTTGCTTAGCAAAGTCATCCAGCTACCTCAGTGCAACCTTTTGGTCTAAATTCACCTATATTGTGAGGTGTTCAGAATAGACTGGAAATGAGTGGAAATTAATGGTATTGAGGTTAATAATACCGTAGGATCAAAATTACCACCAATTTCTGTGATTTTAGCTGTTTATGTCAAAAATAATCCAGATGCAAAACCAAAACCCGAAAGGGTGGTTTTGGCAATACCTATCCAGATCCAAAACACGAGCGAGGATCCAGATCCAAAACACGAAAAGTGCCCACAGCCCCTCTCTACTTTAAATAAATGAACAGTAAATAATAAACTGTATTCTAAAACATTGTTTGCTATAGTAACATTTCCACAATGCAAACATTCAGTAAAAGTTTTTACAGGTCCTAATAAGGCTGCATACACACTATGAGATATTGCATCCAATATTGCTGATACTGTATGATTGCATCCAATATTACATATGATGCGCGCTCACGTGGGAATCCAACATCTGACCTATATACAGTCTTGATCAGGGTTGCATAAAAATCTGATTTTTAAAAAATAAAAATCGGATTTATTTGATTTAAATCCGTTTTTATTGATTTAAATCAGAATTTTGGGATTTAATTTAAATAGGATTTTTTTAATTAACTTTTTTAAGTAAACTGTTTAATTTTATATGATTACACCTTGTTTTAGTAATAGAGGAACAATTCTTGAAGTGAGAACAGTAACAAAATGAACACAGTAATAGAATAAATACTCAGTAAACAGTTGCCTCAAGAAGTACAATTAGGCTCTGAATTTCACTCAATGAGTTGTTTGAGTCTGAGTCAAACATGTACATGTCTTTGTCCACGTTCTCACATTTGTCCTCAACAGAAAAATAGGAATTTTAATACCTACCGGTAATTCCTTTTCTCCTAGTCCGTAGTGGATACTGGGGTCTAGTACTTTAGTACCATGGGGTATAGAACGGAGCCTGACACTTTAAAACTTTTAGTGTGTATGTGTGTGCTGGCTCCTCCCCTCTATGCCCCTCCTACCAGACTCAGTCTAAAAAAACTGTGCCCAAGGAGACAGATATAATATGAGAGAAGAACAATACAACAGCAGTGAGGCAACAAGCCAACACACAACCATGAACGAAAGGAGGGCGCTAACCAGAACAGAGGATAGCAACACCAACCCGGATAGCACGGCTATCCCAACAATATAATGGGACCACAACGTCGGTCCAACCAAATACTTACACAGGTAAGCAGGAACGAAGCACTGAGGCGGGCGCCCAGTATCCACTATGGACTAGGAGAAAAGGAATTACCGGTAGGTATTAAAATTCCTATTTTCTCTTACATCCTAGTGGATACTGGGGTCTTGTACTATAGTAACATGGGGAAGTCCCAAAGCTCCCAAATAGGTGGGAGAGTGCGAAGACCCCTGTAAAACCGCCTGATCAAACTGAAGGTCATCCTTGGCCAAGGTATCGAACCTATAGAATTTAACGTGTTCGAACCAGACCAAGTTGCAGCTCAGCACAACTGTAGGGCCGATACATCCCAGGCAGCCGCCCAGGAAGAGACCACTGATCTCGTTGAGTGGGCCTGAATAGACGTCAGCAAAGGTAGAGCTGCCGAAGTATAGGCCTGTTGAATGGTCAACCGGAGCCAACGAGCAATAGATTGCTTAGAAGCTAGACGACCAATCTTGGAGGCATCATAAAGGACAAACAGAGAGTCAGATTTCCGATGATGGGCCGTCCTTTTGACATAAACCTTCAGAGCCCTGAGCACATCCAAGGACTCAGGAGCAACGGAAGCATCAGATAACACCGGAACCACAATAGGCTGATTCACATGAAAAGCTGACACCACTTTAGGCACAAACTGAAGACGAGTCTTAAGTTCTGCCCTGTCTTCATGAAAAATCAAATAAGGGCTCTTCCAGGATAAGGCCCCTAATTCAGAGACACGTCTGGCAGACGTCAATGCCAATAACATTACCGTCTTCCAGGTGAGAAATTTTAACACCACCCTATGTAAGGGTTCAAACCGATCCGATTGGAGAAAGGACAGAACCACATTGAGGTCCCACGGAGCCGTGGGAGGTACAAAGGGCGGTTGCATATGAAGAACACCCTTCAGAAAAGTTTGTACTTCTGGTAACATGGCAAGTTGTTTCTGGAAGAAAATAGAGAGCGCCTAAATCTGAACTTTTAAGGAGCCTAAACGTAGGCCCATTTCCACTCCCGCTTGCAGGAAAAGTAAAAACGATCAATTCTAAATTCCACGGGAGAAACCTTTCTACTTTCACACTAGGAAACATACTTTTTCCAAATATGATGATAATGTTTCAACGTAACCATCTTCCTGGCCTGGACCATGGCGGAAATAACTCGGGAGGGAAGACCCTTTCTCGCTAGAATCTCCCTCTCAACTTCCAAGCCATCAAAGGTAGCTGCTGTAAGTCTGGATAGATGAACGGACTTTGCTGAAGAAGATCGTCTTGGAGTGGCAGAGGCCAGGGATCCTCCAGAGACATGGCCAGGAGTTCCGAGTACCACGCCCCATCTAGGCCAATCTGGGGCAATTAGAATTGTCTGAACACTTTCCCTTCTTAGCTTTTTTAGCACCCTTGGGATCAGCGGTAGGGGAGGAAAAAGGTACACAAACCGGTACGTCCACGGTGTCATCAGCGCGTCCACTGCTACAGCCTGCGGTTCCGTCGTTCTGGAACAGTAACGGCATAGCTTCTTGTTGAGACGAGAAGCCATCAGATCTATCTGCGGACAGCCCCGCCGGTGAACTAACTGTTGAAACACCTGGGGATGTTGGCCTCATTCCCCCGTATGCAGGTCGTGCCTGCTGAGGAAGTCTGCTTCCCAGTTGCCCACTCCTGAAATGAATATGACTGAGATGGCCCTTGCGTTGGCCTACACCCAGAGGAGGATTTTTGATACCTCTCGCATCGCTGCTCTGCTTCTTGTTCACCTTTGTCGTATTATGTACACCACCGCAGTGGCGTTGTCCAATTGAACCTGGATCGCCTGATTCTTCAGGAGATGGGAGGCTTGTAGTAGAGCATTGTATATTGCCCTGAGTTCCAGGATGTTTATCGGTAAAGCCAATTCCTGAACTGACCATAACCCTTGGAACTGGGACCCTTGTGTCACTGCTCCCCAACCCCGGAGGCTGGCTTCCGTTGTGAGTAGAATCCACAAGTGGATATTGAAACTTCTGCCCTCTACCAGGTGAGGAATTTGAAGCCACCATAATAGAGAAATCCGGTCTTTCGGAGATAGGGTCACTTCCTGATGCATATGAAGGTGAGAAACCATCAATTTGTCTAGCAGATCCAGTTGAAATGGTCGGGCATAAAACCTTCCGTATTGGATTGCCTCGTAAGCAGCCACCATCTTGCCCAGTAATTGGATGCAAAGATGTATGGACACCCTGCGAGGACTGAGCACCAAGCGGACCATAGCCTGGATAGTCAAGGCTTTGTCCATCAGGTGAAACACCTTTTGAGATACCATATCCAGTATCATCCCCAGGAACTGAAGATGCTGGGTCGGTTCCAGGTGAGATTTCTGAAAATTTAGGATCCATCCATGATCCGTGAGAAGGCGAGTAGTTAGATCGATGCTGTGCAGTAAATGCTCCCTGGACACAGCCTTTATTAGGAGATCGTCCAAATAGGGGACTATGTTCACTCCCATCCTGCGCAGCTGCAGCATCATCTCCGATATGACCACGGTGAAGACCCTCGGAGCTGTGGATAATCCAAAGGGTAAGGCCTGAAACTGGAAATGGTCATCCAAGATGGCGAACCTGAGGTAAGCCTGATGAGGGGGCCACATGGGAATGTGTAGGTAAGCATCCTTGACATCCAGAGACACCAGGAACTCCCCCCTCCTCCAGAGCAAACACCACCGCCTGCAGGGACTCCATCTAGAATTTGAACACCCCAGATACGGGTTTAGAGACTTCAGGTTCAAGATGGGGTGCACTGAACCGTCTGGTCTGGGAACGACAAAAAGACTGGAGTAAAAACCCCTGTTGTTTAACGGAGGACGTACAGGAACTACCACCCATTTTCAAAAGTTTTTGAATAGCCTCTTGCAAGGTAACTATTGCTGCGGGTAAAGCTAGTAAGCCCGACTTGAAAAACCTGTGGAGGGGGTGCTTGAAATTCCAGCTGGTATCTGTGGGAAATTAGGTCCCTCGCCCAAGGATCCCGGCAGGACTCCGCCCACACATGGGCGAAGTGTTGAAGGCGAGAACCTACCTGGAAGTCGCCTTGTCACTGGGGCCAACCGTAATGCAGAAGGCTTAGCGGCAGGAGATCCGGTGGTCTGATCCAGGGAGACAGCAGGTGCAGGTTTACCACAAGATCCTCTGGACGTGGTGGAGACCCCTCGGCCCCAGCCACTGAACTTTGCCACACGAAAGGACTGCAGGGATGGTCCGGAGTAACAACATCTAGCAGGTGGCGCAGCCAATGGCAGATAGGAAGACTTACCCGCCGTTGCTTGGGAGATCCACTTATTTAATTCATCTCCAAACAAGGCATCACCTGTAAAGGGAAGATTTTCTACACCCTTTTTGGAATCAGCATCTGCCGCCCACTGACGTAACCACAGAGCTCTGAGTGCTGAGACAGCCATCAAAGTAGTGCGGCCATTTACCTTACATAGCTCCTTAATAGCCTCGCTCATAAAATTTGCAGCATCCTGTATATGTTGAAGCAGAGTGACAACCTCATCCCGAGGTAGAGTCTAAATCATCAATAACATTATCAGACCACTTTACCACAGCCCTGGAAATCCACTCGTAAACTACTGTGGGGCGTTTTGCTGTGCCTGCTTCCATATAAATTGCCTTGAGCATTGTCTCAATTTTACAATCAGCTGGCTCCCTTCAGGGATATAGCCCCAGGAACAGGCAGTACCAATTTCGTGTATCGACCGACTGGGTTTTTCCCCAGACCTTCCTATCCTCAGCTGGAAGGGGAAGTTAGATAAAAACCTCTGAGGAATTTTACATTTTTCATCAGGGTTTAACGAAGTCTCCCTGGCCAGAGAGTTTAACTCTTTAGATGCAGGAAAGGAAGCTGAACTCTTGGGTCTAACATTAAAGTATAACTTCTCATCTGGTTCCGCCTCCTGATCCGGTATGTTGAGGACCTCTCTTACAGCAAAAATGAGAACCTCCACCCCAGGGGACAGAGAGCTGTCCTCGTCCATATCATCATCTTCTACATCGGGCTGATCAGAATCAGACTGGAAAACGTGTGGCAGTGAGCGTTCATGTGAAGCCACTAGAGGGGGCTGAGAAGCCTTCTTCAGATCTGCTGCTTCAGCCACAGAATCAATGGAGTGTTTTAACACCTGTCTCTCTCTTTTAGCTGCAGCTAATTCAGAATTTACATTTTGAATCGTGCTCTTAAAGCTAGCTAACCAGTCAGGTGCCTGTGAGCTGGGCCCTTGAGGAGATAAGGAACACTGCTCACACATGAGTGACCCCGCTGAAGACGGGGTAGAATTACAAGCAGCACACATAACCATGTCCACAGACATGCGCAGCCCCTTGACCAACACCCCACACAGACCCTAGAGAGCCCCTGGTGTGATACTGAGCGGACCCAGCACACAGCAGTACAATTTGTGGAAATAAATGTATGTGATATAAGTGCAGCGACGCTACAGCTGACGTGCTCCCCCCTGTCTATGACCCCCTGGTACCAGTTTCAACAATCTGTAACTTCGTGGGTCCTGGATGAGCGTGTATGCAGCCTTGATCCGCAGAAGCAGAAAATGTCACCTTCCCGCCGCTGGTCCCAATCCGGGAAGCCCTGCCCCTTGCAATGGCGCATGGTCCCTCACAAAAATTATACTGGCCACAGTAGTAAAACAGATGAGAAATGCATTAAACAGTCCACACAAAGCCTTAAAGACAGTGAGTACTGCAGGGCAACAGGCCTGAGCAAGTTTGTCCGTGGCGGGCAACGCAGCTCCGGGCCCGTGACTGCCGCCAAACTGTACTGGGCACCTAGGTCTTTGGCATCTGTTAGAGGATGGCGGCTAGCCGCTGGCATGGGCACACATACTGACGATGAGTGATAAGCACCTCAGGAGCTCAGTGTCCTGTCAGCTGGGATTACGAACCATTAACCCTCAGGAGGTTGGCTCGGTCCCCCCTCGAAGTCCCACGAAACAGGTAGTCTGTTTGCCAAGCAAAGTTACCTGAAAATAATAAACTAAATTAAAATTTAAGAAAAATCTCTGGAGCTCCAGAGAAGTGCACCCGGCTCCTTGGGCACATTTTTCTAAACGGAGTCTAGTAGGAGGGGCATAGAGGGGAAGAGCCAGCACACGCTAAAAGTTTTAAAGTGCCAGGCTCCAGTGGACCCGATCTATACCCCATGGTACTAAAGTACAAGACCCCAGTATCCACTAGGACGTAAGAGAAAAGCTCTGTAGCATGCAACCAGCTTAGCTGCTTTTTCATTTCCCAATCTGTTGCGTGTTTTGGATTGTACAAAACCAAACGTTGAAAAAATCCTTTCAATTCCTGCAATTGATGAAACTGCGGTGAACATCTGCTTCAGAAGATTTACTACAGAAGTGTCTAATTGAAGTTGAGCTGCGTAGTACATCCACCAGGCTAGAGGAGATACTTGGCGAAAAGCAGTGGTGCAAGTAGAAATATTTTCTTGTAGGTACTGAATGGCAAAACATGGGCGTGGTCATGTGTTGTGAGGGGCGTGGCCACATGCTGCTAGTGGGAATGGCTACATGACACAGCCCCCCCCCCTTTTTTTGGGGGGGGGGGGGGAGAATCTGGAGGCAAGGCTAAAAATATATAGTAATGCCTCCAGTATAACAGAAATATATAGTGATACCTCCATTATAATAGAAAGATATAGTAATGCCCCCAATTTAATAACAATATATAGTAATGCCTCCATTATAACAGGAAAATACAGCCACTGTCGCACTCTTAGTATCCCTGACAAAGAGGAGCCGTCATGCTGCCAAACACCATGGTCTTGTTGCTTTGTGGTACATTATAATTGTGGTAATGGCAAAGTGTGTGGCAGGTGGTACTGCGTACGCGCTGCCAAAATCTTAAGGGTACTCAGTACCCGAGCGTACTTGCACTGCTGGCAAAAAATGTTCACTTCAAACATGTATGGTGCAAACGGTTTCATGGATGCACAAATGTTGATGATGACCAGCATAATTTGACAATTATAGACATGAGCAAACTCTACAATTTCAACAGGACTAAGCTTTTTTCAGTGTAGCTAAGATCAAGATTAGCCAGCAAGTGGGCATCTGTGAGTGCAAATTCAGCTCTTGCATTAGCCATCTTTACCTCATTGCTGTGTGGTCCAATCTCTTCAAGATCATCTAACAGCTTCTTTGACACTTGTACAACCTCACTGTGCAGTTGCGTCTTTGTGCATGATCCTGCAGCTACAGGTTTCAGTCGAGCCAAATAATCTTCAGCACTCCGCTTAATACCATAGTTATAAACTTTGTTAATAATGTCTTGTGGGATATCATCTTTGTTTTCATCACATACTCTAACAAGAATGGGCCAGTTTTTCAGAAAGGACTACAGTCAGTCTGCCACGGTATTCCAGCGTTCATCACTTAGTAGTATATACTTGGTAGAATCTCCTATACACCATCCATTATTCTCCCCATCTGAGCTAAAAAAATAAAAATAAAAAAAGACTGCCCCCACCTACACGTCTATCTCTTTCTACGCAAAAGTTGTCCTTTTTTTTTTTAACATTTTGATTTAAATCATGATTTAATCGTTTGATTTAAATCATGCAACCCTGGTCTTGATGGTGCAATATCATTAGCTTTTTTTTGTAGTGTGTACATATAACCATACCATTTTAGGGCATTGACGTCGGCCTGGGCCCTCCTCCCTTAAAAACAACTCCAGCCCCTTAAGATATAATTTCATCTTATCTTATTGTATAGTGGGCCTAATTCAGACCAGCAGCAAATTTGTTAGCTAATGGGCAAAACCATGGTCCTAATTCAGATCTGATCGAAGCAGCAAATTCGTTAGCAGGTAGGCCCGGCTATAGGCTCCGCGGCACCATCAACCTGACCCAAGCTGCATGTGTGCATTGTCCACCTGAAAGCAGCGCCACTAAAACGCCTTGTATCATAGTGCACCAGACCGATCACAATATATACCAGGCCAGCAGGAATTTTATATATACCAACAGATGTGGTGCATTCTGATACTATGGTGTTGAGTGTAATCGGTGCCAGCGGCGCAATGCACACATGCAGCTAGGGGCAGTAAGGTACCATCAACATGTCCCTAGCAGAATGTGTGCATTGTCTGCCTGAAAGCGTTGACACTCACTGTAGTATCAGAATGCACCACATCTGTTGGTATGTATAACAAGGGTAGCAGTAAATGAGAATCACCCTACATGGCTTTAAAGGGAAAAGTCATAATCATGGGAGACTTTAATTTACCTGATGTAAAGTGGGAGGGGTCTTTTGCAAGTTCATCTACAAGTGGTAAATTTCTAAATTCCTTACAGGGAGCATCTCTCAAGCAATTGGTGAGGGAGCCCACTCGCAAAGACTCAATATTAGATTTAATTCTCACAAATGGTGACAGGATATCAGACATATATGTGGGTGAGCAACTGGGATCCAGTGATCATCAAGCATGATGGTTTAGTATAAAGACAGGATCCAACCCTGTCACACAAAAACAAAGGTGTTGGATTATAGAAATGCTAACTTTGCAAAAATGGGGAGATGCTTAAGTGATTCAATGGCGGACTGGAGGAACTTGGAAGGAGTGCTGAAGAGGTGGGAAAAACTGAAAAGTGCAACACTAAGGGCAACAGACCTTTGTATAAAGAGGGTTAGGAAAGCACCAGGAAAAGGAAGCCAGTGTGGTTCACAAAAGAAGTATCAACTAGTGTGAAAGCAAAAAAGATGGCTTTTAGGAAATACAAACAGACTCAAAATAATAACAACAAAGAGGTGTATCTTGACAGATGGAAGGATGCTAAGAAAGTGATCCGACGTTCAAAGGCAGAAGCTGAAGAGAAAATGGCCCAGTCAGTAGATAAAGGGGGCAACACTTTTTTTAAGTATATAAATGAAAGGAGAAAATCAAATAGAGGAATAATAAGACTTAAGATAGAGAGTGAGAATTTGGTGGAGGGAGACAAGGCAATAGCAGATCACCTAAATAATTATTTTTGCTCATTATTTACTACAGAAGGAGAAGGAAAGGGGCCACAGTTAAGTTGCAAGGACATTCATAAAAATAAGGTAGATGAAACTACATTTACAGAGGAGAAGGTCCTAACAGAACTTTCAAAACTAAAAGTGGATAAATCAATGGGGCCAGATGGGATACACCCAAGGATACTAAAAGAGCTAAAAGATGTGCTGGTGGCACCATTAACAGAATTATTTAACCAGTCACTAAATACAGGTGCCATTCCAGAGGACTGGAAAAGAGCGAATGTAGTTCCACTGTACAAAAGTGGAAGCAAGGAAGAAGCAAGTAATACAGACCAGTAAGCCTTACATCAGTAGTAGGGAAAGTAATGGAAAAACTATTAAAAGAAAGAGTTGTGGAATATCTTAAATCAAACAACTTACAGGATCAAAAACAGCATGGATTTACTGGTGGGAGATCATGTCAAACAAATCTTATTTACTTTTTTGACTCTGATGAAAATAATAGATCAAGGGGGAGCTATAGATGTAGCATATCTAGACTTTAGTAAGGCATTTGACACTGTCCCACATCACAGACTGCTAAATAAACTTGAAAGCGTGGGGGTGGATTATAAAACAGTTAAATGGATAAGAACCTGGTTGCAGGATGGGAAACAGACAGTTGTAGTAAATGGAGTGCAATCTATGGAGGGAAATGTTACCAGTGGAGTACCCCAGGGATCTGTACTTAGACCTGTTCTCTTTAATATCTTTGTTGGTGACATTGCAAATGGTATTGAAAGTATGCCTTTTTGCAGATGATGCAAAGATTTGCAACAGGGTAGACACACCGGGAGCGGTAAAACAAATGATTGCTGACCTAGCTAGGCTTAAGAAATGGTCAAGAACATGGCAACTACAGTTTAATGCTAAAGAATGCAAAATCATGCACTTGGGTCTCAAAACCCCAAAGGCTAAATATAGTATCAAGGGTACTATAATGGAAACTACTGAGGAGGAAAGGGATTTAGGAGTCACTATTTCAAGTGACTTAAAGGCAGGAAAGCAATGCAACAAAGCAATGAGAAAGGCAAGTCAGATGCTTGGTTGCATAGCGAGAGGAATCAGTACCAGGTAAAAAAGAAGTAATAATGCCACTGTATAGGTCATTGGTACGGCCTCATATGGAATACTGTGTCCAGTTCTGGAGACCCTATATCTAGAATGATATAAATACACTAGAGAGAGTACAAAAAAGGGCAACTAAAATGGTGCATGGCCTACATCACAAAACTTACCCGGAAAGGCTAAAAGATCTTAACATGTATAGTTTGGAGGAGAGAAGGGAAAGGGGGGTCATGACAGAAACTTTCAAATATACCAAGGGTTTTAACAAAGTTCAGGAGGGAAACATTCTTCAAAGGAAGAGGAGTATTAGAACTCAAGGACATACACTGAAACTGGAGGGAGGCAGGTTCAGGGGAAATTTTAAGGAAAAATGACTTCACAGAAAGGGTAGTGGACAAGTGGAATAGCCTCCCATCAGAGATGGTAGAGGCTAATACTGTAGAGCAATTTAAACATGCTTGGGATAGGCATATGAATATCCTTACAAAGAATTAAGGTTCAAAAAGGAAGGGTTGAGATTACCTAAAAGATAAAAAAGGGGCAGACTAGATAGGCCAAGTGGTTCTTATCTGCTGTCAAATTCTATGTTACATTTGAAAGAGACTTGTCTCCTCTACCTCCTATTGTTCCCCCTGTGACATCAAGGAGGTCGAACTTGCAGAGGGGACAGTGGATGTGTGGCTGGCTTGGGAAGGGTAGCTGGATTCAGGAGATTGGATAGTGGGGGAAGGGTGGGTCTATGGGGCCTGGGGTTGATGATAACAGGAAGGGTTGCTGGTTTGAGGAGGATGGAAAGTGGAGGAAGGGTAGGTGGATGGGTCTGCGGTTGTGGATAACCGGAATGGTAGCTGGAATGCCGAGGAGGATGGGTACTGGAGGAAGAGTAGGTGGGTGGTGAACTGAAGGTCAATGGGAGATGAGGAGCGGGTGCTTGAGGTTGTGGCCCATGAACGTTCCACTCTGGTGTCAGTTGTCCTATGAGTGTTTTGTACAAAACCTGTGACACCAGGCGCTGGCACTCTACTTCCTGCTGCTCGGAAACCTTACGCATGGTTTTGCAAACATATGACGCAAAGTCATGAAATTCATCAGGTTTCCGGAGCAGCTGTGAACGGGCCTCCAATAGTAGCGGGTCTTCAACAAATTTTGTTTTCCGTGGCTTCCTCCTGAAACCCTGTAGCTGTGGAGTTTTTGGTTCCTCTGGTGATGTGTTATTTAGGTCATGGGTACGGCTGATGTCTTCAGGTGTCTGTAGGGTAAAAAAAAAATATATTTAGTAAATATTCAAACTTTTTTTTTTTTTTTTTTACAGTTCCCTACAAGCGTGGAAGAATGGCAAGCTATTGCAGAGGACTTTGACAGGCGCTGGAATTTGCCAAACTGTGGTGGTGCGAACTCTAACCCACATAGAGTTCTGAACTACGATAGGCGCATTTTCAACTGCCACCTTTCTAGGGCCTGTCGAGTTGTTGAGAATACATTTGGGATTCTCAGCAACCGGTTCAGGATCTTCCACCGACCCATCAAAATGAGGCTGGACAAAATTGACTGTGTAGTAACAGCATGTTGTGCAGTGTACAGCATGCTTCGACGCAAGGCCACGAGGCAAATGCCTTTGCTCACAGCAGGACCGGAAGACCCCAACCAGTCAGTGGTGAAAGTGCCAATTTCCTCGGTGGAACCACCTGCAGTAACCTTATTTGGCATTGCAAGGACAAAAGAGGTCTGTGAAAAAACAGGTTTTTAATACCTACCGGTAAATCCTTTTCTCCTAGTCCGTAGAGGATGCTTGGGTCTACTTCAGTACCATGGGGTATAGACGGTTCCGCAGGAGCCATGGGCACTTTAAGACTTTTTCAGAGTGTGAACTGGCTCCTTCCTCTATGCCCCTCCTCCAGACCTCAGTATAGGAACTGTGCCCAGGGAGACGGACATTTCGAGGAAAGGATTTACTTTTAAGTTAATGGTGAGATTCACACCAGCTCACACTTCAACCATGCCGCACAACATGGCATTCAACAAAACACATGCCAACGAGCATGAACATTACAGCAAACGTGCTGAAAACATTTTTAATGAAATAACAACTGCATGTAAAGTATGCACTGGGCTGGGTGCCCAGCATCCTCTACGGACTAGGAGAAAAGGATTTACCGGTAGGTATTAATATCCTGTTTTTCTCATACGTCCTAGAAGATGCTGGGGTCCACTTCAGTACCATGGGGTTATACCAAAGCTCCAGTACGGGCGGGAGAGTGCGGATGACCCTGCAGCACCGATTGACCAAACTTTAGGTCCTCATCGGCCAAGGTGTCAAACTTGTAAAACTTAGCAAATGTGTTTGCCCCTGACCAAGTAGCTGCTTGGCAAAGTTGCAATGCCGAGACCCCCCGGGCAGCCGCCCAGGATGAGCCCACCTTTCTAGTAGAATGGGCATTCACCGAATTCGGTATCAGCAATCCTGCCGTGGAATGAGCGTGCTGAATCGTAGCTCTGATCCAGTGCGCAATTGTCTGCTTAGAAGCAGGACACCCAATCTTGTTGGGAACATACAGGACAAACAGAGCCTCTGTGTTCCGTATTCGAGCAGTTCTCGAGACATAAATTCTCAAAGCTCTGACCACATCCAGGGACTTCGAACCAGCGAAGGTGTCAGTAGCCACTGGCACAACAATAGGTTGGTTTATATGGAAAGAAGAAACCACCTTTGGAAGAAATTGCTGACGAGTTCTTAACTCAGCCCTATCTTCATGGAAGATCTAGTAAGGGTTCTTGTAAGACAAGGCCCCTAACTCAGACACCCTTCTTGCGGATGACAAGGCCAACAGCATGACCACTTTCCAAGTGAGAAACTTCAATTCTATCTCCTAGAGAGGTTCAAACCAATCTGATTGAAGGAACTGCAACACCACGTTAAGATCCCATGGTGCCACAGGAGGCACAAATGGAGATTGGATGTGCACAACCCCTTTCACGAAGGTCTGAACTTCTGGAAGGGGGGCCAATTGTTTCTGAAAGAAAACGGACAAGGACGAAATCTGGACCTTGATTGACCCCAATCGTAGGCCCGCATCCACACCTGCCTGGAGAAAATGGAGAAAACGTCCTAACTGAAACTCTTCTGTTGGAGCCTTTGTGGATTCACACCAAGACACATATTTTTTCCAAATACGGTGGTAATGTTTAGACGTTACCCCTTTCCTGGCCTGAATCAGAGTGGGAATGACTTCTTTGGGAATACCCTTTCGGGCTAGGATCCGGCGCTCAACAGCCATGCCGTCAAACGCTGCAGCAGGTCCTCACGAAGAGGAAGAGGCCGAGGATCTTCTATGAGCAACTCCTGAAGATCTGGATACCAAGCCCTCCTTGGCCAGTCCGGGACAACGAGGATCGCTCGAACCCTTGTTCTTCTTATGATCTTGAGAACTTTTGGTATTAGTGGAAGTGGAGGGAAGACATACACCGACCGAAACACCCACTGGGTCACTAGTGCATCCACTGCTATTGCTTGAGGGTCTCTCGACCTGGAACAATATCTCTGAAGCTTCTTGTTGAGACGAGATGCCATTATGTCTACTTGAGGAACTCCCCAAAGACCTGCCACCTCTGCGAAGACTTCTTGGTGGAGGCCCCATTCTTCTGGATGGAGATCGTGTCTGCTGAGGAAGTCCGCTTTCCAGTTGTCCACTCCCGGAATGAAAATTGCCGACAGAGCTCTTGCATTTCTTTCTGCACAGAGGAGGATCTTTGTCACCTCTGCCATCGCCGCTCTGCTTTTCGTTCCGCCCTGACGGTTTATGTACGCGACTGCTGTTACATTGTCCAACTGGATCTGTATGGGTTGATCTTGAAGAAGATGTACCGCTTGTAGAAGGCCATTGTAAATGGCTCTCAACTCCAAAACGTTTATGTGAAAACAAGTTTCTTGACTTGACCATCTTCCTTGGAAGCTTTCCCCCTGTGTGACTGCTCACCAGCCTCCGAGACTTGCATCCGTGGTTACTAGGACCCAGTCCTGAACCCCAAACCTGCGTTCCTCCAGTAGGTGAGAACTGTGTAGCCACCAAAGGAGCGAAATTCTGGCTTTGGATGACAGGATTATCCTCTGGTGCATGTGTAGGTGGGATCCAGACCACTTGTCCAACAGGTCCCACTGGAATACTCTGGCATGGAATCGACCAAACGGTATGGCCTCGTAGGCCACTACCATCTTTCCCAACAACCGAATGTATTGATGAATCAACACTTTTGTTGGTTTCAGAATTTGACCATTTTCTGGATTTCCAGAGCCTTTTCTACTAGAAGAAATACCCTCTGTACTTCTGTGTCCAGTATCATCCCCAGAAAAGACAATCTTGTCGTCGGTTCCAACTGTGACTTTGGAAAATGTATGATCCAACCGTGTTGTTGAAGTACTGTCAGGGAGAGTGCAATGTTCTGCACCAACCTTTCCCTGGACCTCGCTTTTATCAGGAGATCGTCCAGGTAAGGAATTATATTGACTCCTTTCTGTCGAAGGAGGACCATCATCTCCGCCATCACCTTGGTGAACACCCTCGGTGCCGTGGAGAGTCCAAACGGCAACGTCTGAAATTGGTAATGACAATCCTGTATCGCGAATCTCAGATAAGATTGATGTGGAGGATAAATGGAAACATGTAAGTAGGCATCTTTTATGTCCACTGACACCATGAAGTCCCCTTCCTCCAGACTGGAAATCACTGCCCTCAGAGATTCCATCTTGAATTTCAACCTTTGCAGGTAGAGATTCAGAGTTTTCAGGTTTAGAATCGGTCTGACCGAGCCATCCGGCTTCGGAACTACGAATAGGCTTGAATAAAACCCTTCTCCTTGTTGTAACAAGGGAACCAGGACAATAACTTGATCCTGACACAATTTTTGTATTGCTGCCGCTATCACTTCCCTGTCTGAGATAAAAGCTGGTAAGGCCGATTTGAAAAATCGGCATGGGGGAATGTCTTGAAACTCCAGTTTGTACCCGTGGGACACTATTTGTAAGACCAACGGGTCCAGGCCAGATTGAACACAGAACTGACTGAAGAGTTTCAGACGTGCCCCCACCTGAGCGGACTCCCGCAAGGGAGTCCCAGGATCATGCTGAAGATTTGGCAGAAGCAGAAAATGATTTCTGCTCCTGTGATCCTGTAAACGCTGCAGACTTTTTCCTCTACCTTTACCCGCAAAGAAAGGGGAACCTTTACTCTTTTTGTATTTATTGGGCCGAAATGACTGCATCTAAGAGTGATGTGTCTATTTAGCTGGCGCCGGAGCATTAGGCAAGAATGTCGACTTACCTGCAGTAGCCGCAGAAACTAAAGCATCCATCCCATCTCCAAACAAGGCCTCACCTTTGTACAGGAGAGCCTCCATATTCCTTTTGGAATCTGTGTCAGCATTCCATTGGCGAATCCACAACGCCCTCTGTGCTGAGACTGCCATGGTAGCGGCTCTTGATCCCAAGAGACCAATATCTTTCATGGCTTCTAGCATATATGCAGCAGCGTCTTTGATATGATCTAACGTTAGGAGTATCTCGTCTCTATCTATTGTGTCAATGTCTGATGACAAGTTTTCTGACCACTTTTCAATAGCACTACTCACCCACGCACAGGCAATGGTAGGCCTGAGTAGTGTCCCATTGGCCACATAAATAGATTTCAATGTATTCTCCAACTTGCGGTCTGCCGGCTCCTTCAGTGAAGCCGTCCCTGGCGCAGGGAGAATCACCTTTTTTGTTAACCGTGAAAGGGCACTGTCTAAAACGGGGAGTGACTCCCACCTTTTCCTGTCCTCTGCAGGGAAAGAGTAAGCTACCTGAATTCTTTTGGGAATCTGAAATTTCTTTTCAGGATTTGTCCCGACTCGCTCAAAGAGACTGTTTAGCTCATGAGATGGAGGGAAAGTTACATTAATTTTCTTTACAAAAGTAAGCCTTCTCCTGTGGTAAAGTAGGGGCCTCCGTAACGTCTAGCACCTCCTTTATAGCAACAATCATGTATTGAATGTTTTTTGCTAACTTTGGATCTATTCCCCTGGAATCACTAGTGTTGACACAGGAATCAGAGTCCGTGTCGGTATCAGTCTGTACAACTTGTGTAAATGACCTTTTATGTGACCCAGAGGGGTGCCCTGTGGATGAAAAGGCAGAACTATTAAAAATCACATCTTCGACAGATTTTCTCCAGTTTTCTGCATGAGACTCAGACTTATCCAATCTCTTACTGATATGATACACACTATCACGTAATTCTTTCACCCATTCAGGCTCGTGGTGTGCTGGCAGTGCCACCACATTACAAGTCTGTGTCCCTAAAATGGCTCACTCAGGGGAAGAGCTCCCTGCCTCAGACATGTCACACACGTGCACAATCACACCACAGACACTCCGGGGCTTAATGGGGAAAGAGCCACAGTAAAGTCTGTCAGAAGGACACAGAACAGAATTGCCAGTTCATAACTTAGCGCCAAAAGAAAAAATCCCACTGTCGCGTACTTTGTACACAGAGACAAAAATCCCTGTGTCGCGTACTTTGTACAAAGACACAAAATCCCAGTGTCGCGTACTTTGTACACAGAGATCTCGAAGCGCTTTATATTACGAATAATAGGTTTTAGCACCGAATATTACACATCCCCCCCCTTTTTGCACCCTGATACTTGATTTAGAATTGGAGAGGAGGATCAGCGTTTCTTGCCCTGCAGCTGCTGGGAGAAAATGTCGCTGAGCAATGTGCTGGCTGCCTGAGGAAGAAACCCCGCCCCCTGTAATGGCGCGCGTTTCCTCAGCTTTAGAATAAATATTTATACTAGCGGGGGTGTAGGACAGTGTAAATACAAAGTATGCTACCTTTTGCCAGTGAGAGTAGGTTTCATGCTGCCCAGGGCGCCGTCACATTGACCGGAGATCCCTCTCTGCAGATCTTCGGTAATAATACTCACGCGTCTTCTGACTTCTGGCTCTGTTAGGGCGGTGACGGCGTGCTGTGGGAGTGAGCGCGTAGCCGCAGCTAGTGTTCAGTACCCTTCAGGAGCTAATGGTGTCCTGTCAGCAAGAAGCAGAGCCATGAAACTCTTTAGGAAGTTGGTTCCTACTTCTTCCCCCTAAGTCCCACGAAGCAGGGAGACTGTTGCCAGCAGTATCCCTGAAAATAAAAAACCTAACAAAGTCTTTCAGTGAAACTCGGTAGAGCTCCACTGGAGTGCGACCAGTCTGCCTGGGCACAGTTTCTAAACTGAGGTCTGGAGGAGGGGCATAGAGGGAGGAGCCAGTTCACACTCTGAAAAAGTCTTAAAGTGCCCATGGCTCCTGCGGAACCGTCTATACCCCATGGTACTGAAGTGGACCCCAGCATCCTCTAGGACGTATGAGAAATATAATGCCTTTTTTAATGGGGAATGAGCTCTGGCATGGCAGGAGGAATATATTAGCTAATAAGCAACTTACCCCTTCAGCCTCCTCCACATCCAGACTTCCCTCCTCAGACTCTGCCATCACCACTAGGGACTCCTTAGCTGGCCGTTTCTCCAGGAGGAAAGTTAGTTCTTTGTAGTACCACAGCTGCGGCACATACACCTTGTCTGCACCAGCCCCTGACCTCTTGGACTCCTCCACCTTGCGGTTCGCTTTTAAAAAGACTGTCCGTATATTGGCAGTGTTCTTCCGGACCAAGGTCACCGAGGCTGCAAAAAAGGTGGGCTTAGAGTACTCCACCTAGCGGTTATAAGCAGCCTCCCTCTTCTGTTTGTTGCTGTAGTCTGGTGAGGACATCAGCCACAGACACTCCTCCTCACCATACAGGCTGATAAAGCCCAATAGGAAATCGCGGCTCTCATAGGACATCTGCAGAACGCAACAAAAGGAAAATGAATAAACATGAAAAAAGTTCAATTATTCTGGTTAAAATAAGAATTTACTTACCGATAATTCTATTTCTCGTAGTCCGTAGTGGATGCTGGGGACTCCGTCAGGACCATGGGGAATAGCGGCTCCGCAGGAGACAGGGCACAAAAATAAAGCTTTAGGATTAGGTGGTGTGTACTGGCTCCTCCCCCTATGACCCTCCTCCAAGCCTCAGTTACGATACTGTGCCCGGACGAGCGTACACAATAAGGAAGGATATTGAATCCCGGGTAAGACTCATACCAGCCACACCAATCACACCGTATAACTTGTGATCTGAACCCAGTTAACAGTATGACAAACGTAGGAGCCTCTGAACAGACGGCTCACAACAATAACAACCCGAATTTGTTTGTAACAATAACTATGTACAAGTATTGCAGACAATCCGCACTTGGGATGGGCGCCCAGCATCCACTACGGACTACGAGAAATAGAATTATCGGTAAGTAAATTCTTATTTTCTCTAACGTCCTAAGTGGATGCTGGGGACTCAGTCAGGACCATGGGGATTATACCAAAGCTCCCAAACGGGCGGGAGAGTGCGGATGACTCTGCAGCACCGAATGAGAGAACTCAAGGTCCTCCTCAGCCAGGGTATCAAATTTGTAGAATTTTGCAAACGTGTTTGCCCCTGACCAAGTAGCAGCTCGGCAGAGTTGTAATGCCGAGACCCCCCGGGCAGCCGCCCAGGATGAGCCCACTTTCCTTGTGGAATGGGCCTTGACAGATTTAGGTTGTGGCAAGCCTGCCACAGAATGTGCAAGTTGAATTGTGCTACAAATCCAACGAGCAATCGTCTGCTTAGAAGCAGGAGCACCCATCTTGTTGGGTGCATACAATATAAACAGTGAGTCAGACTTTCTGACTCCCGCCGTTCTTGAAATATATATTTTCAATGCCCGGACCACGTCCAACAACTTGGAATCCTCCAAATCGTTAGTAGCCGCAGGCACCACAATAGGCTGGTTCAGGTGAAACGCTGACACCACCTTAGGCAGAAAATGAGGACGCGTCCGCAGTTCTGCCCTGTCCGTATGGAAAATCAGATATGGGCTTTATATGATAAAGCCGCCAATTCTGATACTCTCCTGGCTGAAGCCAGGGCCAGTAGCATGGTTACTTTCCATGTAAGATACTTCAACTCCACCGATTTGAGCGGCTCAAACCAATGGGATTTGAGAAAATCCAAGACTACATTAAGATCCCACGGTGCCACTGGGGGCACAACCGGGGGCTGTATATGTAGTACTCCTTTTACAAAAGTCTGGACTTCAGGAACTGAAGCCAATTCTTTCTGGAAGAAAATCGACAGGGCCGAAATTTGAACCTTAATGGACCCCAATTTGAGGCCCATAGACAATCCTGTTTGCAGGAAATGTAGGAATCGACCCAGTTGAAATTCCTCCGTGGGGGCCTTCCTGGCCTCACACCACGCAACATATTTCCTCCAAATGCGGTGATAATGTTGTGCAGTCACCTCCTTCCTGGCTTTTACCAGTGTAGGAATGACCTCTTCCGGAATGCCTTTTTCCCTTAGAATTCGGCGTTCAACCGCCATGCCGTCAAACGCAGCCGCGGTAAGTCTTGGAATAGACACGGTCCCTGCTGAAGCAGGTCCCGTCTTAGAGGTAGAGGCCACGGATCCTCCGTGAGCATCTCTTGAAGTTCCGGGTACCAAGTTCTTCTTGGCCAATCCGGAGCCACTAGTATCGTTCTTACTCCCTTTTGCCGTATAATTCTCAGTACTTTTGGTATGAGAGGCAGAGGAGGGAACACATACACTGACTGGAACACCCACGGTGTTACCAGAGCGTCCACAGCTATTGCCTGAGGGTCTCTTGACCTGGCGCAATACCTGTCCAGTTTTTTGTTGAGGCGGGACGCCATCATATCCACCATTGGTTTTTCCCAACGGTTCACAATCATGTGGAAGACTTCTGGATGAAGTCCCCACTCTCCCGGGTGTAGATCGTGTCTGCTGAGGAAGTCTGCTTCCCAGTTGTCCACTCCCGGAATGAATACTGCTGACAGTGCTATCACATGATCTTCCGCCCAGCGAAGAATCCTTGCAGCTTCTGCCATTGCTGTCCTGCTTCTTGTGCCGCCCTGTCTGTTTACGTGGGCGACTGCCATGATGTTGTCCGACTGGATCAACACCGGCTGACCCTGAAGCAGGGGTTTTGCCAGACTTAGAGCATTGTAAATCGCTCTTAGCTCCAGTATATTTATGTGAAGAGACATCTCCAGGCTTGACCATACTCCCTGGAAGTTTCTTCCCTGTGTGACCGCTCCCCAGCCTCTCAGACTGGCATCCGTGGTCACCAGGACCCAGTCCTGTATGCCGAATCTGCGGCCCTCTAACAGATGAGCACTCTGCAACCACCACAGAAGAGACACCCTTGTCCGTGGCGATAAGGTTATCCGCTGATGCATCTGCAGATGTGATCCGGACCATATGTCCAGCAGATCCCACTGAAAAGTTCGTGCGTGGAATCTGCCGAATGGAATCGCTTCGTAAGAAGCCACCATCTTTCCCAGGACTCTTGTGCATTGATGCACAGACACTTTCCCTGGTTTTAGGAGGTTCCTGACAAGTTCGGATAACTCCCTGGCTTTCTCCTCCGGAAGAAACACCTTTTTCTGAACCGTGTCCAGAATCATTCCCAGGAACAGCAGACGTGTCGTCGGGGTCAACTGAGATTTTGGAAAATTCAGAATCCACCCGTGTTGTTGCAGCACTAGTCGGGTTAGTGCTACTCCGTCCTCCAGCTGTTCTCTGGACCTTGCCCTTATCAGGAGATCGTCCAAGTAAGGGATAATTAATACGCCTCTTCTTCGCAGAAGAATCATCATTTCGGCCATTACCTTGGTAAAGACCCGAGGTGCCGTGGACAATCCAAACGGCAGCGTCTGAAACTGATAATGACAGTTTTGCACCACGAACCTGAGGTACCCTTGATGTGAAGGGCAAATTGGGACATGCAGGTAAGCATCCTTTATGTCCAGGGACACCATAAAGTCCCCTTCTTCCAGATTCGCTATCACTGCTCTGAGTGACTCCATCTTGAACTTGAATTTTTGTATGTACAGGTTCAAAGATTTCAGATTTAGAATAGGTCTTACCGAGCCGTCCGGCTTCGGTACCACAAATAGCGTGGAGTAATACCCCTTTCCCTGTTGTAGGAGGGGTACCTTGACTATCACCTGCTGAGAAAACAGCTTGTGAATGGCTTCCAATACCGTCGCCCTGTCTGAGGGAGACGTTGGCAAAGCAGACTTTAGGAACCTGCGAGGGGGAGACTTCTCGAATTCCAACCTGTAACCCTGAGATACTACCTGCAGGATCCAGGGGTCCACCTGTGAGCAAGCCCACTGTGCGCTGAAATTCTTGAGTCGACCCCCCACCGCTCCTGAGTCCGCTTGTAAGGCCCCAGCGTCATGCTGAGGGCTTTGCAGAACCCTGAGAGGGCTTCTGTTCCTGGGCAGGGGCTGCTTGCTGCCCTCTCTTACCCCTTCCTCTGCCCCGAGGCAGATATGACTGTCCTTTTGTCCGCTTGTTCTTATAGGACCGAAAGGACTGCGGCTGAAAAGACAGTGTCTTTTTCTGTTGGGAGGGGGTCTGAGGTAAAAAGGTGGATTTTCCGGCAGTTGCCGTGGCCACCAGATCCGATAGACCGACGCCAAATAATTCCTCCCCTTTATACGGCAATACTTCCATATGTCGTTTGGAATCCGCATCACCTGACCACTGTCGCGTCCATAAACTCCTTCTGGCAGATATGGACATCGCATTTACTCTCGATGCCAGAGTGCAAATATCTCTCTGAGCATCTCGCATATAAAGGAAAGCATCCTTTAATTGCTCTATAGTCAATAAAATACTGTCCCTATCCAGGGTATCAATATTTTCAGTCAGGGAATCCAACCAGACGACCCCAGCACTGCACATCCAGGCTGAGGCGATGGCTGGTCGCAGTATAACACCAGTATGTGTGTATATACTTTTTAGGGTAGTTTCCAGTCTCCTATCAGCTGGATCCCTGAGGGCGGCCGTATCAGGAGACGGTAACGCCACTTGTTTTGATAAGCGTGTGAGCGCCTTATCCACCCTAGGGGGTGTTTCCCAGCGCGCCCTAACCTCTGGCGGGAAAGGGTATAATGCTAATAACTTTTTTGAAATTAGCACTTTTCTATCTGGGTTAACCCACGCTTCATCACATACATCATTTAATTCCTCTGATTCAGGAAAAACTACAGGTAGTTTTTTCACCCCCCACATAATACCCCTTTTTGTGGTACTTGCAGTATCAGAGATATGCAAAGCCTCCTTCATTGCCGTGATCATATAACGTGTGGCCCTACTTGAAAATACGTTTGTTTCATCACCGTCGACACTAGATTCAGTGTCTGTGTCGACCGACTGAGGTAAAGGGCGCTTTACAGCCCCTGACGGTGTCTGAGACGCCTGGGCAGGTACTAACTGGTTTGCCGGCCGTCTCATGTCGTCAACTGATTTTTGTAATGTGCTGACATTATCACGTAATTCCATAAACAAAGCCATCCATTCCGGTGTCGACTCCCTGGGGGGTGACATCACCATTATCGGCAATTGCTCTGCCTCCACACCAACATCGTCCTCATACATGTCGACACACACGTACCGACACACAGCAGACACACAGGGAATGCTCTTATCGAAGACAGGACCCCACTAGCCCTTTGGGGAGACAGAGGGAGAGTTTGCCAGCACACACCCAAGCGCTATAATATATATGGGAACAACCTTATATAAGTGTTGTTCCTTATAGCAGCTTAAATATATCAAAATATCGCCAAAAAATGCCCCCCCTCTCTGTTTTACCCTGTTTCTGTAGTGCAGTGCAGGGGAGAGTCCTGGGAGCCTTCCTCACAGCGGAGCTGAGCAGGAAAATGGCGCTGTGTGCTGAGGAGAATAAGCCCCGCCCCCTATTTCGGTGGGCTTTTCTCCCGGAGTTTTAGATATCTGGCATGGGTTAAATACATACATATAGCCTCAATGGCTATATGTGATGTATTCTTTTGCCATAAAGGTATTAAATATTGCTGCCCAGGGCGCCCCCAGCAGCGCCCTGCACCCTCCGTGACCGCTTGGTGTGAAGTGTGTGACAACAATGGCGCACAGCTGCAGTGCTGTGCGCTACCTTCATGAAGACTGAAGAGCCTTCTGCCGCCTGTTTCCGGACCTTCAATCTTCAGCATCTGTAAGGGGGGTCGGCGGCGCGGCTCCGGGACGAACCCCAGGGTGAGACCTGTGTTCCGACTCCCTCTGGAGCTAATGGTGTCCAGTAGCCTAAGAATCCAATCCATCCTGCACGCAAGTGAGTTGAAATTCTCTCCCCTAAGTCCCTCGATGCAGTGAGCCTGTTGCCAGCAGGACTCACTGAAAATAAAAAACCTAAAAACTTTTTCTAAGCAGCTCTTTAGGAGAGCCACCTAGATTGCACCCTGCTCGGACGGGCACAAAAACCTAACTGAGGCTTGGAGGAGGGTCATAGGGGGAGGAGCCAGTACACACCACCTAATCCTAAAGCTTTATTTTTGTGCCCTGTCTCCTGCGGAGCCGCTATTCCCCATGGTCCTGACGGAGTCCCCAGCATCCACTTAGGACGTTAGAGAAATAAAGTTTGTTTTCTAGTTACTGCTGTGAGTTATCTGAAATATGTTGTGATAATACATTTGTGTGCAGGGTGCAGCAGCATAACAGTGGGCAGTGGCTTGCAGTGGGGCAGCATAATGGCGTTTAGGGCGCCGCCAGTGGCTTGCAGGGGTGCAGCATTTTGGGCAGTGGGCCAGTATAATGGTGAGTGCAGCAGCATAATGGTGGGCAGTGGTGGTAAAACAGCATAATAATCATTCGTGGCCAGTGGTGTAGCCTGCCTACCTTGTCCGGTGTTTGGGAGCTCAGCAGCGTGCTTCAAAGCCTCATCTCCACTCATGTGCGCAGTTGGGGGGGGGGGGGGGAGGAGTGGCCAGGAAGTCGGCTCCCATCTTCACAGATCGCACATCGCAGTATGATAAATCAAAAGTGATAAAAAAAACAGCATGCGATCACACAGCGATTTGATAAATATTGAGTGCAACACATACTATCTTGAGACGCGACATTCGACCGGCGTGCATCGCGTCACATGATACCTAAAATGTGCATACAATCCTTCGATTTAGCTCACAGATGCGGTAGAAATCGAAGGATTGCACCCGATATCTCACAAGTGTATGGGTTACAATAGATTTGAGTGGGGTGTGTTCAAACTGAAATCTAAATTGCAGTATAAAAATAAAGCAGCCAGTATTTACCCTGCACAGAAACAAAATAACCCACCCAAATCTAACTCTCTCTGCTAATGTTATATCTGCCACATCTGCAGTGCACATGGTTTTGTACATTAGCTAACAAATTTGCTGCTGCGATCAGGTCTGAACTAGGCCCAGTGTG
The DNA here is from genome assembly GCF_028390025.1 of Pseudophryne corroboree. NCBI lineage: Eukaryota > Metazoa > Chordata > Amphibia > Anura > Myobatrachidae > Pseudophryne > Pseudophryne corroboree. The sequence continues at coordinate 291,001,136 of NC_086447.1, read as the reverse complement.
TATACCCAATATTGTATGTCGAGAAATAGTGTACAATATTGCATGGGGCGCAAATCGTTTTAATGTGTACACAGCCTCTATGAGTCTCCAAAATCCTACACTTAAATAAAGGATTTTGTGAATCTGCATGTCATATCAGAAAATCCAAGTCCTCCAACATGAAGTAACGAAACTGCAATCATTGGATTTTTAAACACCAACTTTATAGCACAACAAACAACAAATATATTGCATTCACTTAAAACTCAACTTGGACAGGTACAGTATATAATAAATCACATATCAGTACTCTAAATAAAAATATATTTTCACACGAATACAACTTGATTTGGCAGGCAATCATAAAAACCATAAAACAGCAAGAGAAACATAACACTGTAGGCAAAAAGCCTAAACGTGGGGCTTCCATGCGCCAGTATTTTCCCCTGTACAAACCCTGCTTTTGCTCCTGACAATCTGGAATACTGAAATGCCTGGAATTTCTACACACACATATTAAGAGTAGAACTAGTCCATTTGCGATTCTGTAAATCTGAGTTACAGACAGTGCTAACTCCATGTCACAAGGATGTCCCGGTTTGAAAACATTTGGACAGCCCTACCTGTATTTGTCTTACTGTTTATATTATATATTATCATCTTTAAAAAAAAAAAGAGAGAAACATTTATGCAACAAACATCAATTATATTAGCAAACAATGTGCTTATATATCAGTTTCCCTATGTGTGTGTGTGTGTGTGTGTGTGTGTGTGTGTGTGTGTCTGTCTGTCTGTGTGTTTGTATGTAAAGGACTAGAGTTCTTCAAATTCATGGCCCCCAGAATTCAGTGCCTCTGGATGCATGATTCTTCCCATAAACAGGACACAGCCTAGAATAGAGAGGAACAAGATTACAATGCATTTTTGGGGGATGCCATATTTCGATTTAAAAACGCATCTAGCAAGAGCTAGGATATTGTGATAATCAAAAAATATTATATAACAATTGGTAAAAACTCAGACAAAAAAAAAACAAAACAAAAAGCTGTTCTAGACTTGATTTGTGAAGTGGCAGAGGTATGTTCGGTGACGAATGGTAAAAAGAACCTATATCATGTAGCAGGAATGTAAATACTGTATTATTTCCCGAAGCGCTGCATACATTATCACCAACATCCATAATCCTTTAGTTATATGCGAAACCCTCGTGGTGCCAGAGTCCAATTACAGAGTACATAAACAAATAATCAAAACAGGAAATAGTGACTTACAGTTGAAGACAATATAGGACAAGTACATGATAAATAAACAAGATACATCAGCAGATGACACTGAAAAAAGAATAAGGATTTGGTGCAGTCGAAGATTATTAAAGTGAGGAAAGGATAAGCACATGATGGAAGAGGGCCCTACTCGTGAGAGCTTACATTCCAAAGGTGAGGGACAGACAGACAGACAGGGGGTGACTCAGAGCGTGGAACAGAGGATTAGGATGAGATTTGGCTTGGTTTGGTGAAGAAATGGGTCTTTGGAGCCCATTTGAAGTTTTGAAGAGAGGTGGAGAGTCAGAAGGGATGTAGAGAATTCCAGAGAAAGGGAGCAGAACATGAAAAATCTTGGAGGTAGGAGTGGCAGAGTAAAGAGGACGAGTGGGAGTGAAAAGGGACATAAGGTCAGAGATGTAAATGGGAGAGGAGTGGGTGAGGGCTTTGTAAGCAAGTGTGGAAGCTTGAATTGGACTCTGAAAGGCAAGGGAAGCCAGTGAAGGGATTGTAGGAGAGGGGAGGTGGACATAGTGTGCTTGGTGAGGAAGATGAGCCAGGCTGCAGCATTGAGGATATATTTGGACTGGAGAGAGGCATTTGTCAGGGATGCCAGTCATGAGGAAAGTCCAGTAGTCTCGTCTGGTGAAGACCAGTGAGTGGATAAGGGTCTTAGTAGCATCCTGGATGAGAAAGGGTCTGATCCTGGAAATATTTTTGAGATGAAAACGGCAGGGTTGTAAGAGGTGCTGAATGTGTGGTTTGAAGGAGAGGGAGGAGTCTATGATTACCCCAAGACAGCACACTTATGGGCTAGAGGAGATAGTTGTGCCATCAATAGATAATGACATTGTGGGAGGTGAGAATGTGTGGTGGGAAGATGATCAGCTCAGTCTTAGAGATGTTATGTTTAAGAAAGTGCTGGGAAATCCAAGAAGGGATAACAGAGAGACAGTTTTAGATATGACTGAGGAGAGTGGGGGAGGTGTCCGGGATAAAGGTAGATTTGAGTATCGCTAGCATAGAGATGGTACTGGGAAGTCAAAAGAGCTACTCAGTTCACCTAAAGAGGACGTATAGAGAGAGAAAAGTAGAGGACCAAGAACAGAACCTTGGGGGAGACCTACAGTTAGTGGAAGTGGGGGAGAGGTGGAGTCATGAGAGGAGACAGAGAAGGAACAGACACATAGGTGGAAGGACAGCCAAGAGTGGGCGGTATCACGCAGATCAATAGAGTGAAGGATTTGCAGAAGGAGAGGTGGTCCACAGTGTCAAAAGCAGCAGAGAGGTCAAGAAGAATAAGCAGAGAGTAGTGGCCCTTAGATTTGGCAGCATGGAGGTCACTGCTTACTTTTGTTAGGGCAGTTTCAGTGGAGTGGAGAGGATGGAAGCCAGACTGGAATGGGTCAAGCAATGAGTGTGAGGAAAGAAAGGCAGTAAGGCGGTTGTAGACAATACGCTCAAGGAGTTTGGAGGCAAGAGGGAGGAGAGAGATGGGTCAGCAGTTGGAGTGGGTGTTTGGATCAGGATCAGTACTAAATCCCGCTGGACGGGATCCCAGCGGTCGAAATACCGACGCCGGAATCCCAACCACACAATCCCGACAGGGGTGGCGAGCGGAACGCGGCCCCTTGCGGGCTCGCTTCGCTCGCCACACTGCGGGCACGGTGCCTCGCTACGCTCGGCACACTATTATATTCTCCCTCTATGGGTGTCGTGGACACCCACAGGGGGAGAATATGTCGGGATTGTGCTAGTCGGGATTCCGGCGTCGGTATTTCGACCGCCGGGATCCCGTCCAGCGGGATCTTGACCGCCTCCCTTTGGATCAAGGGTAGGTTTTTTTAAGATTAGGGGAGACGAAAGCATGCTTGAAGACAGAGGGGACAGTGCCTGATGAGAGGGAGAGATTGAGAAGGCGGGCAAAATGGGAACAGGCAGAAGGAGAGAGGCAGCAGAGGAGAAGGGAGGGGAAAATATGATTTTAATTACCTACTGGTAAATCCTTTTCTCATAGTCCGTAGAGGATACTGGGGTCCACATTAGTACCATGGGGTATACACGGGTCCACTAGCACTTTAAGAGTTTGAGAGTGTGGGCTGGCTCCTCCCTCTATGCCCCTCCTTCCAGACTCAGTTTAGAAAATGTGCCCGGAGGAGCCGGTCACAGCTAGGGGAGCTCTCCAGAGTTTCTCTAGTAAAAGTTTTTTTTTAGAATTTATTATTTTACAGGGAGGCTGTTGGCAACAGCCTCCCTGCTTAAAGGGACTAAGGGGGGGAGTAATGTCTCCCTGCATTGTCTGAGCCACTATCTCCGCTGACAGGACACTGAGCTCCGGAGGGTGCTGATCGTTAGCCGCTCCAGGCGACCGCTCACTCCCGCAGCATGCCGCCACCCTCTTACAGAGCCAGAAGAATTTGGTGCCGAGTGAGTCACCAGCCCCCCTGGCAAGCGGAGAGCCAGTGTAAAGATGGCGGCAACAGGGAAGGTAGCGCAGTATTAACTGCGCTCCGGGGCACAGCGGTACATAGTGCGGCGCTGTGAGGGGCGCCCTGAGCCAGCGCCTATACCCTACACTGGTCTGCAAGCATGTCAGGGTCCCCGGATCGCTGCCAGGAGAAATCCTCAGGCCAGCATAATATACTGAAGAGCGGGAAGCAGTGCCATGTTCAGGGGGTGGAGCTTCTCAGAGCGGACCTAGCAGCGTTCAGCGCCATTTTCCTGCCTGCAGTTCCTGTACAACAGACGCTGACAGGGAGAGCTGTCCCTCCAAGCAACTCCAGCAATCCTGTGTGGTACCAGGGGGTTGTAGAAGGGGGGGGGGGGGGGGGGGGGGGAAGGGGGAGGCTGTGTAAAGTCTGTGTAGTCTATTAAGGTACACAGACAGCGCTGGTAGTTTCATTAGTTCTACCTCAAAAAGCGCTGTGCGTGGGTTGGCTCCAATCTCGGTCTCTCTCTGTGGCATACTTGGGGGGAAACTGTGCCTGACATTTCCCTGTGTGTGTGTGTGTGTGTGTGGTGTTTAATATCTCACATAACCATGTCTAGGGATATGACTGTGTCATATGCTGCAGAAGATGTTTCCTCTCAGGAGGGATCCATTCCATGTACACAGGATTGCAATGCTTTGTCTCAGATCCCTTTTGTTGAACCTGAGTGGTTAACTTCTATCAAAGGAATGATCTCTCAGATTTCTACTAGGGTAGCGAATACTGAGACTGAAACTCAGGTGTTGAAGACGTCTATGGCAGTTTGGTTAGGCTCTGTCCCTATTCCTGTAAAATCCCCCAGGAAGTAAGAGAAAAACAGATTAGAGCCATGAATTCCTCACCACATACATGGGAGAAAGATTTCAGAGTTGGTGAGGGGGACGGGGCGGAGAGGTAAGGTATAGGAGGAGGTGGCTGGTTTCTGATGGTCTGGTGGGATGTGATGTCCTGACGTACGGAGTCAATTTTGGATGTGAAGTGGCAAAAGTCAAGAACAGAGAGTGAGGAGGGGAGATGAGGTTGGGTGGGCAGGGGAGGGAGTTGACAGTGGCAAAGAGGCGCCGGGGGTTGGAAGACTGGGAGGAGATGAGATTCTTGAAGTATGACTGTTCAGTGAGGGAAAGGGCAGAACTAAAGGATGAGAACATAAGTATGAAATGGGGGAAGCCTGCCTTAGAGTGTGATTTCCTCCAGTGTCGCTCGGCAGTACATGAGCATTTGGCAGAGGGAGCTGCACGGTTATTTAAAAGAAACAAAATTTGCACAACTTACCAGTTTTACGGTTTCTAATCAAGAAGAAGAATGGGTGATCAAAAATAACCTGGGGAAAAAGCACTGCCATCCTACTAGTGGCAATCATTCCTGTAAACACAAAACAAAGTGTAAAACATAGACCAATTAAAATAATGACATCCCATCATTACATTGCACACTCCCTCACTGGCAGAGTCTATCCATCATGCCACAACTGCCCATTAAGTGCTCCTTCACAGCAAATGACCCGTTATAGAACTATGAACTATATACACTGCTCAAAAAAATAAAGGGAACACTAAAATAACACATCCTAGATCTGAATGAATGAAATATTCTTATTAAATACTTTGTTCTTTACATAGTTGAATGTGCTGACAACAAAATCACACAAAAATTATCAATGGAAATCAAATTTATTAACCCATGGAGGTCTGAATTTGGAGTCACCCTCAAAATTAAAGTGGAAAAACACACTACAGGCTAATCCAACTTTGATGTAATGTCCTTAAAACAAGTCAAAATGAGGCTTAGTAGTGTGTGTGTGGCCTCCACGTGCCTGTATGACCTCCCTACAACCCACACAAGTGGCTCAGGTAGTGCAGCTCATCCAGGATGGCACATCAATGCGAGCTGGGGCAAGAAGGTTTGCTGTGTCAGATCTAGGATGTGTTATTTTAGTGTTCCCTTTATTTTTTTGAGCAGTGTACTATGCTAATAAATCTAAATGGATTCAGTATGAAATCCCGACTTTCGGGATCCCGGCAGTCAATATACCGACGTCGAAATCCCGACCTCGAGAGCAGTGTGTCCGCTGGCAGGCTCGTTGCCTTCGCCTCGGTCTCAGTGGCGAGTTTCGCTCGCCCACTACTATATTCCCCCTCGGGTGGTGGCGTGGACCACCACTCTAGAGGGAATACCAGGCGGCAGCCGGGATTTCGACCACTGGCATTTTTCCTGCTGTCGGGATCCAGCATCAGTATTTTGACTGCCGGGATCCAGTTGTTTGGGAAATTAACTACATCCCACCTAAATACATATAAATAGAATTTATTAAATCAGTTTACAAACATGACAAACGCCTTAACATGAGATTGTATGTTTATATACCCCTAAATCACAATAATCATGAAGATATGTGTATAGTGTATGGGTATTTCTAACTGTGTTTGTTTTTAGATTCTTTTTATGGATATATATATATATATATATATATATATATATATATGGGTTTCCTTGCTCTTGACGGTGGAATAGCTACCCAAGCAAGTTAAGTTTAAGGTGAGACATCGTCCGGAAAAACAGCACCTCAATGCCGATGCCCTTTCCAGGAGATTTGTAGGTCCTGTTCCTCCAAGCAACCCTATGGTGAAGCTAGGGGAGGAGGAAGAAGGCGAGATGGGTGACCTCTGGAAGGCTGTGTACCTGGGCGGATGGCTCAGGTAGGGGTGGGCGAGGCAGAGAGCTCGCCTGAAAATAGTGTAGCTTCAACAGGGTGGTTGAAGCTAAGGGGGAAGGAGTGTGGCAGAGACAGCATTTTTCCATGTGAAAGTAATGTGGAGGATCCAGACCAGGTTTTGGAAGCAGTAGCAGAATCCCAGGTGTGTGATCAGCAGCACCTGGGATTTCCTGATATAAGGGTTTCCAGGGCAGTGTCACCCTGCTCTTGACGGTGGAATAGCTACCCAAGTGACAGGCCAGGTTGTGTGGGTTAGACTAAGGACAACTGGAGCCTATCAAGAGTCTGCCATGCTGAGAGTGCCTGTATGCTACTGCTGGTAATACTGACTGCATATGGATTTAACTTGCTATGTGACGGCGGTGGAACGCACGCTGGGACCGCAGTGGAACGCATGCAAGGGTTATTGCGTCCACAGCCCCTAATAATTAAATTTAACTTACATAAACCACTGCACTAAGTTAAAGGGTCTTTATACTACACGGTAACCATATAAATAAATAGCAGCCACAGTAAAATATAGGAAATTCAGTAGGTATTACAGGGGGACACACAGGAAATGAGGTAATTAAGCTCAGGGTTTATAAACCCAGCTGCTCAGCACAGTGTTTACTGCTGTTCAGGAGAGCCTGTCATTCTGTAAAGTAAGTAACACTGTTGCCATTTTCCTCTTTCATTTGAAAGCACTTATGTTTATTTGAGACAGAAAATGTAACTATCTGTCTACACTTAAAGGCTGGACTATCACTCATTCCGAGTTGATCACTCGATAGCTGCTTTTAGAAGCAGTGCAAACGCTAAGCCGCCGCCCTCTGGGAGTGTATATAGGGGGTCATTCCGCGTTATTCACTCGTTGCCGATTTTTTCGCAACGGAGCGATTAAGGCAAAAATGCGCATGCGCATGGTACGCAGTGCGCATGCGCTAAGTAAATTAGCACAAAACTTAGTAGTTTTACTCACGTCCGAACGAAGAATTTTCATATTGAAGTGATCGGAGTGTGATTGACAGGAAGTGGGTTTTTCTGGGCGGAAACTGACCGTTTTCTGGGAGTGTGCGAAAAAACGCAGGCGTGCCAGGATAAAACGCAGGAGTGTCTGGTGAAACGGGGGAGTGGCTGGCCGAACGCAGGGCGTGTTTGTGACGTCAAACCAGGAACGAAACGGGCTGAGCTGATCGCAGTGTAGGAGTAAGTCTCGAGCTACTCAGAAACTGCTAAGAATTTTCTATTCGCAATTCTGCTAATCTTTCGTTCGCAATTCTGCTAAGCTAAGATACACTCCCAGAGGGCGGCGGCCTAGCGTGTGCAATGCTGCTAAAAGCAGCTAGCGAGCGAACAACTTCAGAATGAGGGCCATAAGCTTAGCAGAAGTGCGACCGAAAGGTTAGCAGAACAGTGCTGACATTTTTTCATGCAGTTTCAGTGGCTTCAGACCTACTCCTTCCTTGCGATCACTTCAGTCTGTTTAGTTCCTGCTTTGACGTCACAAACACGCCCTGCGTTCGGCCAGCCACTCCCCCGTTTCCCCAGGCACGCCTTCGTTTTCACCTGACACGCCTGCGTTTTTTAGCACACTCCCGGAAAACGGTCAGTTACCACCCAGAAACACCCACTTCCCGTCAATCACTCACCGATCAACAGAGCGACAGAAAAGAGTCGCTAGACCTTGTGTAAAACTACATACTTTTATGTGAAAGTACGTTGCGCATGCGCACTGAGGCCCGTACGCATGCGCAGTTTTGCCATTTTTTTACCTGATCGCTGCGCTGCGAAAATCGGCAGCGAGCTATCAACTCGGAATGAGGGCCTATGTTAGATATTGTAGCAATTCACTTACACCTGAAGGCTGGGCTGATACATAGATGTTTGTCCATATTAAAAGTTATGTTCTTTGTGATCATTGTTAGTTAGAGAACAATTATGATAGTACTCTTTGTGATCTGAGCCCAATCATAATGTTTATCTAAGAATGAACACAATAAGGAACAGATTTTAGTCAAACAAGTTCAGAACATTATGTTATACCTTTAATATATTAAGAAAAAGATTATTTGATGTTACCTATTGTCTTATAGGCCTGATCAATACAATTGTGGTTGTAGCCGATAGCGAATACAGCGGTTCAATCCCTATATTGCATTACCGTATTGGTATGTATGATTAATTCTTTTCATTGTAAGAAAAAAAAAAATCCCATTCCTATAAATATATACAGTATATTTTTATAAAAAAAATCGGAATTAATGCAATTGAAATAAATTGCATATGTTGATATTATTTTTGTTACAGGCCTGTTCAACTGTGAATACTGGTGCACTCAGCGTCATTAATTTTTGATTTTATTATACTGGTATGTATTAAGCATTAACACATATGTGTTGTAGATCAATTCCCCCTTCACTTCGGTATAAACATTATATATTGTCATCTGGATAGATATATGTTTTGTCATCTTAAATGATGTATTATCACCTGGATATATGCATGGTACATTTTCTACATGTATTGTGAAAAGTATACATTTTGTCAACAGTGTATTATATACATCGTTATTATATGAAAATGATAGCATATGAATATTTAATTAATACTAAGGAGAAAATCCCCCCTCCCCTTTCCATCAAATCCATAGAACTGCTCTGGATAATCACCCCCTCTTATAGTATTAAATAATACATTAATTCTCATCCCTCATAATGATATGGTTCTTTCAGATTTTACCTGTGGGAATAACATTACCGTTAAATCGGTCATTTGCCCCATAGAGCTCTTCCAATACCTATTGGTATATATAAAATACTACCTCTGAATATGATCACTATGGCATGTTATATATGAATGCTCATACTTTTTATATCCATCATTTAGACATGAACCCCTGATGAAGTCCTTTGGGACGAAACGTGTTGGGTTTATTTCAGATGTGAAAACATCAGACGTCCTTTAAGAGACATCATTGGATGCAATAGGCCGTTATATCATGTCTTCTATGAAATTGAAGTCTGTATTTTAAATATGTTTGCCGCTTGATATTTATGCAACATTTTACATCCAATACATTGCATTGGTCATTGTTATCATTTGAATAAATTTAAAATTTTTAGTTAACTGTGGTCAAAATTGGGAAGAGAATTCCTATTTAGAGTTATCATTCATTCAGCTCCCTTAGACATTGTGTATCATATATATATATATATATATATATATATATATATAGCAAGAAGTAAAATAGCCGGCACTCTCAGTATAATCAACCACCGGGGTGCCTTCCAATGCAGGAAATAACGTTAATATAGTCCCCTGGGTGTAGCTATGCACACTCAACCACCCTCCAGGGACCAGGCGGCACTCCACGGATTCTTTGAAAAATAGCTTTTGTAAATTAATCAAAAGTTCAATACATAGTGCAAAAAACAAACCGACGTTTCAACGCCTCACAGGCGTTTTTTTCAAGGTGCACAGTGCACAGTGGTTTGTTTTTCTTTGTTTTTCCAGCACTGTGCACCTTGAAAAAAACGCCTGTGAGGCGTTGAAACGTCGGTTTGTTTTTTGCACTATGTATTGAACTTTTGATTAATTTATAAAAGCTATTTTTCAAAGAATCCGTGGAGTGCCGCCTGGTCCCTGGAGGGTGGTTGAGTGTGCATAGCTACACCCAGGGCACTATATTAACGTTTTATATATATATATATATATATATATGAACGGGTGGTACTCTCCAGACTTTTGAATTTCAGTAGCGTCCTTTAATTAAATTAAAGGACGCTATTGAAATTCAAAAGTCTGGAGAGTGCCGCCCGTTCATTTGCACGCTATTACAGGGTTACCGACCCGGGGAGGGCATCAGAGCAAGCACTTCATGAGACCCTTGTGAAACTGAGTGCCGGATCAAACCGAGTCTCTCTCTCTCTCTATATATATATATATATATATATATATATATATATATATATATATACATACACACACACACACACACACACACACACAGTATCTGTATATGTTTTTCCACCTAAGTGAAAGTACTGACAGCGCCAGTGAGTTTTATTCTGCCTTTTGACCTACAGCATTCAGCCATAATGAGTTTAAACCCTAAGTGCTTCCTAATAGGTGCAACGGTCAAAATGTTCTTAAAAAAATATTTATATACACAAGTAGTGTTCACTCCAGGTCTGGAGTGGGGCAAGGCGCCTGGCGATCAATAGGGCACGATTGCTCCCCCCCCCCAAAAAAAAGGGGCGTGGCGACTCAAAAAGGAGGCATGTCCTTTTAATCACTGTGGGGGTATACACAGCACTCACAGAGATGCTGGCCAGTCCCAAAGCTCTCCGTGAACAGCAACTATTCACCAGACTGTGATGGTTTCACTGCAACTTTTCCCCCTGCAGGACACTGTGGCCAGCGTGTAGGGACGAGCCCCTGGCAGGCTGTTTCAGCGGGTCTCTGCAATTAGGGCAGCAAGCAGTGTCCTGCTAAGCCTAGCGTGAACACCAACAAGTATACACACCCACAGGGTGCTTAGTCACAGTTCTACACAAAACCACTTTTGTTATAGGTTGGGAAATACATGCTACAGATTTTTCTGGGTTATTTGTCATTCTAGTTCATTACTGTCCACTTGAAGAAGCCTGACATAGACAGAGCTGAAACTGACTTTATGCTTCTTTCAGACGAAGATATCCGTGATGCTACCTCCTCCGTCATAGCTTTTTACTTCTGGTGCCTCCTAGGCATGGTGTGAAAGCCACCTCTACTCAGAATACTCTATTTCTCTAGCAGCTGTTGAACTGCTTTCTATAGGTCTCTCATTTCCAGCACATTGATGTGAAGGTTATGTTAGTGACCAAGCACCCACCACTATCCTTGTCCGGAGAACAACGCCTTCACCTGAAGCACTGGAAGCTTCCATCTGTATTAATCATTCTGGATCAGACAGTAGCATTCCCTGCGTCTTTCATTTTGGATTTCACAAGCAGGTGAGAGACCTCTTAATGGTAATTGTTAACTCTGTGGCAATTGCTAGCCTGCTTGCACAGGGTTATTAATTAACTAAAGATTGTGCATGTGTCATCTTGCCCTGGGAACCTCCCCTATGATGGAGAAAAACATTTCCAACAATTAAAGTACTTTCCTTACTGTTTGTTGATGGATCTTTAATTGATGTGCTGTAATTGGAGACACCTTTCTTCTTACAAAGCTACTTTGTTCTATTTGATATGTATTTGCACACCCAGGGATTGTAAAAGGGACAAGTTGACAGTTTGTTCAGTGTACAATTCAGTTCTGCACAAAGGTTATAGCTTGAACTCCCTTAGCTTTTACATGTTAGGATCTTCTTATCACCAAGATATTATACAAATTTGGTCTTATCTTGATGCCCCATTTTCTTAATTCCGCCATTACATCATCAGCACTTTGGTAAAGTTTCTTGAAGAGGTCACCAGGCTGAAGGCGGACCGAAGAATTGGAAGTTCTGTCACACTATCCAGAACTGATAAACTTCAGGTCCTGAACGATCCTTGAAAAATCTGTAGATGTGAATTATTATTTTTGTTTGCTGACAGCTGTTAGGATTACATGCACATATTTCATTAGGACAGTAAAACATGGAGTGTCTCCTCGGGTCCAAAATTGTGTGGTGGGTTCCGAGGGTTTCTGGAAAAGCAAAGGTTTAGAATGAAACCCCTTCAGATCGGAGGGATTTGGCAAAAACTGCTCTGGCTTTGGTCAAACCTTTTAGACTGTTACAAAGCGTCTCAAACTTTACAGTCCAGGATTCCTTTTGATTTGACAAAGACTTTTCCCTTAGGATACTGATGAAAACTATCTTCCATTTGTCTCTTAAGGGCTCTAAAACCTATTAATCTTTGTTGGACTGCATCCATGTTTATTATTTATTACCATTTATTTATATAGCGAACACATTCTGCAGCGCTTTACAAATAATATTTTGCCCATTCACATAAGTCCATGCCTCAGTGGAGCTTACAATATTCCCTACCACATGAACACGCACACACATTCACAATAGGGTTAATTTTGTTTGGAGCCAATTAACCTACCAGTATATTTTTGGATTGTGGGAGGAAACCTGAATACGCGTAGGAAACCCATGCAAGTATGTGGAGAATATACAAACTCCCTACAGTTAGCGCCATGGTAGAAATCGAACCCATGACCTCAGTGATGTGAGGCAGTAATGCTAACCATTACACCATCCGTGCTCCCCCATGTTCCACAATTCCATGCAGTCCTGGTGTTAAGGTGTGTACACAAGGTGAGATCTTTGCTATGCCCGATTTTGACTATGCGATTTCCCTTGAACTCCCCCAGAACTCAGATAGCACAGATTTTGACTACCTGTACTTTTGATTTTGTCTATGTACGATTTTGACTAAGTGCCAATTTTGACTATACTTTGTACTAGATAGTACAATAGATAGCCCAGAGTGACTTGCCTGCCATCTAGCCTTGCGATACCGACCCCGCTGGAGTGCGCATCGGGATCAAACCGGTATCGCAAGTTGCCTAACACCTAGAGATGTGCACTAACTTTCCTTAAGATTTTGACCATATAGTCAAAATCTTACAGATTTATCTCACCGTGTGTATAGTCCTTTAGACTGGACTGATTTTGTAATAATGGGGTGCTCTAATTTTGCTTTTCATCTGTAATCTTGAAAGGGCTGTTTAGAAGCAGAAGGGATATTCTACCTCTTGTATGGTCTTTCTGGTTTATAGCTTCTTGCTTTTTTGAATTGTTGATGTGATGAAAATACTTAGACCTTCACTCCTGCGGCAAATAGTTTGATTTTCCTCCTAAGGCTTTTGTACAAAATGCCCATCAAATGAGAGATCAGCTAAGCTTTATTTAGACTGAGGTACTGCTACCCAGGGCCATAACCAGTGGTTTATGCCACAGACCAGGGGTATTCAAAATGGGACGCTCCAGCTGCTGTGGAACTACACTTTCCAGCATGACCTGCAACATTGCTATACCAGATTTCTATGTAGTTCCTGAAGATCATGGAGTCTCTAAATGAACACCCATCCTCAAGGGAATTGACATTCTCTCAGATATACTAACAAGTGCAGCATCTACTTTAGGTACCAGACTCAACTTCAGTACTTATTCCATCATTAAATGGCTACATACACTATAGTCTTTTAGCATTTTAGTGACACATTTAAGCCGTTGACCTTACTTTAACACTTAAAGTGCTGGTAGAAGTCTTTACCAGTGTACTCATCAAAAAGGGATTTTTGCATAGTCATGGCTGCGTTTGTGTCATTTATTTCCATGGATTTAAATATGTGTTTAAGCAAGATTTCAACATTATCAATAACTTTCTTGGTGCTTCTTTACTGTCCTCAGAGTCATTACTAGCAGAATCTTCTGTTGCTTCTGATTAATACAATTTTGAATGGGACATCTTCTTTATCTATACTTTAAATTGTTATCTGTTCTCATTGGTGAAAAGACTTTCATTCAGGCTATGAGTTCTGGAGGCAGACTCTTTCCTTTGGTCTGAGAACTGCATTTACTACAAAATACACCTTCACATTCAGCAACAGACTCTGCTGCTGTGTCTTGCTCTTCTTAGCTCCCCCATTATACCGAAAACACAATATACTGTCATTAACCTATTTGGTATAATGCTGGATTATATGATTTAAGGGTTTCCATAATTTAGGGGCTTGCCTTAAACAGTCATCTGTTTTGGGTCCAGATCAGGCTTCATATTGCTTCCAGATGCCGTTTCCTCCATGTATTAGGTATAGGTAATTAGATATAGGTAATGCTCAAAGCTGTTCTGAATCCCTTTAAGATCTCCCCGTGGGAAGTGTGACACTTTTGAAATGATGCAGCTCATACACAGAACAACAGAGAGTCCAGTTCTGCATTTTTTTCAAGCTACAAACAGATCTGCTCCCAGAGGCAGCAGGCTGGTGTTCCCCGGGTAGCCAGTTCGTCTTCAGCTTGTAGCATTAGATGGAGTCTTACCCGGACTGATGAAAAGGTACGCCCCAGCTAAGCGGAAAATATTACACCGCTAAAAGACCTACTTCAAGCTAGAGATAGGAATAAGGGCACACCTGTAGAGGAGAAGTTGCACTATGTTTTACCTAACTAATGTATATCTACTTAACTTTGAGGGGAAGCTATCCATTATAGTGGCTACCATGAAGTACTGAAAGAGCAATACCATTCTAAACGTCAGCAATCTCTATTATCAGTGCTCTGTAAGAAATACCGCTATCACAGTCAATGGAGGGTATCCTATTAGCTGCGGTAATTGTTCGCACAGAAAAAAATGGAATTTAATATGGTTTTTTGCCCAATGGTCATTATCATGCTATCCAATTATAGCCTGTTTTTTCTGTGCACAAAGTTACCCCTGTTTGCGCAAAAACACACAGGGTCAGTTAAAAGCCGCGGACCTATGTGTTTTCACAGCTGCTATAGCGGAATTTTTTTTTACTTATCAGGTATTTGGGAACCAAACCCCAATAAGCGCCTGCAGTGGGGCTAATAGGATAGCCCAGGGCAAGTCAATTAGCCGCGGTAAATTACTGCTGCTAATTGGATACTGCACTATGGCTGCACTTCCTGGCTAAGTAGCGTCCACGTTCAAGAGACATAGAATGGATTTTGACGTTTTCCCAAAGCATTATGCTATAGAACCCCTTAATGGAATACTGAACCTTGAATACCTATATGCGTAACAATGATGTTATACCATACCAGAGGCTGCAGCAGCTTCAGAGCCCTCTTCATTAATCTCAAGGTAAGACTTGTGAATGGCTTTGGCAACATAAAGAGCCTTGTTTTCTGGAAAACAAGAAACGCAAGTTACAAAGTTAGTTCTCAAAACTGGGTAAATTTTGCCTTAATGGATGCATTAAGGCATTAGGTTATGTCAAGCCTGGAAATTGTTCCTTGGGACAGATTAATGGATCGGGTGCAAACAAGGCTATTCCTCAGCTCAAGGTAGATTAGTAATTAGATACACTATTAGTTGATGTACCGCTGCCGGTCACTGAGATCCTTTAAGCTTGTGGCTTATTATAGTAAGACATTGCACGGAGTATGGTAGGTCTTGCAACTGGAATTGCTCAGATTAGATCCCAAATATTAACCTCTCACACTGTGGTTTAAACTTAATATCCTCCCCCACTACCTAACATCTTCCACTGCAGTCTTGTACCAACACATCTATCTATACCTATTACAGTCATCTAGGCACAAATCATAGCCAAAGCCATTGGGGAGGAAAAAGCAGCTGTGAATATAGTTCAACCACTTTGTACAAATTGTCCAGTAAGCCAATTGCTAGCAGAGAATTGACATATGCTGTTCCAACATGGTCATCATGCATCAAATACTCAACATGTCATCATCATAACTTTATATTTCCCACCTCTGTCTGTCACTGTACTACCCTGCTATGGCCATGGAATCTTGCTTAGACATTGAAACCGCATATTCTGTTAAAAACCTAGAGTGAGCTCCATTCTGCATGACTATTGCATCCAGCGGTAGACATGCTACTGAAGGCGCACCCCCGGCATTTACGCCTGATAGGCATTTTTAAAAAATGAGTGGGTCCCGCAGGGAACTGTGAAGACCAGTTTCATCAGGTGAGCACTGCAGCCAATAGCAATCTTGCAGTGTTTCCCCATCCAATCTCGGCTGAGGCCTCCCTAACTCCATGCCTGCCCTCTCCTCAACCTGCCAGAGCCTGCTGCACTGCCTGCACTCCATGTGCTGTCCTGCTCCGATCTGTTACCCCAGCATACTGTAGCAGAACCTCCATATTCAATGTCTAGTGCTGTGTACTAACTGCCCCAATAAATTCTCTGTGCCTACTATGAATTGGTGGCATATAGGCCCTCATTCCGAGTTGATCGCTTGCTAGCTGCTTTTAGCAGCATTGCACACACTAGGCCGCCGCCCTCTGGGAGTGTATCTTAGCTTAGCAGAAGTGCGAACGAAAGATTAGCAGAACTGCTCGAAAATCTTTTCCTGCAGTTTGAGTAGCTCCAGACCTACTCCTAGATTGAGATCACTGCAGACTGTTTAGTTCCTGGTTTGACGTCACAAACACGCCCTGCATTCGGCCAGCCACTCCCCCGTTTCTCCAGCCACTTCTGCGTTTTAGCCTGACACGCCTGCGTTTTTTAGCACACTCCCGGAAAATGGTCAGTTTCCGCCCAGAAGCACCCACTTCCTGTCTATCACTCACCGATCAGCAGAGCGACTGAAAAGCGTCGCTCGCCCCTGTGTAAAATTGCTTAGTTTTGTGTGAAATTACTTGGCGCGTGCGCCCTGCGGCCCATACGCATGCGCAGAACAGGCGATTTTTAGCCTGATCGCTATGCTGCGAAAAACGGCAGCGAGCTATCAACTCGGAATGACCCCCTAAGTGAATTGGCCAGCGATAACAGTAAAGTTAAAAAAAGAGATGTGTGGGTGTCGGGAGTTGGCGCTGGAAGGGAGGTAGGGGAGTGAAGCTGATGGTTCAGCTGGGAGATTATGGTTTTAAATGAGCAAAATGAATACTTATCTGAATGATTTCTCAGTAAGTTCCTGGACCTTTAGGGGAAGATATCTTTCCTCCAGGAACCGTGAGGTCATACGACGTAGAGGTATGGAAAACACAAATAAAATTTTTTTTTGAGTTGGAGATCCTCAAACATTTTTTTTTTTTTTTCAAAATATATGCGTTTTGTGATAACAAATATGTGAGGAAGGAAGGAGAGCTGCCAACATTCCCTCCGTGTGTAAACCCTTTTGTTTTTATCCAATAAATCCCTTTTTTACATACATGGGTGCCTTAATAAGAACACGCCTTGGATAAAGATACCTTGATGTGCAGACGAAATACGCATCTTTCAGTGAGTACCGGTACGCAGCTCAGCATACAAAGATACCATGATGTGTTTATGTCACTATTCTTTATTGTAAGTTAGGTACGCCACCTATTTGCATGTAAAAGAAACCTTTATATGCTGTATACCTCGCTCACTTTGTGTAAGTGAGGTACGATCATCTTACCTGAAAACCTCACATATTTGTTAACACAAAACGCATATATTTAAAAAAAAATTTTTTTTTTGAGGATCTCCAACTCAAAAAAAATTTTTATTTGTGTTTTCCATACCTCTACGTCGTATGACCTCACGGTTCCTGGAGGAAAGATATCTTCCCCTAAAGGTCCAGGAACTTACTGAGAAATCATTCAGATAAGTATTCATTTTGCTCATTTAAAACCATAATCTCCCAGCTGAACCATCAGCTTCACTCCCCTACCTCCCTTCCAGCGCCAACTCCCGACACCCACACATCTCTTTTTTTAGCTCTATCTTTTTGGATTATTTTTGGGATTAATCCAGTGGTGTAAGGGAGAGGCAGCAGGTCATTTCACTTATCAGGAGCGCCTCTATCTCTCTGCCAAATTTTTGTTTCAAATTGTTCCAGATAACAGTCAAGTATTGGAGTCTGATGGCATGTGAGAAAGCCAGAGGGGCATTGAAGGGGAATGAGTGCCGTTCTGTAGACGTTTTCATATATTTAAGATGCGGACAGTATCTGGCTCTTAAACTTTTCAGCCGACTACTAGATTCTTGAAAAATATGTCGAGCCCTGCTTTACACGCATGATAATACATTTTTTTTTTAAAACCACATCACCAATACCCTCACCTACCACTTCTGCAAACAGGCATTTGTTCCTGGTAACATGCTCCTATTTAAATACTGCTGGGAGAATTTCATTCAAATTCCATTTGTTCAATGGAGCCACTAAGACTGGAAACATCATTGTTTCCCAAACTTGGTCCTCAAAGACCCCCCACAACGAGATTTTAAAGGCTGTCCATGCTTGAGCACATCAATATTACAGGATGCTCTCATGTTTGATCCATATGTATTTTAGACTTGAACCTAACAGTAAGTGGCCTGTTCATCAATAGGTATCAATAAATAAGGAATGAATGGGACAGCAGTTCAGATAAAAAACTGTTCCAGCGAAAAGCTTGGCAGTGAAGTGATAGCAATGAGGCTGCTCCTGAAAAGAGGTCATACGTTTCCTCTCCAGCAATAATGCCTCAATAGCCACAAAGCTGCTAACTCTACCAAAGTTATGCTATTAAAGTTTGGTAAATAGGGCCAGATCAGAGTCCCTACTGAGAATTATGGAGACTACTGTCTGTAGCTTTATTCAGCCTCATCTAGAAGATATTACGGATATCTCCAGTGTTTGGCTCTTCTTAAAAAACCAAAATACCTAAATCCACATGCTGCAAAAGTAAAAGAGCCTTGGTAAATAGGACCCAAGGACAATGGGCTTAATTCAGAAGCGATTGCTGCTACAACAGCGATCGCACTCTGAAGCCTTTTTTTCGGTGGGCGCACTGCGCATGTGCAGCCAGTGAGATGCGAAAGCATCTCATTGGTGCGATTGCCTCTGCCTGATTGACAGGCAGAGGCGGTTGTGGGAGGGGGTGCGGTCCAGACAACGCAGGTGTATCCATACCATTGCGGGGACGGGCCGCGGCGGCTGCCTAACGTCACACGTAGCCGCTGCAACCCAGAACGCGGTGGGTATACAACCCTATACAGTTTTCTCTATAAGCACTGAATACCCAATTTAATATGGCGGGCCGCGGCTTGTGACGTCAGGGCCTTACATGCGGGCGGACTAGCCCTGTGCAGTGCGTCCCCCACATGTCAGAGAAACTGATGGTAGATGCGCTAAATGTAGCACATCTACGATCAGCTCAGAATTACCCCCAATGTCTACACTTTATTGTATACTTGTACAACCCTACACAGTTTTCTTTATAAGCACGGAATACCCAATTTAATAGTTCTTGTTTTGCACGGTAAAATTTATTTTGTTTATAAACATGAAATTGAAATATTTTAATTGTGTAACTACAACATGTGGAAAGTGAAAATATTGCTTGCAGATGACTTCAATGCATTTTTAATGTGCTGTGCAATATAATAAATAATAAAGATAAATACAAGCAATAAAGCACAGTGACACAGAGCAGGAAAGTGTAAGTTACAAATACCGTGGTATTATCTTACCGGATATTGCAGACAGATCCGCTTGTCTACTGAAGATCTCTACAATGCCAAGTCTTGTCAACACATTCTTCAGATCAACCGTTTCTTCCACTTTGAACCTATAAGATAGGTTACTTGAGATTAAAGCAGCTCTTAAAAATAACATATTTGTGCCGTTCATAGATAACTGGAAAATGGTAGTAAAAAAAAATTAATAATAATAATAATAATAATACAAACATAGCTTTAAATAACAACTGAACACTGCTAGCTTTACATAATGCACAGTCCATGCTTTCAAGACCCTATGAATAAAATTACAGATTTTGCCTATATAAAAAAACTACATGTATGCTTTTATCAATAGGAATTAAAAATCCCTCAATCAAAACACATGTCCAGCAGAGATACAGTATTGACACTGCATGCCTTCCACCAGCACAGATTCTGCAGGGACAGAACTAAGTACCGTGGAAGAAATGGTGGACTGTGGGAAAATCGTAGGCATTATCTGATTTTCACTTTTCAAATGACAGTGAGTAACTTTTACATCCAAAAAGAATATTTCAAGATCTATGAATATATTTTAATGGTTTTCACTTTTTGGTTAAATTATAAAGAGTATTTTGTTTACTTTATTTATATATTCTAGTACATACTGTAGGTGATTTCTAGAGCATTCAGTAACAATGTTATTAGTACACGTTAAAGGACCGCTCTACGATGAAGATTGCATTATTCATTTACAAACGCGTGAGTTTCATGAGTTGCTCAATGTCCAGAAGACATCCATATGAGACAACCTGCAGCTACTGATGCGCACCGAGGGTATGTATGTCCAGTGCATGTGACGCTGCATGCCTACCCTACAGTCTTTGAGAAACCCTAAACTAAAAGTGAGCCACAGCGTACAAGGAAGGAGGAAAAGCTGAAATAGTGCACTGTGAGAACTCACATACTGGTCCTACAGTTTAACTTCTTATTTAATATTAAACTAAGGTTTTATTTCTGGAATTAATCATAACAGCATTGAGACGTGGACACTGGTTTATTAAATAGGGCATTTGGGGGTTTAAAGTGGTTTTGTTTTCCTCAACTATTAAAAAGCATATAGAAATGTTTCTCATTGCTGACATCATTAAACAGGATTTTGAGCTGAGCTTTGCCCGCTATGCCCTTCATGAGTGAGGTCCACAATTTATTTTCCTGTCCTATTATACAAGACATAAATGCACATAAATAAATATACAAGGCCTAAATCGATTCAGAAGTTTTACATTGGGAAATTATTTCCACTAAAACACAACACAAAAGTCCGTAGGGCTTGTTATTTTTACATTTGGAAAAATTGGTTTCCCTGTAATGTTACGCTGACAGGGATTAGGCGAATCAGAATGTATCACTCTTGTGCTCTGGCTTTTCGTTCTCCGTGGACATTATCTGCATTCTGCACTTCATAGTATGCCTACTCCAGTCAGTACATATAAATATTTATAACTGTTTATTTAGTGCTTTGATAAAATTCCACCCCGCTTCTGCATTTTAAATCAGAAGCCGGCACTGTGGAATCCTGCAGTTAATCTCACAAGCTAAGTAGGAAAATTACAGAATCACTACATCAAATTTCAATCTTGCTACCCTACACAATCCCGTATATCACTATGACATAAAGCAGGGTGGGGGAGAGGGATGGGGGGGGGGGGGGGGGGGGAACTGAGGGAAACTTTTTCCTTCCAGGGACAGAATTGATTTTCAATTTATTTATTCAGACATTGCTGTAAATTAGTTCACGACAGAAACCTTGATCAGAGAGGAAACATGAATTAAGCATTGTCAAGTATGGATGAGCATCAAAATGATTAAACAGGTTATATTGTTAAAAGGAAAAATAGAAAAGGATCTGCTGAGATATAGGCTAATAACAGAAACCTGTATTAAAGACACATTAGACTGGAATCCAACTTAATGAAAACTATATACATTGTACATAGCGCTGCAATAGAACAATCACAGTACGTAAAAGTTTAAAGAAGATTTCCAGAACTGGTCTTCCTAAACCACTTTTCCCCTCAGTAGGGGTGGATCAAGAGGGAGAGCCCGGGTGCAGCCCTGTTCGGGCCCAGTCTACTATGTATGCACTGTTTTCCAGGACAATGGGCACTGTTCGGGCCCAGTCTTGGAGTATGCACTGTTCTCCAGGACTATGTATGCACTGTTCTCCATGCCTGCACTGCTGGCGCCATTTTCTTGGTGATTCTGTAGCGATTTTCATGGTGATATGCAGCGCCAAAGGAGGGGTAAGTATTTTGAATGGGTGCAGGTACACAGTGTGAGCAACCTTAGCCTCAGGGGTCTGTGTGCACCGCACACCCAGCATTCATTATACATACACCCATGTGGGTGCTATTCTCATCATTATGCACCAAATTACAGAAGACCCCTTTTTCCTAATGGACATGGTTTGCAAAAAGGTATGAGCACTTAATCCTCTTCCTATTGAGGGACGCATTGCACTATTATGTCTTTCATCCAGGAAAGTGCAATTGAGACCACCACCCAGGGCACAGCACAGCTGTCCACCATTGTATTTGTTCCTGGCTGCCATAAAAGGTGCCTGGAGCCAGATTCCCTGCTCATCAGTGGCATCTGTTTCCGGCTCTCAGCATCAAGGTGTGTAGTGATGTAATGGTGATGTCGCTTGACGGTGCAGTGGCAAAGCTAGAGAAGGAGGCCTAAACCAAGTCAGCTACTGGGGTGGAGTAAACATACATGCAACATTTTTGTAATATATTTCCAATGGCCAACACATTGTTAAACAGCAATAGGAATGAGTCGTCCTCACCCTGCTTAGACCAGACTTTGTAAACCAGGGAAAAGAAATCAAATAATAGTCCTGTACTCTTGCACAGATCTTTTAGGCTGGGTTAACTAAACTGAGGTTGTTACATGGGCTCCCACCAATCAACAAATCCAAAGGTCCCCAATGATGAAAGCGTTTGCAAGTGACAAGCTGCGCGTCGCTCGTGTATTCTCTCTCTTCAGGATGCCACACTATGCCCACTGTCCGCACACACCTCCTATGTCACTCTCTACCGTGATGAAGATGGAGAGGTTACCGCAGACGTATATAACACTACATGATCTCTGATACACTCCCACGCCACCACTACTATTATTATTATTAAAGAACATTGCTTCTATTACTGTCGCTGCATGGCCTCACAAATGATGTCATCTCTCACAAATGTTTTTATGTCTGGGTGTTGCCCACTCTGGGGAATCCTCTCCATCAGTGGCACAGCAGACTGTTGCACAATAAACCAAGTAGCCATGTCTGGAATTCAGACAGTGGTACAGCAGGGGTGGAATTGGCGCGTAAAGCTTTGATGGATCATACTCTTGGAGTCTATGTAATAAGCTCTGGAAAGAGATAAAGCAGACAAAGATAAAGTACCAGCCAATCAGCTCCTAACTGCCATGTTACAGGCTGAGTTTGAAAATTTACAGTTGAGAACTGGTTGGTTGGTACTTTATCTCTGTCCACTTTATCTCTCTCCAAAGCTTAGTACATAGACCCCTATGTCATAACTGGTAAATAGAATAGTAATGTTATGCACCTGCGCACTGTGCCTTTGTTAGCTAATCTGGCTAGCTGCTACACATTAATAGGTAACCAACCTACAGTATATGAAAACAGAGATATAGTACAGAATATGTGCTGTGGATTGTCATGGTAAGTCTCCACTACGGAGACTTACCAAGGCAATCCACGGGGAGTTGGTTCTTCTGCTCGGTTTGAGCTGCCGCCTTGAGTCGGTCCGTGTACGGTTCTGGGTTCACTTGCTGTCGTAGGCTAACGCGTTTCAACCAATTGCTGGTCTTCTGGGAATTGTGGGTCTTTCTTTCCACATTATTCATGTGATATGAACAATCAGCATAAACATTTGTGTTAAACAATTTGTCAAAACTGAATCATTTATGAAGAAGTAAAGCATTTATATTCTATTATACTATTTGCAGCATTCATCTTTTTTTACACACACTGGGCTGAGCGCAGCACATATTCTGTACTATATAATTGGTAAATAGAGAGTGTAGGTGAGTGGGCAAGTCTTCACATTTCTGCAGCACTCTATAGACCCCCTTCTGTTCACACATGAGCTAGCTCCAGGTTTCTTCCTCTACAGCTGTCTGAGCCACCCCTGATGCCACCACCCCACATTTACACTGCTATCCCTCTGTCCACATGCCTGACATTTTTCCGTATAAATGATTGTAAATTACTGTAAAATCAACTACAGCCTTTATCAAACCATTTTATTTTTTTAATTTGCCTGGCCAGGTTGTTGTGGTATGTGAGGATACTTATGCTGCTAGTGAAGTTATAGTAATCATTTCAAAAAATTACCGAAACCCCATTGGTCCCCCTCTTTTTGCGTAATGGTGGACTTTGGCTACTATGGGATGATTTTGGGCATAACCCAATCTACTGCTTGAGGCACAGGCTGCAGAACAGTGTAGAAGAAAAGGAGTGCAGTCTCAACATAAAAAAACAAAACATTCCAAGGTGTGTATATAATAGCTAGGGGCAGCAAGTTACATGTAAATCAAAGGGTTTTTTTTTCGGAGGGAGTATTGGGGTTGTTGTGCAGTCTCATAGCAACAGCACCCTTTATTAAAGCCATACACATCTGTCACAATCTGAAACTGCCCCTTACACATCAAGAAACTTCAAATGTACCCACATGCATTTTTCAACAAGAAATATATACATTGTTTTTTTGGGGGGATTGCTATACACAGTAAAATGGGCACAGTGGCATCATCCTGTTTGTTTTTTATGATTGCAATCAGAGCATGTGCTCCACCAATAGTTCAATGTTGCTTCTTGTGAGATCATGGAAAACATTCGACATTTAACAAAATAATTATCTAAAGCTCGATTCATTACCAAGGTTTCAACCTACTCGTTAGCAGGCTCTAGAATTATAATCAGAAAAGTTGGGATAAGATACTCAAATAACTGCATTTTGAATCAAGGGGATAAAAAGTAGACTTAGTTTAAGACCTGATCTAGACATTGAATCTTTTTGGTTATCCCAATTCCTAACAGGTCCTTCTAATTTTTGTAATCTGTTCTAACAATATTTTTTTATGTTATTTTTCACATATACAAATTAAGGTTAATATACAGCTTGAACATGCTGATTTTTATTTTAAACCCCTAGTTCTACACTAGTCAGGGGACAGATTACACATTTCCAAAGATTAAACTCACATCATCAGACTTCTTATTTTTGATCTCCCTTAAAACATCTCTTTCTACCCACTGATGTAGCAATGTTGATTTTTTTTTTCCCATTAGTTCTAAAAACCTGTTGGTCAGTTTGTTGGAGCTTTGAGGCTCTCTCTTTCTGGTAAACTATCTATCTGGGTTTGTCTGTACAGTATGACCTCTTCTCGGAACTTGCTGGCATTTTGGTGCATCATCCCTACCGAACTTCCTTTCAATGACAAAATGTCCTTTTTTCTTAAAGGGGCTTTTTCTAAATGTTTACCAAATCTATGTGTAGAGTTCATCCTTGGTTCCTTAACATACCTAGAATCTTAGTTCTGTTACATCTTCGTTCTGTTACAAGTAATGTGCCAACCTCTCACCTGATTATTAGTTATCATCTTCATTACTCTGTGAGTATTTGAGTTTTGCATTAATCTTTCTTAAAATTTATAGCCTTACTCTCACCAATTTCTGGTTTTTAAAAGGTCCTCATTCTGGATTAGCTGTAGCCATGTACAGCAAGTGTCCAAAGCTTTTTCTTTTTTTAAAGGTTCTTTAAATATCTAGACCACGTGGAACTTTTCCACGTATAAAAGGAAGCTATGCCATTATCATCCCATCAAATATGTTTATTTAAACATATTTTTTTTTCTAAACTCTGAAAATTATCAACTGTGTGTTAGTTCCCGTGTGGGTGAATTAACCACAACCTTCACAGGGTTCTAATCAAAAATTCCCATGCCTTCTAAAGACCTTTATGTTCTCAAAATGAGCATTCTAAACATGGACTTTAAGAAAACAAAATATATGGATTAGTTTAGCACAATGATATGCAAAGATCAATATAAACTAGTCAGGAGACAACTTATTTCTAATATAAAGTGGTAGATAGAGTGCAACCAAAGCCTAAACAGAAAATAGTATTATATAGTGCACTCCACTTGTCAGCCTCATCTAATTCTGCTGCTCCTTGTGAGAGGACTCTCCACATTTAATGAAACTATGATACAACTTTGTAGCATGGTACCAAGATTCCAGGCAATCTGATGTAACCCCTTTTACTTTCGGCAACTTGGAGAAAGGAAAGATTTTTTTTTATATCATCCACAATGTGTCTTTCAGTAAGTAAGATGATCGGAAAGAATATGGTCTAATATTTTTCTATATATAACATTACTCAAAAATCTTCTTAATAGATCTTTCAGAATTAAACAGTCTCTTAGATGGACCAAAGAGCTTATTTTCAGATGGATAGGAGAGTATTCCTGTAAGCCAGGTGCCCCCTGGAAGCTCCTCCATAATATATATGAGAAGTTGGGGAGCGATATCCTGGCACCAAAGGCTGCAGCATTAGGTAACTGGGTAGTAGAGTAGAGTTGCCAAGTGTAGCTGTACTGCAATAGTAGAGGAATATAGAGGACCTATGTGAGAATGACAGTGGAGAAATCCTGGCTGCTGCAGTTGAAGGTGAATGGAAGATCTCATGAGGAGAGAAGAGACAACCATGTTATGTAAAAAAAAGTCTGTACAGCCCCTAGATGAAAAGTACTCCCATTGTTGGGGGGGGGAGTTTGGATGAGGGGTGTCACTGCAAGCTGGCAGATGGCCTGATTGTAGCCCTGGTTAAGAGAATCCAAATGCAACAATCCGTATGTGAGAAAAGGGAGAATCCCTGGGAAATTGTTCCTGTAAAGTGACCCCTTATTGGAAGGAGAGAGCCCAATAAGCTGAGAGAGAATCTGATACGTGCCTCTATATGTAAGACCCCAGCAAAGGAAGAGTTGATCACTGCAGAGACAGAAGGAAGAATCCTTGAAACAGGGTGAGTACGAAATCCTGGCAGTCGGGGTCCCGACAGTAAGGAGACCAACAGTGATATAGCAGATGACCAGAATCCTAACAAATATTGGAAATAATTTTCTCCCTACCCCTATTTTATGTAAACTGACAGGTAGACTGCTTTCGAGAGTGTGTTTCCTATGTCGCCCAAAGGTCATCTAGCTTTACGCATGTATCTAGTATCACCCAGGTGCTTGTCCAGCACCTCTTAGAACTCTCCACATGCACCCAGACTAGGGAATTTGAAAAGCACATTTCAGTTTTAAGTAGAAGAGGTAACTATATCTGTATAAATGAATCAACTGCACGTGGCACGCAACATCTAATACAGATCTCTTTCACATACAGTACATACAGTGCCTTGCTAAAGTATTCAGCACCCCCCCCCCCCCCCCCTTGGCTTTTTACCTATTTAATAGTCTAAGTTGGTGAAGTGAAATGAGAATTTTTTTTTTAAATTGGCATGTGCGTATGTATTCACCCCCTTTGCTATGAAGCCCCTTAAAACTTCTGGTGCAACCAATTACCTTCAGACGTCACATAATTTGTGAAATGAAGTCCACCTGTGTGAAATCTAAGTGTCACATGATCTGTTAGTATAGACACACCTTTTCCGAAAGGCCCCAGAGGCTGCAACACCACTAAGCAAGAGGCATCACACCGTGAAGACCAAGGAGCTCTCCAAACAAGTCAGGGACAAAGTTGTTGGGAAGTACAAGTCAGGGTTGGGTTATAAAAAAATATCCAAATCTTTGATGATCCCCTGGAGCACCATCAAATCCATCATCTTCAAATGGAAAGAACATGGTACCACAACAAACCTGCCAAGAGAGGGCCAGCCACCAAAACTCACAGACTGGGCAAGGAGGGCATTAATCAAAGAGGCAGCACAGAGACCAAAGGTAACACTGAAGGAGCTGCAGAGTTCCACAGCAGAGACTGGTGTATCAGCACATGTGACCACAATAAGCCGTACACTCCATAGAGCTGGGCTTTATGGAAGAGTGGCCAGAAAAAAGCCATTACTTAGTGTTAAAAATAAGAAGGCACATTTTTAGTTTGCCAAAAGGCATGTGGACAACTCCTCAAATATATGGAGGAAGGTGTCTGGTCAGATGAGTCCAAAATTTAACTTTTCAGACACCAAGGAAAACGCTATGTCAGGCGCAAACCCAACACATCCCATCACCCTAAGAACAACATCCCCACAGTGAAACATGGTGATGGCAGCATCATGCTGTGGGGATGTTTTTCATCAGCAGGGACTGGGAAACTGTTTCGAGTCGAGGGAAAGATGGATGGTGCTAAATACAGGAATAATCTTGAGCAAACCCTGTTTCAGTATGCTTGTGATTTGAGACTGGGACAGAGTTTCACCCTCCAGCAGGACATTGACCCGAAGCATACTGCTAAAGCAACACTCGAGTGGTTTACGGGAAAACATTTAAATGTGTAGGAATGGCCTAGTCAAAGCCCAGATCGCAATCCAATTGAGAATCTGTGGTCAGACTTGAAGATTGCTGTTCACAAGCGGAAACCATCCAACATGAAGGAGTTGGAGCAGTTTTGCTTTGATGAATGGGCTAAAATCCCAGTGGTAAGCTCATAAAGTACTGACTTTAGGGGGGTGAATAGTTATGCATGCTGAAGTTTTCTGTTATTTTGTCCTATTTGTTGTTTGCTTCACAATAATAAAATATATATATATATATATATATATATATATATATATAAACATTAGTGATGAGCGGATTCGGTTTTACTCGGTTCTCAGAACGGCATCTTATTGGCTCACGGATGTCACGTGTTTTGGATAGACAATAAGATGCCGTTTTGAGAACCGAGTAAAACCGAATCCGCTCACCACCAATATATATATATATATATATATATATATATATATACACATATATATATATATATATATATATATACATATATATCTTCAAAGTTCCAGGTTATGAGGCAACAAAACATGAAAAATGCAAAGTGGGGTGAATACTTTAGCAAGGCACTGTATAAAGCAAACATTACTGTTTCTATAAAATCTCCAGTGAGCCATTTCTCTCTCTAGATCTAGAATACTGTTTCCAAGCAAAGGCACTCACTCTGTTTGAAGTAAAAGAACATTCACCTTTTGCCCTCCACGATAGCTGAAACAGAAACAGTGAGCTGCAGGTGGTACTCAGGGAATAATACACATACACAGGTGTGGGTATAAATATAAACATCAGCTCCTGTATATGTGTATTCATTCCCTGAGTGCCACCTTCAGCTCACAGACAGACAGATATTGAGCTTGCAGAACTCCAACAAGAACTCAAACTGTGTATTATTTCAATAGGTGCCACGGTTCATAAAAAAAATATATAATACACTCACCCTGTCCATGAAATACAGAAATAAATGAAGGGCCGGAACGCACAGTTGTGAAGAGCATCACCCCAGTGAGCGCTGGCCCTTCATTTCTTTCTATATTTTATGGATGCAGAATACATTTGGTACCAATCAGACACATCCCTGATGGTATTTCATGATGGCCAAGTACATGTCTGTATTTCTCAGCACTGGACACCATTAATTCTGACCAAATCCCCAACTCCATATGCTGAAATGTAGCCCCAAACTTTCAAGAAACCGCCACCATGCTGCAATGTTGCCTGCAGACACTCAATATTGTACCATCAGGGATGCAACTAATGGAATAGCATCAGCCAGGGAGAGTCCTATTGGCTCCAAATGTATTCTGCAGCAGGCCAATGAGCCCAAACATACAGCCGATGTCATTAAGAACTATCTTTAGAATAAAGAAGAACAAGGAGTCCTGGATGTGATGATATGGCCCCCACAGAGCCCTGCTCTCAACATCATCGAGTGTCTTGGATTACACGAAAAGAGAAGGATTTGAGCAGAAGATCTGTGGTTAGTTCTCCAAGATGTTTGGAACAACCTCCCTGCAGAGTTCCTTCAAAAACTATGTGCAAGTGTACCTAGAAGAATTGATGCTGTTATACTATTTTGAAGGCAAATATTGATTTTCTTCTGTTCATTCACTTTGCATTTTGTTAATTGATAAAAATAAACGATCAACACTTCTATTTTTGAAAGTATTCTTACTTTGCAGCATATTTTCCACATCTGTTTACATTTTTTGACAGAAGTTGCTGCTGACAGCAATCAGCAGTACAGCAGAAAGCGAGGGGGCACAGCGGGAGACAACAGGAGTCTGGTGAGTGTATGTGGTGCATCTATCAGACAGGTGAGAACCATTCTACAGCGGGACAGTTGATAGATGTAGTGCTGACTGTAGAGCCGATGACCGTCTCACTATAGTATCCTAAGTGTATGACACAGGGACAAAGTCATTTCAATGTGCGGCTAATAGTATTACCAAGTGGCAGCAGAGGGGGACAGCAGAGATAATAGATTGGCAGGAGAGGGACAGGGAGATAGGATAATGGCAAAAAAGGAGGACAGGGGAATTCTAGAGGAATTGCAGGGGTGACTAGGAGAAGTGGCTGGACGCATCTGGAGAATGAAATGCCAGCCACCTATATAGAACTACTTCCTGACTCCCGCTATTGCTGAACTGCTGCTGATTCAGTCTCCTATATATACACGTCTTAAGTGTGGGTACATGAATATGGGTGATCATTTTTACCATCCACAGAGTAATAGCCACACGTTTCATGCACTACCAGATTTGTGGTTTACTTAATCACATTCCACACAGCAGATGCTACATGTGGAAAACTAGATGAATGAAAAGGTGCATTGCGCTCCATCGCAGTGTCATTAGATGTGCCTTGGAGAAGGGCAATAGCGAACAACCTATCGCCAAACATTTTTTTTTTTAGAAGCGCAGCACATCGTAGCTTTACTACGATACAAAATAATCGATCACGTTCCATCCCTAACAAGGGGAGGTGACTGTTTCCGACATAAATTAGAGGCACAGTGGATATTCAGGTTAGATACAATGCCACCAAAGGATCTTAATAAATATCTGCATGACTGGCGGTCACCATACCTACAGCGGGATCCGGGTGGCGGTATGCCGGTGGGAGCGCGAGTGCAACAAGCCCCTTGCAGGCCCAGTGCACTTGCCACACCACAGGTTCTATTCCCACTCTATGGGTGTCGTGGACACCCATGAGTGAGAATAGTCCCTGCTAGTCGGCATGCCGACTGTCGAGATTGTAAGTGGGCGGGATGTAGGGGGAGGTATTGTGACCGCTGGTCACATAACTACTGTGCATCCCGTTTGGGCAGCTGCTATGATGCTTTTTTTGCAATGATCAGCTTATACATAGATGTTGCAGTTTCAAATTTTGCAGCGAATATGAAATACGTATACAGGTTGTGTATCCCTTATCCAAAATGCTCGGGACCAGAGGTATTTTGGATATCGGATTATTCCGTATTTTGGAATAACTGCATACCATAATGAGATATTATGGCGATGGGACCTAAGTCTAAGCACACAATTCATTTATGTTTCATATACACCTTATACACACAGCCTGAAGGTCATTTAATACAATATTTTTTATAAATTTGTGTATTAAACAGAGTTTGTGTACATTGAGCCATCAGAAAACAAAGGTTTTACTATCTCACTCAAAAAATTCTGTATTTCGAAATATTTAGTATTTCGGAATATTTGGATATGGGATACTCAACCTGTACTGTGTCGTTTGCGCAGCACAAAGGAATATATCAGATCTGAATAAGCAACATAAAATACATTAAATAATGCATTTCTGGTCATACAATCAAGTATAAATATTTCTCCTACCTTGGCAGGTAAACTTCCACTTTTTGCTTTTTTACAGCATTAGCCCACTCCTCAATCAGTGATGCTTTGACTAAAGGCTCAAGAGTAGCGAGAGGAACCTCCTGTCTGGACAGCAGAAGCATAAGGCTGAGTTCATCTCCTTCATATGGCATTTCTAAGACTTGATAAACTCCACCAGCCTCATTAGAGCCATCGGTGAACTCCCCTAGAAAACAAATAATAATGACATTTGTACAGGGCGGAGATGACACTGTCCTAAAGGCCCATACACACTGGGCGATTTTGGCCTCAAAATCGTTCATTTTTACCGTTTTGAGCGATTTTGAGGTCAAAGTCGCCCAGTGTGTATGGACCAGCGATGGAAGACTGGAAATGATGCGCGCTCCCGCATCATCGCCAGCGAGGTGCTCGGTCGGCTGGTTTGAGCAGCATGCTTGTAGATGACGATTCATTTTCAAGCCATCAGCGCTCAGTGTGTATGGCCGCGAGTGATGATGGCTGGAGGATGAACTCTTTTCTGCCCGCCGAACCCGCCCTGTATACTCCCCAAGCCCTACCTTCTTCGGCGTCACGGTCCCGCCTGCTCAGCTCCTGCTCCCTCCAGCTACATGCAACGCAGCGGCAGCACGGCCACGGATCAACAGCACGGCACTACATCAAGCAGCCAGTGATATCACTGAAGTGACAGAGGCCAGCAATGTATATGTTCTGGCACCACTGGCCACCAATGTTTATGTATAATATATACATAATATATAAATTGCAGACAGAGTCCCCATTTATATACATTATGGCAGCAGTCCCCCTTTTTACAAATTACAGTAGACAGTCCCCCTTTTTACACATTATGGCAGCATACTCCCCCTTTTTACAATGGCCCATGCTCCCACCCGAAGAATTCAAACCCAGCCCATTATGTAAATAGCATTTATAATGAAAGATTTTCAGCAAAGTCTTTCGCCTCCTGAAAATCTCTTGCTCTTTGGGAAAATAGCTCAGTGTGTATGCACTACTTTGGGTGAAAGTTATATATTTCAGTGTCGTCAGAGTTATCAAAGTCTTTTGAAATGAAAATCTCCTAGTGTGTATGGGCCTTAACAGTTTAGAACAGCCGTGGCCAACCTGTGGCTCTTGAGCCACATGCGGCTTTCTTTATTCAAACGTGGCTCCCGACACTCAGTCACCTGACCACAACAAATCCTGGAAACTGGTGCACTCCAACAAGACACACAGTAGCACTACGACGATTGAAAACGGAGGGAGACAGTTACTGGGCTGTAGTGACACAGAAAGATCCTGGTAGGAGAGAAATAATGTGGGAGCTGGCTGGAGTGACAGAGAAAGATCCTGGTAGGAGAGACATGATGGGGGAGCTGACTGGAGTGACACAGGAGGGTGCTGGCAAGAGTGACACAATGGGGAGCTGGCTGGAGTGACCAAGGAGAATCCTGGCAGAAGAGACACAATGGGGAGCTGAAGTGTATTATGTGAATATGGCTTTTTCAATATATGTAATGTGGATCTGTATTTTTTAATTATTTTATGTGGAAGTGTCTTTTTCAATGTATTTTATGTGGATCTGGCATTTTCATTGTCTTTTATAACAGGGGTGTGGCCTAGCAGGCACAAGGTCACACCCCATTTTTGCACAAACGCCTTTGGCTTGATGTCGGCTCTTTGACGTACCTAACAAGGGCCCTCATTCCGAGTTGTTCGCTCGCTAGCTGCTTTTAGCAGCATTGCACACGCTAAGCCGCCGCCTACTGGGAGTGAATCTTAGCTTAGCAAAATTGCGAACGAAAGATTCTCAAAATTGCGAATAGAAATTTCTAAGCAGTTTCTGAGTAGCTCGACACTTACTCTGCCACTGCGATCAGTACAGTCAGTTTCGTTCCTGGTTTGACGTCACAAACACACCCAGCGTTCGCCCAGACACTCCCCCGTTTCTCCAGCCACTCCCGCATTTTTCCCAGAAACGGCAGCGTTTTTTCACACACTCCCATAAAACGGCCAGTTTCCGCCCAGAAACACCCACTACCTGTCAATCACACTACGATCAGCAGAACGAAGAAAAAACCTCGTAATGCCGTGAGTAAAATACCAAACTTCTTCGCAAATTTACTTGGCGCAGTCGCAGTGCGAACATTGCGTATGCGCAGTAGTTTGCGGAAAATCGCTGCGATGCGATGAAAAAGAACGAGCGAACAACTCGGAATGAGGGCCAAGATTTTTTGGCTCTTTGTCTCTGACTGGTTGGCAACCCCTGGTTTTAGAGGGTGCTGTGCCACTTAATAAAAACCTGTGGTTCTCTGTAAAGGCCCATACACACTGGGCAAATTTTGAGCTGAAAGCAGGTCACTTTTGGTGTTTTGAGCTGCTTTCAGCTCAAAGCTGCCCAGTGTGTATGCCCAAACGATGCGCGGTGAGCGCTGATGCGCGCTCCCGCTTCATCGCTGGCGGCCGCCGTTCATCTGCTGGTATTACCAGTAGATGAACGGCGGGCTGAGCGGCTTTCCGTAGCATCCTGCTATGGAAAACCGCTGACATCGCTGGGCAGGGGGGGGAAAAGCACTCAGTGTGTATGCACTGAGCGATTTTCAGCCAAGCGATATCAGCGATCATCGCTGTGCATACACGCTGGGCAAAAACTCCCAGTGTGTATGGACCTGAAGTTATGTTGCCATTACCTGGAATTTTAAACACAAAAGGAGGAACGCAAAAGCATATAACCACCCCCCTCTCCTCCCAACACAACCGAGCCTAGTTTACACCAAATGAAAGGACACTGTAAATAAAAAATATATATTACTATGGCAACTGATTAAAGGCCTTATGGACAAACACCCCCCCCCCCCCCCCGATTCAATCATATTAATGCACCCTCTTCGCTCCTGGATTCTAATCCTATATAATAAAAGGCTAATGCTGCTCCTAACCTATATGGGGGGAATTCAAGTGTTCTGCACACCAGTGACCACTAGAGCAATTCCAGTGTTGCTTCATTTGGGTGCACGAAGCCGCCAGCGCTGACAGTACGGTTAGGTTGTTACATCATTTTGACGTGCTGGTAACTGGTTAAAATATACCTCATCCAACAAGACAAAATTTTCTTTGGTTTTTTTTGGATTGTTTTTTGTATGTGGGTGTAAAAGGAACACGTCAGACCCACCCAGAACCTGTATGTGCACACTGCAGATGCCAGTACTGTGGCATACAAAATCCATGCATGATGCAGAAAAGTGCATATACTGTAGGCAAAAATAGGAAAACAAGATTTATGGTAAGAAATTACCGTTGTTAAATCTCTTTCTGCGAGGTACACTGGGCTCCACAGGGAATGACATTGGGGTGTAGAGTAGGATCTTGATCCGAGGCACCAACAGGCTCAAAGCTTTGACTGTTCCCAGAATGCATAGCGCCGCCTCCTCTATAACCCCGCCTCCGTGCACAGGAGCTCAGTTTTTGTTAACCAGTCCAATGCAGCAGCAGGCAAAAGAGACGACAACTGTTAGTAGCCACATACACCACATTCTCACGACAGGAGAAAGTGTCAGCGGCTAATGCCATACGAACCCAAAGAGGCTAAGTGCGTCAGGGTGGGCACCCTGTGGAGCCCAGTGTACCTCGCAGAAAGAGATTTAACAATGGTAAGTTCTCACCATAAATCTCGTTTTCTGCTGCGGGGTACACTGGGCTCCACAGGGAATGACATTGGCGATGTCCTAAAGCAGTTCCTTATTGGAGGGGATGCACTGTAGCGGGCACAAGAACCCGGCGTCCAAAGGAAGCATCCTGGGAGGCGGAAGTATCGAAGGCATAAAACCTTATGAACGTGTTCACTGAGGACCACGTAGCCGCCTTGCACAATTGTTCAAGGGTCGCACCACGGCAGGCCGCCCAAGAAGGTCCAACCGACCGAGTAGAATGGGCCTTAATGGTAGCAGGAGCTGGAAGGCCAGCCTGTACATAAGTATGTGCAATCACCATTCTAATCCATCTGGCCAGGGTCTGCTTGTGGGCAGGCCAGCCACGTTTGTGAAAACCAAACAGAACAAAGAGAATCCGACTTCCTGATGGAGGCAGTTCTCTTCACATAGATATGGAGAGCCCGTACCACATCTAAAGACCGCTCTTTGGAAGACAATTCAAGAGAGGCAAAGGCCGGAACCACAATCTCCTAATTAAGGTGGAAAGAAGACACCACCTTTAGGTAGGAACCTGGGAAGTGTTCTAAGAACTGCACGATCATGGTGAAAAAATAAGATTTTAAACCTACCGGTAAATCTTTTTCTCCTAGTCCGTAGAGGATGCTGGGGACTCCGTAAGGACCATGGGGTATAGACCGGCTCCGCAGGAGGCATGGGCACTATAAAGAACTTTTAGTATGGGTGTGCACTGGCTCCTCCCTCCATGCCCCTTCCCCAGACCTCAATTAGAGAACTGTGCCCAGAGGAGATGGACAATATGCGGAAAGGATTTTGTTAATCTAAGGGCAAGATTCATACCAGCCCACACCAGTCATACCATATAACCTGGAATACACGCAACCAGCTAACAGTATGAACCAAAAAAACAGTATCAGTCAAAGACCGATTCCCACTGTAACATAACCCTTATGAAAGCAACAACTATATACAAGTCTTGCAGATGCAGTCCGCACTGGGACGGGCGCCCGGCATCCTCTACGGACTAGGAGAAAAAGATTTACCGGTAGGTTTAAAATCTTATTTTCTCTTACGTCCTAGAGGATGCTGGGGACTCCGTAAGGACCATGGAGATTATACCAAAGCTCCCAACCGGGAGGGAGAGTGCAGATGACTCTGCAGCACCGACTGAGCAAACGCAAGGTCCTCATCAGCCAGGGTATCAAACTTGTAGAATTTAGTAAAACTGTTTGAACCCGACCAAGTAGCTGCTCGGCAAAGCTGTAATGCCGAGACGCCTCAGGCAGCCGCCCAAGAAGAACCCACCTTCCTAGTGGAATGGGCCTTTACCGAATTTGGTTCCGGCAATCCAGCCGTCGAATGAGCCTGCTGAATCGTGTTACAGATCCAGTTAGCAATAGTCTGCTTAGAAGCAGGAGTGCCAAACTTGTTGGCTGCATACAGGACAAACAGAGCCTCTGTTTTCCTAACCCTAGCCGTCCTGGCTACATAAATCTTTAAGGCCCTGACTACATCCAGGGACTTGGAGTCCTCCCAGTCCCTCGTAGCCACAGGCACCACAATAGGTTGGTTCATATGAAATGAAGAAACCACCTTAGGCAAAAAATGAGGACGTGTCCTCAACTCTGCTCTATCCACATGGAAAATCAACTAGGGGCTCTTGTGGGACAAGGCCGCCAATTCGGACACTGCCTTGCAGATGCCAAGGCCAATAACATGACCACCTTCCACGTGAGAAATTTTAATTCCACTGTTTGAAGAGGTTCAAACCAGTGAGATTTCAGGAAACTTAACACCACGTTAAGGTCCCACGGTGCCACTGGAGGCACTCCCTTCACAAACGTCTGGACTTCTGGGAGAGAAGCCAATTCCCTCTGAAAGAATATAGATAGGGCCGAAATCTGTACCTTAATGGAGCCTAATTTCAGGCCCATATCCACTCCTGTCTGTAGAAAGTGGAGAAACCGGCCCAGATGGAAATCTTCCGTAGGAGCATTCTTGGCTTCACACCAAGATACATACTTCCTCCAGATACGGTGATAATGCTTTGCCGTCACCTCCTTCCTAGCCTTTATCAGAGTAGGGATAACTTCCTCCGGAATACCTTTCCCAGCTAGGATTCGGTGTTCAACTGCCATGCCGTCAAACGTAACCGCGGTAAGTATTGGAACACGCAGGGCCCCTGCTGTAACAGGTCCTCCCTGAGAGGAAGAGGCCATGGATCTTCTGTGAGCATTTCCTGAAGATCTGAGTACCAGGCCCTTCGAGGCCAATCTGGGACAATGAGTATTGTCTGCACTCTTCTTTGTCTTATGATCTTCAATATTTTTGAGATGAGAGGAAGAGGAGGAAATACATAGACCGACCGAAACACCCATGGTGTCACGAGGGCGTCTACTGCTACTGCCTGAGGGTCCCGAGACCTGGCACAATACCTCCGAAGCTTTTTGTTGAGGCGTGACGCCATCATATCCATTTGAGGAATTCCCCAAAGACTTGTTATCTCTGCAAAAACTTCTTGATGAAGTCCCCACTCTCCCGGATGGAGATCGTGTTTGCTGAGGAAGTCTGCTTCCCAGTTGTCCACTCCCGGAATGAAGACAGCTGACAGAGCGCTTACGTGACTTTCCGCCCAGCGAAGAATCCTGGCGGCTTCCGCCATTGTCACTCTGCTCCTTGTCCCGCCTTGGCGGTTTACATGAGCCACGGCTGTGACGTTGTTTTGATTGAATCAGAACCGGTAGGTCGCGAAGAAGATTCTCCGCTAGTCGTAGGCCGTTGTATATGGCCCACAGTTCCAGTATGTTGATGTGTAGACAATCCTCCTGGCTTGACCATAGTCCATGAAAATTTCTTCCTTGTGTGACTGCTCCCCATCCTCGGAGGCTCGAGTCCATGGTCACCAGAACCCAGTCTTGAATGCCGAATCTGCGACCCTCTAGAAGGTGAGCACTCTGCAGCCACCACAGGAAAGACACCCTGGCCCTGGGGGACAGGGTTATTTTCTGATGTATTTGTAGATGGGACCAGGACCACTTGTCCAGAAGGTCCCACTGAAAAGTCCTTGCATGAAACCTGCCGAAGGAGATGGCCTCGTAGGCTGCCACCATTTCCCCCAGAACTCGAGTGCATTGATGAACAGATACTCTTTTTGGTTTTAGCAGGTCTCTGACCATGTTCTGGAGATCCTGGGCTTTTTCCAATGGGAGAAAAACCCTTTTTTGTTCCGTGTCCAGAATCATGCCTAGGAATGATAGCAGAGTCGTTGGAACCAATTGTGACTTTGGCAGATTCAGAATCCAACCGTGCTGTTGCAGCACTTTTAGGGAGAGTGACACGCTCTTCAGCAACTGGTCTCTCGATCTCGCCTTTATCAGGAGATCGTCCAAGTATGGGATAATTATGACTCCCTGCCTGCGCAGGAGCACCATCATCTCTGCTAATACCTTGGTGAAAATCCTCGGGGCCGTGGAAAGCCCAAACGGCAACGTCTGAAACTGGTAATGACAGTCCTGTACAGCGAATCTCAGGTACTCCTGATGAGGGGGGTATATGGGGACATGAAGGTATGCATCCTTTATGTCCAGTGACACCATCAAATCCCCCCCCTTCCAGGCTGGATATTACAGCTCGGAGCGATTCCATCTTGAATTTGAACTTTTTCAAGTACAGGTGTAGCGATTTTAGATTTAAAATGGGTCTGACCGAACCATCCGGCTTCGGGACCACAAACAGGGTTGAACAATACCCTTTTCCCTGTTGGACCAGGGGAACCTTGACCACCACTTGCTGTTGACACAGCTTTTGAATCGCAGCTAACACTACATCCCTCTCCGGGGGTGAATCTGGCAAGGCCGACTTGAAAAATCGGCGAGGGGGCACCTCTTCGAATTCCAGCCTGTAGCCTTGGGAAACAATTTCCATCACCCAAGGATCCACGTCTGAAAGAATCCAGAGCTGGCTGAAAAGTCGAAGGCGCCCCCCCACTGGTGCAGACTCCCTTAGGGGAGCCCCAGCGTCATGCGGTGGATTTTGTAGAAGCCGGGGAGGACTTCTGCTCCTGGGAACTAGCCGAAGCAGGTGTTCTCTTTCCTCTACCCTTACCTCTTGCAAGGAAGGAGGAGCCCCGACCTCTTCTTGATTTATGCGACCGAAAGGATTGCATCTGATACTGTGGAGTTTTCTTTTGCTGTTGGGGAACAAAAGGTAAAAAGGTAGATTTACCCACGGTAGCTGTGGCAACCAGGTCCGCGAGCCCCTCCCCAAACAACACTTCACCCTTGTAAGGTAAAACCTCCATATGCTTCTTCGAGTCTGCATCACCCGTCCATTGGCGGGTCCATAGAGCTCGTCTAGCAGAAATAGCCATGGCATTGGCGCTGGAACCCAGCAGCCCAACGTCTCTTTGTGCGTCCCTCATATATAAGACTGCGTCTTTAATGTTGGCTAAGGTTAATAAAATGGTATCCTTGTCTAGGGTATCAAGGTCAGCTGACAGGGGACGTTTTTGAGACCCAGAAGGGCCCTGTGACCCAGTCCAATCCGTGGATTGACTCCCTGCTTTCTCCCTGGACTCTGCTTTGTCCAGTCTTTTATGTAATGAGGCCACACTTGCATTTAACATATGCCACATGTCCATCCAATCATGAGTCGGCGTTGCCGACGGAGACACACCACACATCTGCTCCACCACCTCCTCCTTGGACGAGCCTTCCGCTTCAGACATGTCGACACACACGTACCGACACCCCCCCACACACAGGGATATATCTATAAGGGGACAATTCCCCAACAAGGCCTTTTGGGGAGACAGAGAGAGAGTATGCCAGCACACACCCAGCACCAACCTGACACTGGAATAACCCAGATAGTGCTTTTTATATATATAATCAATGTTATACACTCACTGCACCTTAAACATGCCCCCCCCCCCTCTTTTCAGCCCTCTGTCACCGAGTTCAGCAGGGGAGAGTCCGGGGAGCCAGCTTCTCTGCAGCGTTCTGTGGAGAAAATGGCGCTGTTAGTGCTGAGGGATCAAGCTCCGCCCCCTCCAGCGGCGGGCTTCGGTCCCGCTTCAATATTCAAAAAGTGGCGGGGGATCTTTTCATTTACTGCATCCGCAGCCTAATGTACCCGTTTTTGCCAGACCAGAGGTTTATTGCTGCCCAGGGCGCCCCCCCTGCGCCCTGCACCCATCAGTGCCCGTTCTGTGTGTGTAGCGTGTGGGAGCAATGGCGCGAAGTGTTACCGCTGCGCGCTTACCTCAGTGAAGATCTGAAGTCTTCTGCTGCCTTGAAGTCTTCTTTTCTTCTTATACTCACCCTTCTTCTATGTTCCGGCTCTGCGAGGAGGACGGCGGCGCGGCTCTGGGACGAACGGCGGGGTGAGACCTGCGTTCCAACTCCCTCTGGAGCTAATGGTGTCCAGTAGCCTAAGAAGCAGAGCCTATCATTTAAGTAGGTCTGCTTCTCTCTACTCAGTCCCACGATGCAGGGAGCCTGTTGCCAGCAGTGCTCCCTGAAAATAAAAAACCTAACAAAATTATTTTTCAGAGAAACTCTGGAGAGCTCCTCTGTAATGCACCCTATCTCCTCTGGGCACAAAATCTAACTGAGGTCTGGAGGAGGGGCATAGAGGGAGGAGCCAGTGCACACCCATACTAAAAGTTCTTTATAGTGCCCAAGTCTCCTGCGGAGCCCGTCTATACCTCATGGTCCTTACGGAGTCCCCAGCATCCTCTAGGACGTAAGAGAAATCAGGTATGGTGACTTACAGGACAAAGCACCCAAATCCGACACCCGTCTGGCAAAGGCAATAGCCAGCAGAAACAACACCTTAAGAGAAAGCCACTTAAGGTCTGCCGATTCAGGA
This sequence comes from Pseudophryne corroboree, assembly GCF_028390025.1. Taxonomy (NCBI): domain Eukaryota; kingdom Metazoa; phylum Chordata; class Amphibia; order Anura; family Myobatrachidae; genus Pseudophryne; species Pseudophryne corroboree. The sequence goes on along the minus strand of NC_086447.1, from coordinate 290,960,165 downwards.
GGCTCAAACGGAGACCCTTGCAATGCCTCCAGAACCACCGACAAATCCCAAGGAGCCACAGGCAGGATGTAAGTAGGTTGAATCTGCAACACACACTGAGTAAATGTATGAACATCAGGTAAAGTTGCAATTTTTCTCTGGAACCAAACTGACAAGGTAGAAATATGAACCTTGATGGAGGCCAGACGAAGGCCCAAGTCCAGGCCCTGTTGTAGAAAGGCCAAAAGTTTGGCCGTACTAAACTTGTAAGCGTTATGATTGTTAGATGCGCACCAAGCAAAGTAAGAATTCCAGACCCTATGATAAATCCGAGCAGAAGTCAGTTTCCCAGCCTTAAACATGGTTTGAATGACCGCCTCAGAAAATCCTTTGGCCCTTAAAACGGAAGCTTCAAGAGCCACGCCTTCAAAGCCAATCGGGCTAAATCCTGATATACACAGGGGCCCTGAACGAGGAGATCTGGGCACTGCGGAAGCAGAAGGGGACGCTCTATCGAGAGACCCTAAAGGTCTGAGAACCAGTGCCGTCTGGGCCACACTGGAGCGATCAGAAGTAGGATTCCTCCTTCTTGCTTGAACATCCTTATTACTCTGGGCAGGAGTGAAACCGGAAGGAACACATATGGCAGCCGAAAGTTCCATTGAATTGCCAGTGCGTCCACGAACGCTGCTTGAGGATCCCTTGTCCTTGCTCCGAAGACCGGAACCTGGGATTGTGTCGACATGCCATCAGGTCCACATAATGAAGGCCCCACTTGTCCACGAGGAGTTGAAACACTTCTGGATGGAGGCTCCACTCTCCGGCGTGTACGTGCTAATGACTGAGAAAGTCCGCTTCCCAGTTTAGGACGCCCGGAATGAACACTGCCGATATGGCTGGCAGATGGCATTCCACCCACTGAAGAATCCGTGATACTTCCCTCAATGCCATGCGGCTTTGAGTGCTGCCTTGGTGATTGATGTACGCCACTGTGGCGGCGTTGTCCGACTGTACTTGAACAGGTCTGTTTTGTATTAAATGCTGGGCCAAGTTCAATGAGTTGAACACCGCCCGCAGTTCCAGAATGTTTATCGGGAGGATAGACTTCTCCTTGGTCCAGCGACCCTGAAGAGAGTGTTGCTGTAACAACCTCTCAGACTGGCATCAGTCATCAGAAGGACCCAGTTGGAGATCCAGAAGGGACGACCCCTGCTCAATCGTTGGTCCTGAAGCCACCAGCTCAGTGACAGACGGACCTCTGGAGACAAGGAGATCATTTGAGACTTGATCCGGTGAGGCACGCCGTCCCACTTGGCAAGAATCAGCTTCTGCAGAGGGTGGGAATGGAATTCAGCGTACTCCAACATGTCGAAAGCCGACACCATGATACCTAGCACTTGCATTGCCGAATGTATCGACACTTGCGGACGAGATAGGAAGCATTGAATCCTGTCCTGAAGCTTCAGGACTTTCTCCTGAGACAAGAACAAATGCTGGTTGTCAGTGTCCAACAACACCCCCAGGTGCACCATGCTCTGAGCAGGGACCAGGGAAGATTTCTTACAGTTGATGAGCCACCCATGGGCTTGCAGAAACTGGAAAGTCAGATCCAGATGGCGTAGGAGAATTTCTGGGGAATTTGCCAGGATTAACAAGTCGTCCAGGTACGGTAGGATCCTGACCCCTTGACAGAGGAGTACATAACCGCCATGACCTTGGTGAAGATTCGCGGAGCCGTGGTCAAACCAAAAGGTAACGCCCAAAATTGGTAATGGAGGTTGCCAACCGCAAACCTCACCCAGGTTCCAAGGCCAGAACAATAGAGCGAAAAGTCTCCATACGAAACTTGGAGACCCTCACAAATTTGTTCAAGGACTTGAGGTTGAGAATGGGCCGGGATGACCTATTCGGTTTCAGGACTAGGAACAGCGGTGAAAGTACCCCTTGCCTCTCTGAGCCAGAGGCACCTGTACTACCACTCCTGTGTCCAGGAGGGACTGTACCACCGAATGAAGAGTTTTTGCCATCACCTGATCCAAAAGGACGTCTGTCAGGCAAAATCGATGAGGGGGACGATTCTTGAAGGATACGGTGTAAACTCGAGTGATGACTTCCCGTACCCAGGCATCGGAAGTGGTCCTCAACCATTCCTGGGTACACCCTAGAAGTCGGCCCCCCACCCTGGGATCCCCCAGAGGGAGGCCCGCCCCGTCATGCGGCAAGCTTTTCAGTTTTGGAAGCAGGCTGACGGGCAGCCCAGGCCCGTTTCGGTTTGGGCTTATTGGGTTCGGAAGTGCGAACCTTTTTCGGGTACGCCTGACCTTTTGCTTTCCCTGATGGACGAAAGGAGCGAAATGGAGTACTCTTAGCTTTCGGCACCCAAGGAGCAGTACTAGGTAGACATGCTGTTTTAACAGAAGCTAAGTCAGCCACTATCTTGTTGAGGTCTTCTCCGAAAAGAATGTCTCCCTTAAAAGGGAGTACCTCCAGGGTTTAGAGTCCAGATCCACAGACCAGGACCGTAACCAGAGAATCCGGCAAGCCAAAATGGACGTACAGTACTACTACTGTACGTCCATTTTGGCTTGCCGGATTCTCTGGTTACGGTCCTGGTAGACCGTAACCAGAGAACCTTGGCCGCCAGAATACCGGCATCAGAAGCTGCCTCATTAATGTAATGAGAAGCTGTGACAATATAAGACACACATTGTCTAGCATGATCAGAAGCGCTGGAAGGCAACTCCGCCTCCAGCTCCTGAGCCCACGCTTCAACAGCCTCTGCAGCCAATGTCGCTGCAATGGTGGGCCTATGCGCAGCACCAGTTAGGGTGTAAATTGCCTTTAAACAACCCTCCACACGCTTATCCGTCGGTTCTTTCAGAGACGTGACGGCAATTACCGGTAGAGCTGAGGATACCACCAGCCGCGCCACCTGCGAATCCACTGACGGGGGTGTTTCCCAATTTTTACTTAGCTCCGCAGCTAGCCTTTTTTTTTTTTTTAAAGCTTCTTCTCAGGGCTGCTGGAGCAGCCCCCCTTTCGTATGCCTGCTTACTGCATGGCACCAACTACAAAACTGAGCTCCTGTGCACGGAGGCGGGGTTATAGAGGAGGCGGCGCTATGCATTCTGGGAACAGTCAAAGCTTTGAGCCTTTTGGTGCCTTGGATCAAGATCCTACTCTACACCCCAAAGTCATTCCCTGTGGAGCCCAGTGTACCCCGCAGCAGAAAGAAGTGCTTTGAATATGTTTTGGAGTAAGGAAACTAGTGAGACTGAATGTGGTCTTATAATGAAGAATGGGTTTGATTTATAGTTGTAGGCAAATGCATTTACAGATGTGATTTCACCCGCTGCGCAATTGTGAAAATATGCTAATGAGTCAGGTGCATCTGTTACATAGAGATAGCCAGTGCCAGCATCTCACATCCACAGCTTACATAAAAAGCGGAAACATCGGATGCACATTGGTCCAACATCAAACATCTGAGTAAAAGTTTATGCTGTCTCAGACACAGTAGCTCTCCCAAAATGCTGAGGGGTCTTCAGCTGTGACTGAATTCCCAGTGGCTGATCTTGGCTCACCCAAAAAGCTCTCGACACGCCTGCATTTTCCTAGACACCCCCGTTACCTTCCCCAAACGCTGAATACCTGTCATTCACTTTGCGAATAAATCCTCTGTGCATGAGCTACAGCAAATCAATCGATGCGTGTGCCCGGCACAGATATAAAGCAGTGGTAAAAAAATCACTCCACTTGAGTAGTATGCAACATCGACAGTGCATACTACTCAATCAGGCCAGCATATATAGTAAGGGGGTATCCTATCAGTGGCTTTCATTTTTCTAGCAAAAAAAAAAAGTGCTTTTTGCACAATTGTTGCCCAACGGTCATTTATCAGGCTATCCAATTATAGCCTGTTTTTCTGCGAGAAAAATTATCCTTTTTCACACAAACACACATAGGATCCACAAATAGCTGTGGACCGAAGTGTTTCCGCTGTAATGATTTAAGTGCTTACTTATCAGGAATTTGGTCTTGTCTGTCCCCTATAAGTGCCAGCAACAGGGCTAATAGGATAGCACCAGGCGAGACAATTAGCTGCAGTAAATTAAAGCGTATAATTGAAAATCAACCTTAGTGTACATAGAGATTCAATGGGAGAATACACTAATAAAGTGAAGCCCAGATTTGGGATCGCTTCTCTCCATCATACTTTTAAAACCACAGCTGTAGAATCTTCACAAATCTGATCCTCAACGCCCCACACAATGCCCATATAATCTGAGCTCTTGGCCACTGCATATAACATTTGTCATCAAATGTTAAGCACTAGTATATTACGTATATTTCATCTTATTTTAGGTTTAACTTAACAAATTGTCATACCCTTTGAAGCTGCGTAGAAGGACCTTGGGGTGTCAGTTTGATAAATTGTGACTTCGGGCCCAATTCAGAGATTTACACAAACCAATGGTTTTCTCAATCTGCATGCGCTGGACCCATCCGGCGGCAGAACTGGTCCTATGTCGTCAGACAATTTGCCCCCCTAAGCCACAGTGTGGCTTGGCGGCGGGGAGGGGGAGTTTCCCAAAACAGAGGAGTGTCGCGGCTAATGTGTGTTCTTCTGATGTAGATTTACTGGCCTCTGCAGAGAACTTCCCAGCCATCCTGACTGACTCAGATGGCTAATGTTCATGCAGAGTGGTCTGATGCTGCATCTTCAGACACTTCAGCGGATCACACAAGTGTGCAGGAGGCATGTGGAATCTCCTGCAGCATTAAGCTAGGTACACACTATACAATTATCTGGCAGATAATCTGCCAGATCTAGCTGGTTGGAATGAAAATTTGGTAATGGATGAGAGCAAATTACAATCTATCATTTGTTCCCAAAAACTGCAAAACTGTCAAAAACAGTCGTTCATCCAAATTGGTTAAATTTGTGTTTAACCAATTTGTATGAACAACAGGTTTTGTTCGTTTTCCAGTGTTTGGGAACAAATGATAGACTGTAATTTGCTCTCATCCATTACCAGATTTTCACTCCAACCTGCAAGATCTGGCAGATTATCTGACAGATAATTGTATAGTGTGTACCTAGCTTTAGCATATTTAAGCACAGCAGCTGCGTCCCTCTCTGAAGCACCCCCTTGACAATGATTTCACTTACCATAGTAAAAATCTCCTTTTTGGTACATCATTGGGATCTGTACTTCGCTCTCATCGTCTTTAGTAAAAGAAAATGTTCTGGTGTTCTCAGGTCTGAACTGTGATTTCCAGTTACCCTTAAAATAGATGGCATTGACCAGAACTAGCTTTGTTAGCTCTGTGAAGTCTTCAGATGACAAAAGATTGTGAATACGATCTGTTGGATAATAAACAGTAAATTGCACAGCTATGTTAGGGACAGAAGAAACAAAAGAGCAAGAACATAATATAAATGTAAAAAAAACCTGATGCAATAAGCATAAGCAGTGTGTCAGTGGTGAGAGTGTATTGCTAGTCACTAACTTTTCCTCTGTCGCTCAAGATTATAAGGTCACTTCAACAAGGTCAGCAAAAGCGGACACTGGGATGAAACATAGGTCGTACAGAGTAATAGTTACACAGTTGTATATCGTTTATATCTGACCACTGGACATAAGAGGACAAATGTAATAGAGTGAGAGTTTCAGAAAATGAGAGATTTGGTAAGGTTTTCATTTTTTTTTTTAAAAGTGGCAATCATTTACACTGCAAAACCAGGTTGATCTTGCTGTGTAAATGATTGCCACTTTAAAAAAAACTGCAAAACCTTACCAAATCTCTCACTTTTTGAAACTCTCACTCTATTACATTTGGCCCAAGGTTTATGTTAATTGTTTCTAAATGGCATCAGCAAATATGGCCTAATGGAAAACGAGCAATAGTCCCAGAAATATTAATGTGAAAATAGAATAGAAAAAAACCAGCATATTCTTAAGAACTACATATCTCCATACTCTCCACAAAGCTTTAAACTGGCTGTCAAGACCCACTTCTTCATCAAACCCAGCCATCTCTCATCCTAACCCTCTTCCCATCTGTGTCACCCCTGTCTGCCCTCTCCCATTTAGAGTGTAAGATCTCACGAGCAGGGCCCTCTCCCCTCATGTGATTTTCCTTCTCTTACCCAGACTATCTTCTACTCCATACTTCCTTCGACGGCACCTAACTATCGGATCTGCCATCCTGATACTTATTTTAGGGAGGGGAATTTAATTTTTTATTTGAGCTCGATCTCCCGTCTAAAGTGACAGGAGATAGTGTGGCGATATTCAATTGTCCCCACTTATCTCACTGATCACATCCTTTAGAGTCAGGTTTAGATGCGCAAAGCACCTAAACCTGACTTAACTAATGGGCGCGAGCGTGAAAAGTTCCGTTTGGGCCCCCAAATGGGTCTCTTTTCATGCTTTTCAGCTGGCTACCCCCGGGGGTAGCGAGCTGAAATTAACTTCACGTGCCTGTCGAGAGCAACTTTTCATTAGCTACCAGTGGGCACTCGCCGGTGCAGGGACCCGCGATAACATTTGAATTCCCCCCTTAGTGTCATGTCCCCTGATGCAGAAATGTTTATATATCATGTACTAGTCCTACATTGTCTTGTACTATAAGTCCTTGTTTCTTGTTTTGCTCATTTGTTTATGTACTTTGTTAGGCGCTATAGAAATACATGACAATAATAATAAGATTTTACTTACCGATAAATCTATTTCTCGTAGTCCGTAGTGGATGCTGGGGACTCCGTCAGGACCATGGGGAATAGCGGCTCCGCAGGAGACAGGGCACAAAAGCAAGCTTTTAGGATCACATGGTGTGTACTGGCTCCTCCCCCTATGACCCTCCTCCAAGCCTCAGTTAGGTACTGTGCCCGGACGAGCGTACACAATAAGGAAGGATCTTGAATCCCGGGTAAGACCCAAACCAGCCACACCAATCACACCGTACAACTTGTGATCTGAACCCAGTTAACAGTATGATAACAATGAAGTAGCCTCTAAAAAAGATGGCTCACAACAATAATAACCCGATTTTTGTAACAATAACTATGTACAAGTAATGCAGACAATCCGCACTTGGGATGGGCGCCCAGCATCCACTACGGACTACGAGAAATAGATTTATCGGTAAGTAAAATCTTATTTTCTCTAACGTCCTAGTGGATGCTGGGGACTCCGTCAGGACCATGGGGATTATACCAAAGCTCCCAAACGGGCGGGAGAGTGCGGGTGACTCTGCAGCACCGAATGAGAGAACTCCAGGTCCTCCTCAGCCAGGGTATCAAATTTGTAGAATTTTACAAACGTGTTCCCCCCTGACCACGTAGCTGCTCGGCAAAATTTTAAAGCCGAGACCCCCTCGGGCATCCGCCCAAGATGAGCCCACCTTCCTTGTGGAATGGGCATTGACAGATTTTGGCTGTGGCAGGCCTGCCACAGACTGTGCAAGCTGAATTGTACTACAAATCCAACGAGCAATAGTCTGCTTAGAAGCAGGAGCACCCATCTTTTGGGGTGCATACAATATAAACAGCAAGTCAGACTTTCTGACTCCAGCCGTCCTGGAAATATATATATATATATATATATATATCTATTTTTAGGGCCCCGACAACGTCTAGCAACTTGGAGTCCTCCAAGTCCCTAGTAGCCGCAGGCACCACAATATGTTGTTTCAGGCGAAACGCTGACACCACCTTAGGAAGAAACTGGGGACGAGTCCGCAGTTCTGCCCTGTCCGAATGGAAAAACAAATATGAGCTTTTTTTTTTTTTAAGACAAAGCCCCCAATTCTGACAATCGCCTGGCCGAGGCCAGGGCCACAACATGGTCCCTTTCCATGTGAGATATTTCAAATCCACAGATTTGATCGGTTCAAACCAATATGATTTGAGGAATCCCAACACTACGTTGAGATCCCACGGTGCCACTGGAGGCACACAAGGGGCTGTATATGCAATACTCCCTTGACAATAGTCTGGACTTCAGGAATTGAAGCCAATTTTTTCTGGAAGAAAATCTACAGGGCCGAAACTTGAACCTTAATGGACCCCAATTTGAGGCTCATAGACACTCCTGTTTTCAGGAAGTGCAGAAATCGACCTAGTTGAAATTTTTTTCGTGGGGCCTTCCTGGCCTCACCCACGCAATATATTTTCACCACATGTGGTGATAACGTTGTGCGGTCACCTTCTTCCTGGCTTTGACCAGGGTAGGTATGACCTCTTCCGGAATGCCTTTTCCCTTAGGATCCGGTGTTCAACCGCCATGCCGTCAAACGCAGTCGCGGTAAGTCTTGGAACAGACAAGGTCCCTGCTGGAGCAGGTCCTTTCTTAGAGGCAGATGCCACGGTTCCTCTTGGAACAGACATGGTTCTTGCTGAAAGCAAATCCCATCTTAGCTCCCGAGGCCATTAGTCCTCTGTGAGCATCTCTTGAAGTTCCGGGTACCAAGTCCCTCTTGGCCAATCCGGAGCCACGAGTATAGTTCTTACTCCTCTACGTCTTATAATTCTCAATACCTTGGATATGAGAAGCAGAAGAGGGAACACATACACCGACTGTTACACCCACGGTGTTACCAGGACGTCCACAGCTATCGCCTGAAGGTCTCGTGACCTGGCGCAATACCTGTCCCGTTTTTTGTTCGGGCGGGACGCCATCATTTCCACCTTTGGTCTTTCCCAACGGTTCACAATCATGCGGAAAACTTCCCGATGAAGTTCCCACTCTCCCGGGTGGAGGTCGTGCCTGCTGAGGAAGTCTGCTTCCCAGTCGTCCACTCCCGGAATGAACACTGCTGACAGTGCTATCACATGATTTTCCGTCTAGCGAAAAATCCTTGCAGTTTTGACCACTGCCCTCCTGCTTCTTGTGCCGCCCTATCTGTTTACGTGGGCGACTGCCGTGATGTTATCCCACTGGATCAATACCGGCTGACCTTGAAGCAGAGGCCTTGCTAAGCTTATAGCATTACAAATTTGCTCTTAGCTCCAGTATATTTATGTGGAGAGAATTCTCCAGACTTGATCACACTCCCTGGAAATTTTTTTTTTTTTCATTTTTTTTCCCTGTGTGACTGCTCCCCAGCCTCTCAGGCTGGCCTCCGTGGTTACCAGCATCCAATCCTGAATGCCGAATCTGCGGCCCTCTAGAAGATGAGCACTCTGTAATCACCACAGGAGAGACACCCTTGTCCTTGGATATAGGGTTATCCGCTGATGCATCTGAAGATGCGATCCGGACCATTTGTCCAGCAGATCCCACTGAAGAGTTCTTGCGTGAAATCTGCCGAATGGAAGCGCTTCGTAATAAGCCACCATTTTTTACCAGGACTCTTGTGCAATGATGCACTGACACTTTTCCTGGTTTTAGGAGGATCCCGATTAGCTCGGATAACTCCCTGGCTTTCTCCTCTGGGAGAAACACCCTTTTCCTGGACTGTGTCCAGAATCATCCCTAGGACCAGCAGACGTGTCGTCGGAACAACTGCGGTTTTGGAATATTTAGAATCCACCCGTGCTGTCGTAGAACTACTTGAGATAGTGCTACTCCGACCTCCAACTGTTCTCTGGACCTTGTTCTTATCAGGAGGTCGTCCATTTTCTTTGAAGACGAATCCTCATTTCGGTCATTACCTTGGTAAAGACCCGGGGTGCCTTGGGCACTCCAACGGCATCGTCTGAAACTGATAGTGACAGTTCTGTACCACGAACCTGAGGTACCCTTGGTGAGAAAAGCAAATTTTGGGACATGGAGGTAAGCATCCCTGATGTCCCGGGACACCATATAGTCCCCTTGTTCCCAGTTCGCTATCACTGCTCTGAGTGACTCCATCTGGATTTGAACCCTTGTAAGTGTTCAAATTTTTCAGATTTAGAATCGGTCTCACCTAGCCTTCTGGCTTCAGTACCACCCTATAGTGTGGAACAATACCCCTTTCCTTGTTGTAGGAGGGGTAATTTTATTATCACCTGCTGGGAATACAGCTTGTGAATTGTTTTCAATACTGCCTCCCTGTCGGAGGGGGACATTGGTACAGCAGACTACAGGAACCTGCGAGGGGGGAAACGCCTCGACATTCCAATCTGTGCCCCTTTGATACTACTTGTAGGATCCAGGGGTCCTGTACGGTCCCAGCGTCATGCTGAGAACTTAGTAGAAGCGGTGGAGGGCTTCTGTTACTGGGAATGGACTGCCTGCTGCAGTCTTCTTCCCTTTCCTCTATCCCTGGGCAGATATCTTATAGGGACGAAAAGACTGAGGCTGAAAAGACGGTGTCTTTTTCTGCAGAGATGTGACTTAGGGTAAAAAACAGTGGATCTTCCAGCAGTTGCCGTGGCCACCAGGTCCCATGGACCGACCCCAAATAACTCCTCCCCTTTTATACGGCAATACATCTTTGTGCCGTTTGGAATCTGCATCCCCTGACCACTGTCGTGTCCATAAACATCTTCTTGCAGATATGGACATCGCATTTACTCTTGATGCCAGAGTGCAAATATCCCTCTGCGCATCTCGTATATATAGAAATGCATCCTTTAAATGCTCTATAGTCAATAAAATACTGTCCCTGTCAAGGGTATCAATATTTTTAGTCAGGGAATCCGACCAAGCCACCTCAGCTCTGCACATCCAGGCTGAGGCGATCGCTGGTCACAGTATAACACCAGCATGTGTGTGTATACTTTTTAGGATATTTTTCTGATAAGCATGTGAGCGCCTTATCCACCCTGAGGGGTGTTTCCCAATGCGCCTTAACTTCTGGCGGGAAAGGGTATACCGCCAATAATTTTCTATCGGGGGAAACCCACGCATCATCACACACTTCATTTAATTTATCTGATTCAGGAAAAACTACAGGTAGTTTTTTCACCTCACACATAATACCCTTCTTTGTGGTACTTGGAGTATCAGAAATATGTAACACCTCCTTCATTGCCCTTAACGTGTGGCCCTAAAGGAAAATACGTTTGTTTCTTCACCGTCGACACTGAAATCAGTGTCCGTGTCTGGGTCTATGTCGACCGACTGAGGTAAATGGGCGTTTTTACAAGCCCCTGACGGTGTCTGAGACGCCTGGACCGGTACTAATTTGTTCGCCGGCCGTCTCATGTCGTCAACCCACTTGCAGCGTGTTGACATTATCACGTAATTCCATAAGTAAGCCATCCATTCCGGTGTCGACTCCCTAGAGAGTGACATCACCATTACAGGCAATTTGCTCCGCCTCCTCACCAACATTTTCCTCATACATGTCGACACACACGTACCGACATACAGCACACACATAGGGAATGCTCTGATAGAGGACAGGACCCACTAGCCCTTTGGGGAGACAGAGGGAGAGTTTGCCAGCACACACCAAAATGCTATAATTATACAGGGACAACCCTTATATAAGTGTTCCTCCCATATAGCATTTAATATATATGTATATCGCCAAATCAGTGCCCCCCCTCTCTGTTTTAACCCTGTTTCTGTAGTGCAGTGCAGGGGAGAGCCTGGGAGCCTTCCCCTCAGCCTTTCTGTGAGGGAAAATGGCGCTGTGTGCTGAGGAGAATAGGCCCCGCCCCCTTTTCGGCGGGCTTCTTCTCCGGAGATTGTGAAGTCTGGCAGGGGTTAAATACATCCATATAGCCTCAAGGGCTATATGTGATGTATTTTTCGCCATACAGGTATTCTACATTGCTGCCAGGGCGCCCCCCCCCCCCGCGCCCTGCACCCTCCGTGATCGCTGTGGGAAGTGTGCTGACAGACAATGGCGCACAGCTGCAGTGCTGTGCACTACCTGAGGAAGACTGAAAAGTCTTCTGCCGCCTGGTTCCGGACCTCTTCAATCTTCAGCATCTGCAAGGGGGTCGGCGGCGCGGCTCCGGGACGAACCCCAGGGCGAGACCTGTGTTCCGACTCCCTCTGAAGCTAATGGTGTCCAGTAGCCTAAGAATCCAATCCATCCTGCACGCAGGTGAGTTGAAATTCTCTCCCCTAAGTCCCTCGATGCAGTGAGCCTGTTGCCAGCAGGACTCACTGAAAATAAAGAACCTAAAAACTTTTTCTAAGCAACTCTTTAAGAGAGCCACCTAGATTGCACCCTTCTCGGACGGGCACAAAAACCTAACTGAGGCTTGGAGGAGGGTCATAGGGGGAGGAGCCAGTACACACCATGTGATCCTAAAAGCTTGCTTTTGTGCCCTGTCTCCTGCGGAGCCGCTATTCCCCATGGTCCTGACGGAGTCCCCAGCATCCACTAGGACGTTAGAGAAAATAATAATAATCATACTGCCCCACTCGATTACTGCGATCTGTAGATGAAGGACTTCTAGCAGTACCTAGAATCTCCCGTAATTCATCTGAGGGTCGAGCTTTTAGTCATGCGGCTCCGACTCTATGGAACTCACTTCCCCGCACATTGATGGATACTAGAGTGGAGACCTCTCAAACACAGACTCAAGACTTTCCTGTTTACTCAGCATTTCCATAATGCCCCTTAGAATCTCCATACTCGCTGCATTTTCTGAAAAGCTTTTTTGTACGTCATTGCTTCTGTACTACATTATGTTCATTATGTCTATTAAGCACCTTGAGTCCTATTGGCGAAAGAGCACTATATTAATAAAAATAAGAATTTACTTACCGATAATTCTATTTCTCGGAGTCCGTAGTGGATGCTGGGGTTCCTGAAAGGACCATGGGGAATAGCGGCTCCGCAGGAGACAGGGCACAAAAGTAAAGCTTTCCGATCAGGTGGTGTGCACTGGCTCCTCCCCCTATGACCCTCCTGCAAGCCAGTTAGGTACTGTGCCCGGACGAGCGTACACAATAAGGGAGGAATCTTGAATCCCGGGTAAGACTCATACCAGCCACACCAATCACACCGTACAACTTGTGATCTAAACCCAGTTAACAGTATGATAACAGCGGAGCCTCTGAAAGATGGCTCACAACAATAATAACCCGATTTTTGTAACTATGTACAAGTATTGCAGATAATCCGCACTTGGGATGGGCGCCCAGCATCCACTACGGACTCCGAGAAATAGAATTATCGGTAAGTAAATTCTTATTTTCTCTATCGTCCTAGTGGATGCTGGGGTTCCTGAAAGGACCATGGGGATTATACCAAAGCTCCCAAACGGGCGGGAGAGTGCGGATGACTCTGCAGCACCGAATGAGAGAACTCCAGGTCCTCCTTAGCCAGGGTATCAAATTTGTAGGATTTTACAAACGTGTTTGCCCCTGACTAAATAACCGCTCGGCAAAGTTGTAAAGCCGAGACCCCTCGGGCAGCCGCCCAAGATGAGCCCACCTTCCTTGTGGAATGGGCATTTACATATTTTGGCTGTGGCAGGCCTGCCACAGAATGTGCAAGCTGAATTGTATTACACATCCAACTAGCAATAGTCTGCTTAAAAGCAAGAGCACCCAGTTTGTTGGGTGCATACAGGATAACAGCAAGTCAGTTTTCCTGACTCCAGCCGTCCTGGAACCTATATTTTCAGGGCCCTGACAACATCTAGCAACTTGGAGTCCTCCAAGTCCCTAGTAGGTGCAAGGCACCACAATAAGCTGGTTCAGGTGAAACACTGACACCACCTTAGAGAGAGAACTGGGGACGAGTCCGCAGCTCTGCCCTGTCCGAATGGACAAACAAATATGGGCTTTTTTGAGAAAAAAACCACCAATTTGACACTCGCCTGGTCCAGGCCAGGGCCAAGAACATGGTCACTTTTCATGTGAGATGCTTCAAATCCACAGATTTGACTGGTTTTAAACCAATGTGATTTGAAGAATCCCAGAACTACGTTGAGATCCCACAGTGCCACTGGAGGCACAAAAGAGGGTTGTATATGCAATACTCCCTTGACAAAGTTCTGGACTTCAGGAACTGAAGCCAATTCTTTCTGGAAGAAAATTGACAGGGCCGAAATTTGAACCTTAATGAACCCCAATTTGAGGCCCATAGACACTCCTGTTTGCAGGAAATGCAGGAATCGACCGAGTTGAAATTTCTTTGTGGGGCCTTCCTGGCCTCACACCCGCAACATATTTTCGCCACATGTGGTGATAATGTTGTGCGGTCACCTCCTTTCTGGCTTTGACCAGGGTAGGAATGACCTCTTCCGGAATGCCTTTTTCCCTTAGGATCCGGCGTTCCACCGCCATGCCAACAAACGCAGCTGCGGTAAGTCTTGGAACAGACATGGTACTTGCTGAAGCAAGTCCCTTCTTAGCGGCAGAGGCCATAAGACCTCTGTAAACATCTCTTGAAGTTCCGGGTACCAAGTCCTTCTTGGCCAATCCGGAGCCATGAGTATAGTTCTTACTCCTCTACGTCTTATAATTCTCAGCACCTTAGGTATGAGAAGCAGAGGAGGGAACACATACACCGACTGGTACACCCACGGTGTTACCAGAACGTCCACAGCTATTGCCTGAGGGTCTCTTGACCTGGCGCAATACCTGTCCCGTTTTTTGTTCAGACGGGACGCCATCATGTCCACCTTTGGTATTTCCCAACGGTTTACAATCATGTGGAAAAAACTTCCCGATGAAGTTTCCACTCTCCCGGGTGGAGGTCGTGCCTGCTGAGGAAGTCTGCTTCCCAGTTTCCATTCCCGGGATGAAACACTGCTGACAGTGCTATCACATGATTTTCCGCCCAGCGAAAAGTCCTTGCAGTTTTTGCCATTGCCCTCCTGCTTCTTGTGTCGCCCTGTCTGTTTACGTGGGCGACTGCCGTGATGTTTTTCCCACTGGATCAATACCGGCTGACCTTGAAGCAGAGGTCTTGCTAAGCTTAGAGCATTATAAATTTACCCTTAGCTCCAGTATATTTATGTGGAGAAAAGTCTCCAGACTTGATCACACTCCCTGGAAATTTTTTCCTTGTGTGACTGCTCCCCAGCCTCTCGGGCTGGGCTCCGTGGTCACCAGCATCCAATCCTGAATGCCGAATCTGCGGCCCTCTAGAAGATGAGCACTCTATAACCACCACAGGAGAGACACCCTTGTCCTTGGATATAGGGTTATCCGCCGATGCATCTGAAGATGCGATCCGGACCATTTGTCCAGCAGATCCCACTGAAAAGTTCTTGCGTGAAATCTGCCGAATGGAATTGCTTCGTAGGAAGCCACCATTTTCTACCAGGACCCTTGTGCAATGATGCACTGTTTTTAGGAGGTTCCTGACTAGCTCGGATAACTCCCTGGCTTTCCCTTTCGGGAGAAACACCTTTTTCTGGACTGTGTCCAGAATCATCCCTAGGCACAGCAGACGTGTCGTCGGGATCAGCTGCGATTTTGGAATATTTAGAATCCACCCGTGCTGTTGTAGCAGTATCCGAGATAGTGCTACTCCTACCTCCAACTGTTCCCTGGACTATGCCCTTATCAGGAGATCGTCCAAGTAAGGGATAATTAAGACGCCTTTTCTTCGAAGAAGAATCATCATTTCGGCCATTACCTTAGTAAAGACCCGGGGTGCCGTGGACAATCCAAACGGCAGCGTCTGAAACTGATAGTGACAGTTCTGCACCACGAACCTGAGGTACCCTTAGTGAGAAGGGCAAATTTGGGACATAGAGGTAAGCATCCCTGATGTCCCGGGACACTATATAGTCCCTTTCTTCCTGTTCGTTATCACTGCTCTGAGTGACTCCATCTTGATTTGAACCTTTGTAAGTGTTCAAAAAAATTTTTTTTTTTTTTTTTTAAGATTTAGAATAAGTCTCACCTAGCCTTCTGGCTTCAGTACCACAATATAGTGTGGAATAATACCCCTTTTCTTGTAGTAGGAGGGGTAATTTAATTATCACCTGCTGGGAATACAGCTTGTGAATTTTTTCCCATACTGCCTCCTTGTCGGAGGGAGACCTTGGTAAAGCAGACTTCAGGAGCCTGCGAAGGGGAAACGTCTCGACATTCCAATCTGTACCCCTGGGATACTACTTGTAGGATCCAGGGGTCCTGTACGGTCTCAGCGCCATGCTGAGAACTTGTCAGAAGCGGTGGAACGCTTCTGTTCCTGGGAATGGGCTGCCTGCTGCAGTCTTCTTCCCTTTCCTCTATCCCTGGGCAGATATGATCTTATAGGGACGAAAGGACTGAGGCTGAAAAGACGGTGTCTTTTTCTGCAGAGATGTGACTTAGGGTAAAAACGGTGGATTTTCCAGCAGTTGCCGTGGCCACCAGGTCTGATGGACCGACCCCAAATAACTCCTCTTCCTTTATACGGCAATACACCTTTGTGCCGTTTGGAATCTGCATCACCTGACCCCTGTCGTGTCCATAACATCTTCTGGCAGTTATGGACATCGCATTTACTCTTGATGCCAGAGTGCAAATATCCCTCTGTGCATCTCGCATATATAGAAAAGCATCCTTTAAATGCTCTATAGTCAATAAAATACTGTCCCTGTCAAGGGTATCAATATTTTTAGTCAGGGAATCCGACCAAGCCACCCCAGCTCTGCACATCCAGGCTGAGGCGATCGCTGGTCGCAGTATAACACCAGTATGTGTGTATATACTTTTTATGATATTTTCCAGCCTCCTGTCAGCTGGTCCTTGAGGACGGCCCTATCTATAGACGGTACCGCCACTTGCTTTGATAAGCGTGTGAGCGCCTTATCCACCCTAAGGGGTGTTTCCCAACGCGCCCTAACTTCTGGCGGGAAAGGGTATACCGCCCATAATTTTCTATCGGGGGGAACCCACGCATCATCACACACTTTATTTAATTTATCTGATTCAGGAAAAACTATGGTAGTTTTTTCACATCCCACATAATACCCTCTTTTGTGGTACTTGTAGTATCAGAAATATGTAACACCTCCTTCATTGCCTTTAACGTGTGGCCCTAATAAGGAATACGTTTGTTTATTCACCGTCGACACTGGATTCAGTGTCCCTGTCTGTGTCTGTGTCGACCGACTAAAGTAAACGGGCGTTTTAAAACCCCTGACGGTGTTTTTGAGACGTCTGGACCGGTACTAATTGTTTGTCGGCCGTCTCATGTCGTCAACCGACCTTGCAGCGTGTTGACATTATCACATAATTCCCTAAATAAGCCATCCATTCCGGTGTCGACTCCCTAGAGAGTGACATCACCATTACAGGCAATTGCTCCGCCTCCTCACCAACATCGTCCTCCTACATGTCGACACACACGTACCGACACACAGCACACACACAGGGAATGCTCTGATAGAGGACAGGACCCACTAGCCCTTTGGAGAGACAGAGGGAGAGACAGAGGGAGAGTTTGCCAGCACACACCAAAAACGCTATAATTATATAGGGACAACCTTATATAAGTGTTTTCCCTTATAGCATCTTTTTTATATATTTCTAACGCCAAATTAGTGCCCCCCCTCTCTGTTTTAACCCTGTTTCTGTAGTGCAGTGCAGGGGAGAGCCTGGGAGCCTTCCCTCCAGCCTTTCTGTGAGGGAAAATGGCGCTGTGTGCTGAGGAGATAGGCCCCGCCCCTTTTTCGGCGGCCTCGTCTCCCGCTCTTAACGGATTCTGGCAGGGGTTAAATATCTCCATATAGCCTCCGGAGGCTATATGTGAGGTATTTTTAGCCAAAATAGGTTTTCATTTGCCTCCCAGGGCGCCCCCCTCCCAGCGCCCTGCACCCTCAGTGACTGCCGTGTGAAGTGTGCTGAGAGGAAAATGGCGCACAGCTGCAGTGCTGTGCGCTACCTTAAGAAGACTGAGGAGTCTTCTGCCGCCGATTCTGGACCTCTTCTTATTTCAGCATCTGCAAGGGGGCCGGCGGCAAGGCTCCGGTGACCATCCAGGCTGTACCTGTGATAGTCCCTCTGGAGCTGATGTCCAGTAGCCAAGAAGCCAATCCATCCTGCACGCAGGTGAGTTCACTTCTTCTCCCCTAAGTCCCTCGTTGCAGTGATCCTGTTGCCAGCAGGACTCACTGTAAAATAAAAAACCTAAGCTAAACTTTTCTAAGCAGCTCTTTAGGAGAGCCACCTAGATTGCACCCTTCTCGGCCGGGCACAAAAATCTAACTGGCTTGGAGGAGGGTCATAGGGGGAGGAGCCAGTGCACACCACCTGATCGGAAAGCTTTACTTTTGTGCCCTGTCTCCTGCGGAGCCGCTATTCCCCATGGTCCTTTCAGGAACCCCAGCATCCACTAGGACGATAGAGAAATTATTATTATCATCATATCATCATCTATGGATACTATCACCAATCACCTACATTTACTAAACCAATAACTATACTGCCCATCCATTTCATTCATAATCTTTGTCATTAGGACTATCAGCTAAAAGTAAATGGATTTAGAAACGGAAACTGGGCAAATTGTGAGAATTGGAATATAAAAAAATGAATTTATTACATACACCCCCTTCCTGCAGAAACAACATATTCAGGGGGGATTAGTTATACATACAGAAGCACTAACAGCTGAAATCTGTTATGGAATTTTTACCAATTACTTTACAGATGAAAAACCTCTGAAAACAGGACGAGGAATAGTACCCTGCAACGAATCCTTTGTTTCTTCTTTAGCCTGTTATGTAGCGCCAACAAACCATTTTACTATAAACAATGATCAGCATTAAACATTCATTTTGTTTGTTTTTTATTTCCCCTCTACAAGAAGCAAATTTTAACTTTTATCCCATATACCGCAGTGCTCCCGAGGAGAATTTATCCAAACTCGGCAGATTTCCTACCTTGTACAGTTTACTCAACGACCTGCACCACCATCTCACAACCTGTCAAGAACCTTTTCCACTGAGGGATCTATTTGAAATACATTTCCGTCAGGGTGTCAGATGAAGAGGTTAACCACTTCCTCACCAGTTACTTAACTACGTGACCAATTTGGCTGAGAGGATGGTAATCCTGCATGCCAGCTGCAATCCCTAGATATATTTATAAAACACTGTGCTTGTGGTATTACATCTGCTAGAGATAATGTCATTGATACATAACTGAAAAGGACTCTGAAGTAGCATAGTACATTTATGTACTTGAGAAAGTGTGTATATTCCTGCGCTACACTCTTTATGGATAGAAAGGATGATGGAGACAAGTAAGTAAAATAAAGGTTTCCTTTATTTCATAAAGGCAGAGCCGGATTAAGGGGGGTTACCCGGGGGTCAGTACCCCGGGCCCCCCTGTTTTAAGGGGCCCCCCGGCCGAAGCTCTGCACCGATCTACAGGTTGCCGGGGCAGGAGGGATCCACGTTGTGCATGCGGCTTCCTCCCCCCTCCTCTCGGGCAGCACGGTCAGGGACTGAGTCAAGCAATCTCCAGCCTTCGCTGCTGCCAGGAGAGATGCTGCTGGCGGCAGAGGCTGGAGATTGCTTGACTCAGTCCCCGACCGTGCCGCCCGAGAGGAGGGGGGAGGAAGCCGCATGCACAGCCGCACTCCTCCCCCGGCAGCGTGGATCCCTCATACCCCGGCAGCCTGGTGTCTTCTCTTCTCCCCCTGCTGCCTGCTTCCCGTTGCCTGTGACCGCGGGAGATGAGCAGCGGGGGGGGGGGGGGGTAACTGTGGGGGCTGGTGGTCCACTGGGGGGCCCTGCTGTCTTTGGTGCCCCGGGCCCCCGGAGGGCTTAATCCAGCCCTGCATAAAGGGATATAATAAGATTAAAAACCTACCGGACTACGAGAAAAAGATTTACCGGTAGGTTTAAAATCTTATTTTCTCTAACGTCCTAGAGGATGCTGGGACTCCGTAAGGACCATGGGGATTATACCAAAGCTCCCAAACGGGCGGGAGAGTGCGGATGACTCTGCAGCACAGATTGAGCAAACAGGAGGTCCTCCTCAGCCAGGGTATCAAACTTACAGAACTTTGCAATGGTGTTTGACCCCGAAGCAAGTAGCAGCTCGGCACAGCTGTAGTGCCGAGACCCCTCGGGCAGCCGCCCAAGACGAGCCCACCTTCCTAGTGGAATGGGCCTTATCCGATTTTGGTAACGGCAATCCTGCCGTAGAATGCGCCTGCTGAATCGTGTTACAGATCCAGCGAGCAATAGTCTGCTTTGAAGCTGGGCCGCCAACCTTGTTGGCTGCATACAGGACAAACAGTGCTTCTGTTTTTCTGATCCTAGCCGTTCTGGCCACGTAGATCTTCAAAGCCCTGACCACATCAAGGGACTAAGAATCCTCCAAGTCCCGTGTAGCCACAGGCACGACAATAGGTTGGTTCATATGAAAGGATGAGACCACCTTAGGTAGGAATTGAGGACGAGTCTGCAATTCCGCTCTATCCATATGGAAAACCAGATAGGGGCTTTTATGTGATAAAGCCGCCAATTCCGAAACTCGCCTAGCCGAAGCCAAGGCTAACATGACCACCTTCCAAGTGAGATATTTCAACTCCACTGTTTTAAGTGGTTCAAACCAATGTGACTTAAGAAACTTAACACCACGTTAAGTTCCCAAGGCGCCACCGGAGGCACAAAAGGAGGCTGAATATGCAGTACTCCCTTCACAAAAGTCTGTACTTCAGGCAGAGAGGCCAATTCCTTTTGAAAGAAAATGGATAAGGCCGAAATCTGAACTTTAATGGAGCCTAACTTTAGGTCCAAATTCACTCCAGTCTGTAGGAAGTGAAGAAAGCGGCCTAGATGGAATTCTTCCGTAGGAGCATTCCTGGCCTCGCACCAAGAAACATATTTTCGCCATATTCTGTGATAATGTTTAGATGTCACGTCCTTCCTAGCCTTTATTAGCATAGGAATGACCTCATCCGGAATACCTCCAGAGACGGTGATAATGTTTCGCCGTCACCTCCTTCCTAGCCCTTAGAGTAGGAATGACCTCATCCGGAATGCACTTTGCAGCTAGGATCCGGCGTTCAACCGCCATGCCGTCAAACGCAGCCGCTGTAAGTCTTGGAACAGAGAGGGACCCTGTTGCAACAGGTCCTGTCTTAGGGGAAGAGGCCACGGATCTTCTGTGAGCATTTCCTGCAGATCCGGATACCAGGTCCTTCGTGGCCAATCCGGAACAATGAGTATTGTTCTCACTCCTCTTTTTCTTATTATTCTAAACACCTTGGGTATGAGAGGAAGAGGAGGAAATACATAGACCGACTGGAACACCCATTGTGTGACTAGGGCGTCCACAGCTACCGCCTGAGGATCTCTTGACCTGGCGCAATACCTTTGTAGCTTTTTGTTGAGACGGGACGCCATCATGTCTATTTGGGGCAATCCCCACCGACTTGCAATCTGTGCGAAGACTTCCTGATGAAGTCCCCACTCTCCTGGTTGCAGGTCGTGTCTGCTGAGGAAGTCTGCTTCCCAGTTGTCCACTCCCGGAATGAACACTGCTGACAGTGCACTTACATGATTCTCCGCCCAGCAAAGAATTCTGGTGGCTTCCGCCATCGCCACTCTGCTCCTTGTGCCGCCTTGGCGGTTTACATGAGCTACTGCGGTGACGTTGTCCGACTGAATCAGCACTGGTCGGTCGCGAAGTAAGGTCTCCGCTTGACGTAGGGCGTTGTATATGGCCCTCAGTTCCAGGATGTTGATGTGAAGACAAGTCTTTTGACTTGACCAAAGGCCTTGGAAATTTCTTCCCTGTGTGACTGCTCCCCAATCTCGGGGGCTCGCGTCCGTGGTCACTAGGATCCAATCCTGAATACCGAACCTGCGGCCCTCTAGAAGGTGAGCACTCTACAGCCACCACAGGAGAGATACCCTGGCCCTGGGGGACAGGGTGATACGCTGATGCATGTGCAGATGTGACCCGGACCATTTGTCCAATAGGTCCCATTGGAAAGTCCTTGCATGGAACCTGCCGAAGGGAATGGCTTCGTATGTCGCCACCATTTTTCCCAGGACTTGAGTGCAATGATGCACTGACACTTGTTTCGGCTTCAACAGGTTCTTGACTAGAGTCATGAGTTCCTGCGCTTTTTCTACCGGAAGAAAAACCCTTTTCTGGTCTGTGTCCAGAATCATGCCCAAGAAGGACAGGCGAGTCGTAGGATTCAGCTGCGACTTTGGAATATTGAGAATCCAGCCGTGTCGCTGTAACACCTTCAGTGAAAGGGATACGCTGTTCTGCAACTTCTCCCTTGATCTAGCTTTTATGAGGAGATCGTCCAAGTACGGGATAATTGTGACACCCTGCTTTCGTAGGAGCACCATCATTTCCGCCATTACCCTGGTGAAAATCCTCGGGGCAGTGGAAAGCCCAAACGGCAATGTCTGAAATTGGTAATGACAATCCTGTATCGCAAATCTCAGGTACGCCTGATGAGGAGGATATATGGGAACATGCAGGTATGCATCCTTTATGTCCAGCGATACCATAAAATCCAGGCTGGCGATGACCGCTCTGAGCGATTCCATCTTGAACTTGAACCGTTTTAAGTAAAGATTCAGGGATTTTAAATTCAAAATGGGTCTGACCGAACCGTCCGGTTTCGGGACCACAAACAGGGTTGAGTAGTACCCCTTCCCTCTCTGAAGCAGGGGAACCTCGGCCACCACTTGTCGAAGACACAATTTTGAATCGCATGTAACAACTATCTCCCTTTCCAGGGAAGAATTTGGTAGCGCCAATTTGAAAAACCGGCGAGGAGGCACCTCTTCGAATTCCAGCTTGTATCCCTGGGAAACAATTTCCATTGCCCAGGGATCCACCTGTGATTGAACCCAGATGTGGCTGAAAAGTCAAAGACGTGCCCCCACTGGAGCGGACTCCCTCAGGGGAGCCCCAGCGTCATGCGGTGGCTTCTGCAGAGGCCGGGGAGGACTTCTGTTCCTGGGAACTAGCTGTGTTGTGCAGCTTTTTTCCTCTGCCCTTACCCCTGGCAAGAAAGGACGATCCACGTACTCTTTTGATTTTATTTGAACGAAAGGACTGCATTTGATAATGAGGCGCTTTCTTAGATTGTGAGGGAATATAAGGCAAAAAATTCGATTTACCGGCCGTAGTTGTGGAGATGAGGTCCGAGAGGCCCTCTCCAAACAATTCCTCACCCTTGTAAGGCAAAAACTCCATATGCCTCTTTGAGTCGGCATCCCCCGTCCACTGTCGGGTCCATAAGACTCGCCTAGCAGAAATGGACATAGCGTTTATTCTGGAACCCAGTAAACTAATGTCTCTTTGAGCATCCCTTATATATAAGACAGCATCTTTTATATGCCCTAGGATCATTAAAATGGTATCCTTATCAAGGGTCTCAATATCCGCTGATAAAGAATCTGTCCATGCTGCTACAGCACTACAAACCCAGGCCGACGCAATTGCCGGCCTGAGTAACGTACCAGAATGTGTGTAAATGGACTTCAAGGTAACCTCCTGCTTGCGGTCAGCAGGATCCTTGAGGGTAGCCGTATCTTGGGACGGTAACGCTATCTTTTTTGATAAGCGTGTCAAAGCTTTGTCTACCCTAGGGGAGGATTCCCACCGTATTCTGTCCTGTGACGGGAAAGGATACGCTGTTAGAATCCTTTTGGGAATCTGCAGTTTTTTGTCTGGAGTTTCCCACGCTTTTTCACATAACTCGTTCAGCTCATGTGAAGAGGGAAAAGTGACCTCAGGTTTCTTTCCCTTATACATGTGTACCCTCGTGTCAGGGACAGGGGGTTCCTCAGTAATATGCAAAACATCTTTAATTGCGATAATCATATATCGAATACATTTAGCCACCCTTGGCTGCAATTTTGCATCATCGTAGTCGACACTGGAGTCTGAATCCGTGTCGGCATCTGTGTCAACTATTTGGGATAGTGGGCGCTTCTGAGACCCCGAAGGTCCCGGCGACATTGGGACAGACATGGGTTGACTCCCTGACTGTACTCTAATCTTTTGTGCAATAAATTAACATTAGCACTTAAAACATTCCACATATCCATCCAGTCAGGTGTCGGCGCTGCCGACGGAGACCTAATATTCATACACTCCCCCTCCTCCTTAGGTGAGCCTTTAACCTCAGACATGTCGACACACGCGTACCAACACACCACACACACACAGGGAAGCTCTTTTCTGAAGACAGGTTCCCCACCAGGCCCTTTGGAGAGTTAGAGAGAGAGTATGCCAGCACACACCCCAGCGCTATATGACCCAGGAAAAATCACAGAATGTTTACCCAGTAGCGCTTTTGTATCATGTATATGCGCCAATTATGTGCCCCCCCCCCCCCCTTCCCCCTCTACTTTAAAACCCTCTTTCACCGTGTGTCAAGCAGGGGAGAGTCCGGGGAGCTTCCTCTCAGCGGTGCTGTGGAGAAAAAATGGCACTGGTGAGTGCTGAGGGAGAAGCCCCGCCCCCTCGGCGGGGGGCTTCTGTCCCGCTCAAATTTTCTAATAACATGGCGGCGGCTCTTTTTATACATGTACAGTGCCCAGCTGTACATGTATATATGTGTATTTGCCACAGGAGGTGTTTATTGCTGCCCAGGGCGCCCCCCCCCTGCGCCCTGCACCCTTACAGTGACCGAAGTGTGTGAGGTGAATGGGAGCAATGGCGCACCGCTTCACTGCTGTGCGTTACCTCTATGAAGATCAAGGTGTCTTCTGCCGCCTCTGAAGTCTTTTCCTCACATACTCACCCGGCTTCTTTCTTCCGGCTCTGCGAGGAGGACGGCGGCGCGGCTCTGGGACGGACGGCGAGGGTGAGACCTGCGTACCGATCCCTCTGGAGCTAATGGTGTCCAGTAGCCTAAGAAACAGAGCCCTGAAACTCAGAGAAGTGGGTCTGTTTCTCTCTCCTCAGTCCCTCGATGCAGGGAGTCTGTTGCCAGCAGTCTCCCTGAAAATAAAAACCTAACTAAAATACTTTCTTTTACAGGAAACTCAGGAGAGCTCCCTGAAAGCACCCAGTCTCCACTGGGCACAGTATCAAACTGAGGTCTGGAGGAGGGGCATAGAGGGAGGAGCCCGTGCACACCCAGATCCAAAGACTTTCTTAAAGTGCCCATGTCTCCTGCGGAGCCCGTCTATCCCCATGGTCCTTACGGAGTCCCAGCATCCTCTAGGACGTTAGAGAAAATATGGATTTAAAATATTGAAATAAAGACATAGACTGTGCATACTGACATATGGGGCTGCGGGTTCACAAACATCCCTCTGGGGCTGGGGAGGTCCTATTACCGGTAAATGCAGGTTAGAAAAAAACAATGTGCATCCTGATGAAGCCTGTGACAGGCGAAACGTGTTGATCGCCAATCTCATTGATCCCAAGCAGCAACGCAAAGCGCTTTAAGCGGTGTGCACCTGGAGTTCTGCCGGCAGACACCCCCCGCCTGACCTTAGAAGTAACACCAACAGCAGCTGGACGCCTAATCTGAGTTTACGGACCCAGAAGACCTGAATAAGCATAGAGGTAGGACCCAAATTACTCCTACTTTAAGGTCACACAGGATTTCTGTACCCCACGGTCCAGTACTGCATTGATATTAGGGGGAGATGTGAACACCCTCCACCCAGGACTCTTTTTCCAGTCCTGCACACCCAAAGACTGATAACACCAGTACTTTTTGTTCTTTTGGGAGGGGAAGTAAGTCGCAAAAGCGCCTTCACCCTGTCCGCAGCAAATCAGCAATACAGCATTTATTGTATGTTTAGTGTTATAGGTTTGTCTTGTTTTTATGTATGTGACACATTGTTTCTGTCTAACCTGCAATTACTGGTAACAGGACCTCCCACAGTCCCACAGGGACGTTTTTTAACCGCAGCCCCAAAGTCAGTATGCACAGTCTATACCTTTATTTCAATATTTTTAAATCAGTATTATATCCCTTTATGAAATAAAGGGTACCTTTATGTTACTTATTTGTCTCCATCATCCTTTCTATTCATAAAGAGGTTAGCACAGGAATACATACACCTTTCTCAAGTATCTTCTTAGTGGAGACCTGTAGTGTCCCGACCTTCCTTGCAGCAACCACATTTCTTTATCCCAACGCCAACCCTGTTTTCAGCTGAGCACCACCCCACCTTCCTACACCAACCAAACTACATTTATGTAGTACTTAAATAAATAAAAAGGGGTCTCAAGAATGAAAGAATAATAATGTTATAATTAGTGTTCATGCTAGTCTGTTTAGCAGGGTGCCGCACCCTGCCTGATTTTGAAGTGGCAAAATGCGCCTTGCCCTAATCATTGCCCCCTGCTAAAACAGCCTGCCAGTTGTCATCCCCACCCACAGGAAAATTTTGCATTTTCGATCAACACTGCGTAAATAGATGCTGTGTGCACAGCATCTATTCACATTGGGGGATGCCCAGTGGCTCCGTAAGTGCTGGGTACACCTCCAAGAGTGATGAATTGGGGACCAGTCACACCCCCTCCCCAGCTGGACACCCCCTACCCCCCTTTCAGGAGCACAGGAGTATTATAGAGAGATTATAAAAGAAGGCATTTACAAATATCTTTGAGGGTACCTAGGACTGAAGGGGCCAAATGGCATCATTAGTTGCTATGGCGATCGATACACCACTATCTTTTTATACAATGTATTTTTGCCTCTGCTGATCGCTATGTTAAACACATTTCATAACAGGACTGAGGAGTTATGTGACATTTAGACAAGGCCAAAAAGACACTGGCAGATGAAAAGAAAACATGCTTATCTTTCACAAAAATGTAATTTAAAACCCCCCCAAAAAACCTCTCAAAAAGAAACCAACATAATACATAACAAAATGATGCAACCTAACATTGACAACTGGAAATAAAAGCTACTGTAAATCTCTTAATTAAAAAAAAACACCCAAATACATAATAGAGTCTGATAACGTACTATTAGTGTGATTTTCCACCCACGAATTGATGTGATTTGCTACAATTGAACCTTGACTGAAGTCTACATTTTCTACTTCTGCCTTGAAGTATTTTTTCATTAACTGGATGAACTTGTCACTGATATGAAATCCATTCTGTAAATATAGGGAGTTTGCAATGCTGAGCACATAATGTCTTTCTTGGGCTGTCATCATGCTGGAAAGATCTTTTAACAGAGAAAATTCTTCACCTGTGGAGAGAAAAACATGTGAAACTATATTATAAGAAGGCATACAGCAACACTGGTAAATGACACCTTAGTGGCAAGCCTGAGATAGCCAAGATAAAGCATATTGGATGGGGTAGAAAGAACACAAATGAGCATATACTAAACAAGACTGTCTTGCCAAGACAGATAATTGCAGTGATCCCTGTCATTCCTGAGCAGATCTTTCCTCCACATATCTAGATACCTGCCCACATTGGGATTAGCACACTTGTTATACAAAGAGCAGTAATACTGCATAGTACCAAGAGCCCTAAGTGACTCAGAGAAGGAGAATAACCATCATACACATAGAGCCTGCAAAGTGACATACAGATGGTTCATTTCTACATTATTAAAGCATAAAAACTAATGAGTGGATGAGACAGAGGTGAGGAGCACTTTTTAAAAGCAATTACTGCAAACATTGGGTTATAATCTATATGAAGGGGGAAAGCAGACAGAGACAGAGCAAAACTAGGACATGAGTAATCTTGGTGGGTGAAGGAAGTCAAGGGAGTGATCATGCAAAGGACATAGAGATAGGCAATAATAAAGTGGTGGGTTTTGAGAGAGACAGCTTGAACGATTAGACAGATGTTTGGTGAGAGTATGATTGGGAGAGGCAGGGCGTTCGCAGGTGGTAAACAGCATAGGTGTAGTCTTGAAGTAGTTATGGGAAATGGTGCATTCCTGACAGAGAGGACTAGGTCAGAGCTGTATGGAGGCGAAAATACTGGTGAAGGCCATCTATTTGAACTGGACTCTAAAGGAAAAGGAGGGGGGGACCAGGGAAGGTGTTTGCTGTGTGCTTGCGGAAAAACAGCAGTGGGATAGGCAGATTTGTCACGGCCTTCAGGAGGAAAGAAGAAAAGCAGGCTAGCAGGAGATTGCAGAAGTCAAGGGTGCTAAGTAGTTTATTGACACTGTTCTAAGCAGCGGAGAGGTCAAAGTGTTCGCAAGAAGAGGCGATATTTCAACTTGGCTACAAGAAGAATACAGGCCACTTTAGTCAATGCGGGAGTTCAATTGCAATGAATAAAGACTACTTGTGGTCCAAAGGACGACGACGACGACAACAACAACAACAACAACAACAACAACAACAACAACAACAACAACAACAACAACATTACAGGACATGGATTAAATAGACTCTATCCACAAGCAGGTATGCTTTTATGGTGCACATGTGAGAAAAATGATGAGAAGATAAAGAAATTCACAATCTTATCTATGGGCCTAATTCATGTTTGTACTCAACGGACGATGTTCATGCAACAGAGCGATTATTGGCAAACTGCGCATGCGCGAGAACTATGTCGCCGAGTGATTGACAGGAAGTTGTCATTTGGAGGTGGTAACGGGGAGTTTAAGGGGAGTGGTTTGAAAAATGCAGGCGTGTCATGGCAGTTTTTGGTGAGTTTATCTTCTGTCAGCTGTGTGATCGTCCGTACAAAACACGGTGCCTGCCTTGCTACTACTGTGTCCAGTCTACATAGCTATAGACCAACCCTTAGCCTCGATGTTGTCCACTAATGGGCGCGCAGTTGCTATTGAGCTTGTTATGGTTCTGGTGGGTGGCTATCTTCATTCCTGGACAGCAACTTCACTTGCTAACATTTACGTACAAACATGAATTAGGCCCTAAGTGCCAATGTAAGTGTACCGTTCTTCAGTTTGTCATATCCCAGCGCGTGTCGGATCTCTTTAAGACTTGATCCACGAGCACCTAGTTCCACCATCCCTAACGCAATAGCAATGCTCAGTGGAGAGAAGAAAATGTTCTCATCTTCCTTTGTAGCTCTTAGCTCATGGTAAACCTTGACTGAGAACTCAGTGATGGTGTCGTCATGGACACTGGTGGCCAGCACTGCTGCCTGCACGGCTATTACCGAGAGGAAACTTAAGAGATGCATAGCTGAAGGTAATCTAAAAAAAAAAAGAAAAGAATAAAAAAAGAGATTGGATTAACATGTATGTACATTGCAAGGATGCACATATCTTAAAGATTGAGTAACAGTGGGAGTAGGAAATGTCAACGGAGTGGAAAATGACAAAAAAAATCTAAATAAATTACTCATTTGCACCCCATATCTCAGCACATCCAGTGTGCTCACCGGGCTACAACACTGGAGACACTGATCTAAAATCCAAGAGTAATGTCCAGCTACAAAGGGATGATTAACCCCCCAATTCCAGGTAAATTAGGGAAACAGGTTATTTTAATTACATGGGAAAAACCAAGCTCTGTGGTCATAATATATCTCTGAAAGCTTCACCTATTCATGATGTTTATCTGTTACATTACTGCTGCAAGGCCCTAGGAACAACCCTTCAGTGGTTCTCAAATGTGTGCAGTGGCACCCTGGGGTGCTTCAGGACAATAACAGGGGTGCCCTGGGTTGGTGGTCCAAGACCATTTAAAATGATTTCTGGTCAATGTAATAAGCAAAATCAGCACTAGAGGCTGTCAATCATAAAATACAGTATATGGACAAACAGAAGCAAATCTTGTCCCTCGACACACAATTAAACCTTAGGATGACTTACACAATTTACTTAATTCAATATTTCTTTCTAAATTTCTCAATAAAAAACTTTTGGCCTAGGGGTGCCATGATAAAAATTCTGATGCTCTAGGGCGCCGTGATTCCAAAAAGTTTGAGAACCACTGCCTTAAATGCTAACTCTATAATAATGGAATATTCTTTTCTCTTTGCAGATAATCAAATAAAGTTTGAAGACCGTGAAATGGCAGATTTTGCAAACCCCTATCCTATTCCTATCTGTAAGTGTTTTCTATATACAGTCAATAGTAGGGGGATCTGGTCAGAATGCCGACAGGTTCAGTATATCAAAATGGACATAAGGTCGAAAAGAAAATGCTGACATTCACAATATGGTTTTCATGGATTCTTTTGCATATTTTAGACTAACATGTCAACAGTACATTTTTGTGCAATTTTCAAGGTTTGGTTTAGGGTTAGGCTAAAACATGAAAACAACTGTACGTGGCAACAATCTTTGAAGATTTGGAAACAATGGAGAGTATTCAAATGAACAAGAGTTTGTTTAGCTCCAGGAACGAGTGCCCAAAGCGATTCATTTGCCCATGCTGTAAATCCACCAATAAGGGATTATGGCCCCCATAGATCAGCGATCGATTTGGGCAATTTTCAGACAATTGTGCAAGTAAATCTGCAATGTATGGGGTTCACAGATCGCAAATTCAGACCAAAAATCGATTGGGACTGTAAAATCAGGTTGTCCAACATGTTGGATTTCACAGATCAATTGGGCCTGTAGATTGCAAGTGTATGGTAACAATCAGCAGATTTGCAGACCATTTCTAGTAAACGGACGATCCTTTCAAGGTTGGCAGATCTCTATATGCTGAAAACGATCTGCAAATCCCTGAAAAAGATCTGTAATGTATGGGTGTTGATTGGTGGATTGGGGAATCTTTAAAATCTCAGAATCTGCAGATTGCATTTTTGCAATCGCTGATGTATGGGGGCCTGTACTCCTCACACTCTCCTAAGATGCAAACAAAAATCCAATTAAACTAGTGCCTTTGGACTTGGCGCGGTTTTACAGCGTGCGCTAACAGAATCACGCTCAGAACAAAAGTTAGAAAATGTAGTTTACTGCAACTAAGTGCCAGGCGCGATGCAAACAACTGAATAGATCCGGGAACTCATCCCCGGAGCTAAACAAACTTGCATTCTATTACATTCCCCCCTTATCACACAATCTTTTCCTTTAACTCATTTTTATGGTGCAAAACAGAGCATGATACAAACTTAAGATATTTTTCTGCCAAGACCCTAATCTTGCCAAATGGGTTAGCCTGCATTTGCTTGAAACCTCACCAAACAATTGATCGTACAGTATATTCAACACATTTTGTTTTCTTTGTTTGTGTAAGAGTAGACATTAATCTTCCAAAATCAAATTATCATTCGCTACAGAGGTTTGCTTTTTATAGCACATTCATACATAGCATGCCAGCATATGAAACCGGACTTGATTAAAGTGATTCCATAAAATAAAACCTAGACAGTTGTATATACAGCAACACTGCAATTGTTCTCGTATAACTCTTTGTGAGCATTACAAAAGTGCACAAGTATGAGGAAAACAAAGGCTTTATTTTTATACTTCAGTATATGAATAGGAGTGGCTGGGAGCACATTTTCAATCAGCCAAAAGCCTCCTACACACAGGTTTTAATTAAAGCAAATAACAAGAGACTTCTCAATGCGTACTAAACCTACTATGATCCCAAAAGTCCAGGAAAACAAATATGTAATCTGGATGGACCTCCACATTTTCTGACAGCATCAGATCAGACATTTGCCTGTGAGTTAAAATACAATAGAAAGCGCTAAGGGAATGCTCACTTGGCATTGCCAAGCTGCACTTGTCAGAGCACAAAACCAAACACACAGAAAGCACCCCATATGCACTAACAATTACCACCAAAACCGCAGTCACCACCTAAGAAGGCTTGCCTCCATATATAAACAGAAACAAAATTATTACAGGTTGAGTATCCCTTATCCAAAATGCTTGGGACCAGAGGTATTTTAGATATCGGATTTTTCCGTATTTTGGAATAATTGCATACCATAATGAGATATCATGGTGATGGGACCTAAATCTAAGCACAGAATACATTTATGTTACATATACACCTTATACACACAGCCTGAAAGTCATTTTAGCCAATATTTTTTATAACTTTGTGCATTAAACAAAGTGCGTCTACATTCACACAATTCATTTATGTTTCATATACACCTTATACACACAGCCTGAAGGTCATTTAATACAATATTTTTAATAACTTTGTGTATTAAACAAAGTTTGTGTACATTGAGCCATCAAAAAACAAAAGGTTTCACTATCTCACTCTCACTCAAAAAAGTCCGTATTTTGGAATATTTGGATATGGGATACTCAACCTGAATTTAGTTTTTGAAGAAAATCTCAAAGCAATGTGCAGTAATTTAACAAATATGCAATAACCAAATCATGAATAATGATGAAATTATTATTATGCAGTGTTATTCAATGCTGCCCTAAAATTAATTATCTTCACTTCAAGGCACAAAAATCTCAAAGCAATACTGCAGTGGACTTAATACTGGTAACATTAACATCTCATAGGTCCACAAATGTGACTGCATGGTTGGTGTTTAATTCCTGGTCACGGCCGATTCATGTGGAATTTTTATGGTTTTGCCAAGTGCACAGATTTTACTTATTTATCTAGCCCCTTCTAGAAGATAATAGCTAGAACCTAATTGGTTGCTATGGGAAACAGCTCCACTTCTAAAAACCCGCACCTTAGTCAATATACACCTCAAGCCGCATACACACAGCGCAATATAACTACTGATATGCACTATATAGTCCATATCGGTAGAAAACATTGGGGGTCATTCCGACCTGGTCGCACGCAGGCTATTTTTTGCACTGCTGCAACCATGTAATCGCCGCCTACAGAGGAGGGGGTTAGGGCTGTGCAGGGCTGCAATCGCTTGTGCAGAGGGCTTCACAAACAAAAAATTTGTGCAGTCTCTGCACAGCTCAGGACTTACTCACCTGCTGCGATGATCCGGCTTGGAGCTGACGTCCGGAACCCTCCTCTTCCATGGCTTGGCACGCCTGCGTTTTTCGAAAACGATGAGTTGCCGCCCAGGTCCGCCTTCTGCCTGTCAATCTTCTTGCGTTCGCCGCTGCGAATGGCTTCTTCGCAAGGTCCGTTGCTTTGTGGCGACGACAGTTGCTGGCGACCGATGACCATGCGCAGCTCAGACCCGTTCGCGCGGCTGCGAGAAATTGCAGCGTGCGAATGGGTCGGAATGACCCCCATAGTGCATATCGCACCGTGTATACAGCTTGTGATGCCGATGCGCGGTCCTGCAGGGTCGGCATCACAAGGGAAAATAGACTGTGCAGGCAAGTCAATTTTGACTAGAAAGTGTACAATCTAGTTTCTAGTATAGTCAAAATTGTACATAGCCAAAATTGCACCATGTATATGGGCCCTCATTCCGAGTCGTTCGCTCGGTATATTTCATCGCATCGCAGTGAAATTCCGCTTAGTACGCATGCGCAATATTCGCACTGCGACTGCGCCAAGTAATTTAACAATGAAGATAGTATTTTTACTCACGGCTTTTTCTTCGCTCCGGCGATCGTAATGTGATTGACAGGAAATGGGTGTTACTGGGCGGAAACACGGCGTTTCAGGGGCGTGTGGTTAAAAACGCTACCGTTTCCGGAAAAAACGCAGGAGTGGCCGGAGAAACGGAGGAGTGTCTGGGCGAACGCTGGGTGTGTTTATGACGTCAAACCAGGAACGACAAGCACTGAACTGATCGCAGATGCCGAGTAAGTCTGAAGCTACTCTGAAACTGCTAAGTAGTTTGTAATCGCAATATTGCGAATACATCGGTCGCAATTTTAAGAAGCTAAGATTCACTCCCAGTAGGCGGCGGCTTAGCGTGTGTAACTCTGCTAAAATCGCCTTGCGAGCGATCAACTCGGAATGAGGGCCATAGTCAATATCGGTGGTTCTGGGCTCCAGGGAGTTCAAGGGAAATCGCATAGTCAAACTCGGCCTTTAGGCAGAATCACACCGTGTAGGCCCCTTTAAAAACAGTTTCACTTGAATGTGAGCCGTCGACAGACAATCACATTGCACATTTTTCTGCCTGCTACGGTAGCTGCGTTACATTGCATACACAGCCTTTACTTCATATGTAACAAAAGCAAAACACAATCAGGCATTGATAGTACTACAAAACCTCCAACTCAGCAGAAACAACTCCACGTCTCATGCACACAAACAAAATTCCTTAAACACATTCATGAAAGCATAATGTGCCAGAGACAAGAAATCACCACTCATTGTGGGATCCTGAAGGATCGCAATGTACCGTCTGATGCCTTTGGGGGGCGGCGACGGCCACAGTTTGCCCAAACGGAGGCGTGTCGCTGCCGTTTAGGGGGAGAGAAGAGGCTAGGGATCTCCATGATTGCACAGAGATCTCCTGGCTTTTGAAACTGGGGCATGTGCAGCACCACGGGTGCCTCAAGCCTCCCGATGGTGAGCGAGAGATCCATCGGATCACTACAGCAGCAGGAGGCATTCCAAGGAAGCAGCAGTGATAGTAACTCCAACCACATCTAAATCAGGCCCATTGCCATGGGAGCGTTCACAAACAGCCAATCTCAAGAGGTTCACAATTTGCTATTTACACTTACCTGAACCACCAATTAACGGCTCGCTATGGTGTATATTAGTCTTTTCCTGGTCTGCATGCAATCATATTCGCATTAGCGCAAACTCTCCCTCAGACTATGGTCTAAATGTAATAGCCCCAATTTCCGGGAGTCAGTGCAAAATGGTCATTAGATTTAAAGCAGCAATAAGCTTAAAGGCAAAACCAACCTGCTTTGCCATTAAACTAATTGGCGCTTTAACACTAATAACTATCTTGCCAGAATCACGCTAACTCCCATAAATCCCAGGCTTTTACATGTGGCCCAAAGTGAGAATTCTCTTCTTACCCTACTTGTTAATTAGTAAGGGTTTCTATATGCAAGATGCATACCAGTCTGCAAAAGTGCACTTGCAATGCAAATTGACACAATATATGTTATGCCAAATGGCATTGTACTCAGGTCCTAATACAGGTCGCACCGCGTAACTTTTGAGAAAGGTGCGCTCTGCTCACGTCCTGACCTGCACGAGCAGTTAATGCGATTGGATCACATTAACTGCGAACGCCTCTGCTGATTGACAGGCAGAGGCGTTCGCGGGGCAGTCGGGGGCCGCGACTTAAGTGTTTTAAGGGCGGCGTGCCGTGGAAATGGGGGCGTGTTGACTGGCGGTGGGACACCTGCCGTCGCAGGCAGGAGGCATACACAGTTTCTGCGACCATGCTGTAATTGTGGCACAATTACAGCGTTATCGCAGTGGGTGGGTTACATGCTGGGCGGCCTTGCCCTGCGATTACTGCCTTACTGAATTAGGCCCTCATCCTGTCCCAGTGTGACTAGAGGGCATAAGTATCAAAGCCTGCAGAGAAAAAGCTGTGAGATAAAGCACCAACCAATCTGTTCCTGTCAATTTACAGGCTGTGTTTGAAAAATGAGTTAGGAGCTGATTGGTTGGTAGTTTATCTCTCTCCAAATTTTGATACATATGCCACTAGGTGAGATGGTAAGAGATTAATCACATGCCTCTTCTATTGTATTCTTTTTAGACTTCTGTTCTCAGTTACGTTCCTAACATGGAACTTTAAAAAGGCTAGGCTCCCATCCCTGTTTTTCTGATCTGAGCATTCTTCATGTCATGTGGATGTCCCAATTTTCATTTCAAAATGAGCATAACCACACATTTATAAAAGAAATGTCAATGCTCTGCCGTGAGAGCAATCCTAAGTTACTGTTACCATAGCTGACTCTCCAGTACTGAACTCCGTCTCTCTGTAGAGAACAGCGGGTTATGTGCTACCAAGCAACAAGTGAAAAGTGACTAAGGGGCAGATGTATTAAGCCTGTAGAAGTGATAACAGTGATAAGTGCAAGGTGATAACGCACCAGCCAATCAGCTCCAATATTTAAATTGACAGTTAGGAGCTGATTGGCTGGTGCGTTATCACCTTCCACTTATCACTGCTTTATCACTTCTCCAGGCTTAATACATCTGCCCCTTATAACTTACCAGTTGCTGAATTTCTCAACCTCCACCTCACCATCCTGCAGTTTAGAATTTGGTGGTAGAAAAGTTAATTTTGTGGTGCGAGTAGTTCCTCCATTTTTGTTTTGCAATTAAGCCAGATGCCAAATAACACCATTTGGAAATTTATGTGAAGTGGAATGACAATACATAAATAAAGCTGGGAAGATACTGAATTCATTCTGCTGTATGGTATTGCTGGGGCAATACTAGAATGGATAAAGTTAGTATTAGCAAAGTCTTGCTGGAATAATAAATACAAAAGCAGAAAAACATACAATTGAAATTATCTTTATTTTTATTTTATTTTTTAGCAGAATTGCTATTTCTAGTTACTGGTGTTTTTTCTTTTTTCACCCGTGAAGGGTCATTTATTTCTGGGTCCCGACATATTGCAAAGCTCCCCTCACATGCCCTGCAAATGGGTGGTCTTCTGTTTGCCGGCGGTCGGGCTCCCGGCGCTCAGTATACCGGCGCCGGGAGCCCGACAGCCGGAATACCGACAATTATTTTCCCTCGTGGGGGTCCACGACCCCCATAGAGGGAGAATAAAATAGTGTGGCGCGCGTAGCGCGCCATCGTGCCCGTAGCGTGGCGAGCGCAGCGAGCCCGCAAGGGGCTCATTTGCGCTCGCCAAGCTGTCGGTAAGCCGGCGGTCGGGCTCCCGGCGCCGGGATGCTGGTCGCCGGGAGCCCGACCGCCGGCCAGCCGTAGTGAACCCCTGCAAATACCCACCAGATGACATAAAATGCTCATCAGAAAGCCCCCCCATGTACCACTATTATGTCCATTGGATCGTGCACATGCCCTTAGGCGTCTCCAGATGTATTATAATCACATTAAATCCACCCACATGAATTTGTCCATGAAACCTTCATCACACGCACTGTAGACCTCCCCTCGAAGCCTCGCACATCCCTACTCAGTTTATCACTGAAGCTTGTGAAAGTGCACACTGTCTAAGGGTGGGTATACACTAGGCGATATGCTCTATGAGCTACGCAGCCTAGTGTTTCCCCTCTCAGGCCGGGGTGGTCGGCGGCAGTGTGTACACATTGAGCGATATGCAAACCATATCGCTCAGTGGCGACACGCCGCGGCCGGGGACGCAGTCTAAATTGAGCTGCATGTACGGCCGACAGAGAGGGTTGCTAAAAACCTGCGGGGATGCGCATTGCCCGGCGGCGGCATACACACTTAAGGCCCGTACACACTGGCCGATATATCGGCAGTTCTCTTGAACGGCCGATATATCGCGGGTCCGTCGGCCAGTGTGTACGGCCGATACATCTGTGAACTCCGTCATTCACAGACGTATCGCGTCGGCCCCGCAGCACAGCCGACGGCCAATATATCTACCGATATATTGGCGCATCGCTGTGTGTGTACGGGTGACCAGCAGACTGCCTGTACACATGCTGCGGCGGCCAGCGGTGATTGACAGCTGAATTGGGCGGGCGGGTGTACACGCCCGTCCAGTTCATGACGTCAGTCCCCGACAGATCGGGCAGTGTGTATGCACAGCACACTGCCCGATCCGTCCATAGATATATGATAGGCAGATATATCTTCCAGTGTGTACCCACCTTTAGTGATAAATTAAACACTCAGGAAGGGTCAAAATGAGCGACGATGTTTAATTTATCGCTAAGTGTGTACCCACCTGAAGTCTCTTCATCCTCCTCCTCCTCCTCTCCTGATTGATACAGGTCAGCCGCCTCAGCACAATCAGAGCATTTGACTGTCAGTAAGACAGTGCTATATGACTGGCGGGGAAGTATTCTGCTGGACTGGCCCCAGCCTGTGTGTGTCTGTGTTCCCAGCGCATCAACCTGAATACTGAATGCAGCAAGTTGAAGAATCCTACCATGAATCAGATAATCCTCATATCCCACACTGAAAAAATTAATTTATGCAGTACACCAATGGCCATAGGGGAATGAAGGTGGTGGTGCTGCTGCTATTGGTTATTATGGAATAGTGGTAGCTGCTGACAATCTTGTGGTGCTGCTGCTATTGGTCATTTCAGAATAGAGGAAGTTGCTCACAATCTTACCATGCTCATCAACAACATTATTTTTTATAAATATTTTGAGGCAGGAAGACTTGCCAATATTGGGCAACCAAATTGAAAATCTGGCTTTATTTAATGCGTCAGCTGAAAGGCTTTTTAAAAGCCTGCCACTGGCAGACGAGGTCAGAGTCAATCAAAACAAGAAAAATAGAAAGAGTGCGCTGTCAAAAAGCTGCTGGTGTAGGGGGTGGTAATTCCCCAAAGGGATATATACAATAAAAATAGTGATCACCAGCGCTAAGTTGTATAAAGTATATGTAATACTCTAATTAGAACAAATCCAGGACGGTAGGTTATGTTGAAAAAATATGTATAATAAATTTAATAAGAATAATATCTTAAAATCACAGATGCCTATACAACATGATTAGAAGTTAAATGATGATAAAAAATGACACATCCACATATCTCCTCAATAAGTATTAGTTCATACCCCGGCTAGGACTCCCTCTGGAATTATATTCATAGAAATTGTTGGAGAGTTGATGAAAGCAATGGAGTAAAGAATGTCCCTTTTAAGCATACCAATGCAAGCGTTTCAGGCAGATAGGGAAAACTCCAATTTCTCCGCAGATGGTGATGTCCAAGGGAAATGCTGTCCAATTAGTGCCGTGTGGGTAATGAAGATGAGAATGTCCAGCAATGTTGAGGGGATACTCTACCATTCACTCCTGAGGAAGCTGGGTGTTAACCTGTGGAGAAATTGGAGTTTTCCCTATCTGCCTGAAACGCTTGCATTGGTATGCTTAAAAGGGACATTCTTTACTCCATTGCTTTCATCAACTCTCCAACAATTTCTATGGATATAATTCCAGAGGGAGTCCTAGCCGGGGTATGAACTAATACTTATTGAGGAGATATGTGGATGTGTCATTTTTTATGATCATTTAACTTCTAATCATTTTGTATAGGCATCTGTGATTTTAAGATATTATTCTTATTAAATTTATTATACATATTTTTTCAACATAACCTACCGTCCTGGATTTGTTCTAATTAGAGTATTACATATACTTTATACAACTTAGCGCTGGTGATCACTATTTTTATTGTATCAATCAAAACAAGACTCTTTGAGAAATTGCACCTAATCACAATCTTCATTTTTCTCCTATCAATTTAAGGTACACTGGGGGTAGTATGTGAGGTGGTGCTAGCTGACATCACTCAGGTCATTTCTGCGCACAGCAAGTACTACCAATTTATAAAAGCGTAGCAACAGGAACTTAGTGAAATTCAGGCGATTGTCAAATTGTAATTGATTTTTGAAATTGGTCATTGCATTTCTGGTGACCAGTCAGACTCATCTGACTCAAGTAATAGTGACATCTTGATTGTTAGGGATTGGGAGAATGGTATGAGAGCAGCACAGAAAAAGCCTTTTGGTGTAAAACATGTTCTTGAATCAACCTTTATAATCTTCCAAAACATACAAAGCAAAAATAAGAATGTGTTTCACTAAGTTAGGCACGTACCTACAAATCAATATTATTGTTCAATGACATATTTTAACAAGTGACTCAATCACCCTGTGATAGTGCAGAAGACGGAGGCATTAATTCGCTACACACAACCAATGTGAACAATTACAACTTTATAGTATCACGCAGACGTTTAAACAGGACAATTGCTATACCTAAGCTTTCTGCTTTGAGGTCTGCCTGCACATAGGATTTCAAAGACAACACCTCCCCCTCAAGCATAGCAGCTTTAATATACGCCTAAAGAAATCACTTTACGGAGGTTGAGTTAAATAAGCTGAAATTGGGGCACATGAGAAATGTGACCACAAATAAATATTATATCTTTCTGAAACAAGCAGTTAGTAACTGAGCTTTTTGCAGTGGAAGAGCCGATATCAAAATACAGAACAGAACCAGTAAGATGTTTGGGTGGTTCAGTAACGCTAAAGATAATTATGTGTAGAACACTTAAGGGCAAATTATACAGCAAGACGAGGCAATATATTCCATGCAGGGGTGAAATTTGGATCATTTCTGGCAGAATTACCATTATTGGGAGAAGTTCGCTTTCACTAGGAGTAAGTACAAAAGTTCTAGAACATATTAAAAATAGAAGACAGAATTAAATGTTCTGATTACATTTGGATTAAAACATAGGTGGCCAAGACTATAACCCAGATTTGAAAGTTAACCTTGAAGCCATAAGTAGTCACCCGCTACCTTATCCTGTCTGGTCTATGGACTCTCATTACCATTGTAGCTGCTAATTGGATCCACTGCACACCCAGCAGTCATTTCTGATCTACCAGCAAGCTGTCTGCTTCCAGCTACCCCTAAATTGGGCTCTGCCTAACTGATCAACACTTTCTCAGCTACATGAAGGATCGAAGCAACCTCTCTGTGGTACCCTGCATCTAGGCTACAGCCTGCGCTCCAGCTTCCACCTACTGTCAGCCTACATCTAGAAAGTAAAGATTGAATGTCAACAATTGAAGACACAGTTGTTTGATGAAATTGAGGAAAACAGTTCAAGTAACAAACAAAACGTAATATGGGGAAATGCAATTCGTTATATTCACTGTGTGTACTTACAGTATTTGTTGTGTTTCTATAATTTTACCAACATGATTTCTGTTTAAGCAATAATATAATTTAGATGAAATTTAATCCTAAATACATACTGTGGTTTACATATTGTCTAATTACTAGCAGCTTACATCTCACATTATTACTATAAAACGTCTTGGAAGACTGCAAAGATTATTTTAGGCAGAGAGCCCAAAAGTTTGTATAACCCTGGCTTACAGTTTAACTTTAATAAGTAACTGAATATCCTGTTTCGATTACTCATTTTCATTCAAGTAGAAACAATACATTAAGGGGGTTATTCCAAGGTGATCGCACGTAGCAACTTTTTGCTGCTCGTGAGATCAACTAGACGCCGCCTATGGGAGAGTGCATTTTAGCGAACGCTTGTGCAGCCCTGCTATGCTAAAAAAGTTTCACTGAAAACAAGAGTAGCGCTAGACCTACTTACCCTGTGCGACGGTTCCAGCGATGAAGGTCCCGGTCCTGACATGAGACATCCGCCCTCTGTTCGCCTGGACACGCCTGCGTTCTTCTTACCACTCCCCGAAAACAGCTGGAAACAGTGAGTATCCGCCCCGGAACGCCTCCCGCCTGTCCATCTTCTTTCGATCGCCGCTGCGATCACATTTGTCGCTGGCGGCGGCGTTGCCTGGTGACGATCGTTACTAGGCAACGCTGCACGTGCGCAATGCGCCCACCGCGCATGCGCATTTCCAACCCGTTTGCACCGCAGTGAAGAACCGCTGCGTACGAACGGGTCAGAATGACCCCCTAAGAGGACAATTTAAGTGTTTTCCTGAACGGCTACCACTAGGGAGCTCAAAAACAAGATTTATGGTAAGAACTTACCGTTGTTAAATCTCTTTCTGCGAGGTACACTGGGCTCCACAGGGAATGACATTGGGGTGTAGAGTAGGATCTTGACCCAAGGCACCAACAGGCTCAAAGCTTTGACTGTTCCCAGAATGCATAGCGCTGCCTCCTCTATAATCTCGCCTCCGTGCACAGGAGCTCAGTTTTTGTTATTCGGTCCAATGCAGTAGCAGGCAAAAGAGACGAGAACTGTTAGTAGCCACATACACCACATTCTCACGACAGGAGAAAGTGTCAGCGGCTAATGCCATACCAACCCAAAGAAGCTAAGTGCGTCAGGGTGGGCGCCTTGTGGAGCCCAGTGTACCTCGCAGAAAGAGTTTTAATAAAGGTAAGTTCTTACCATAAAACTCGTTTTCTGCTGCTGGGTACACTGGGCTCCACAAGGAAAGACATAGGGGATGTCCTAAAGCAGTTCCTTATGGGAGGGGACGCACTGTAGCGGGCACAAGAACCCGGCGTCAAAAGGAAGCATCCTGGGAGGCGGAAGTGTCGAAGGCATAAAACCTTATGAACGTGTTCACTGAGGATCACGTAGCTGCCTTGCACAATTGTTCAAGGGTCGCACCACGGCGGGCCGCCCAAGAAGGTCCAACCGACCGAGTAGAATGGGCCTTTATGGTAGCAGGAGCTGGAAGGCCAGCCTGTACATAAGCATGTGCAATCACCATTCTAATCCATCTGGCTAGGGTCTGCTTGTGAGCAGGCCAGCCACATTTGTGAAAACCAAACAGAACAAAGAGAGAATCCAACTTGCTAATGGAGGCAGTTCTCTTCACGTAGATATGGAGAGCCCGTACCACATCCAAAGACCGCTCTCTGGAAGACAATTCAGGAGAGGCAAAGGCCGGAACCACAATCTCCTGATTAAGGTGGAAAGAAGACACCACCTTAGGTAAATACCCGGGACGTGTTCTAAGAACCGTCGATCACGGTGAAAAATCAGATATGGTGACCTACAAGATAAGGCACCCAAATCCGAAACCCATTTAGCAGAGGCAAAAGCCAGCAGAAACAAAACCTTAAGAGAGAGCCACTTAAGGTCTGCAAATTCAAGGGGCTCAAACAGAGACTCTTGCAACGCTTCTAGAACCCCGACAAGTCCCAAGGAGCCACAGGCAATTATTCTCTGGAAACAAACCAACAGCGCAGAAATAATAGGATTTTAATACCTACCGGTAAATCCTTTTCTCTTAGTCCGTAAAGGATGCTGGGGACTCCAAAAGGACCATGGGGTATAGACGGGATCCGCAGGAGACATGGGCACTTTAAGACTTTAAATGGGCGTGAACTGACTCCTCCCTCTATGCCCCTCCTCCAGACCTCAGTTATAGGAACTGTGACCAGGGAGACAGACATTTTGAGGAAAAGGATTTTTGTTAAACCAAGGGTGAGATACTGTACCCACCAGCTCACACCACAACACACCGTACAACATAGGTTTTAACTAACACCTGTT
This sequence comes from Pseudophryne corroboree, assembly GCF_028390025.1. NCBI lineage: Eukaryota > Metazoa > Chordata > Amphibia > Anura > Myobatrachidae > Pseudophryne > Pseudophryne corroboree. The sequence continues at coordinate 290,917,443 of NC_086447.1, read as the reverse complement.
AACGGCATGAACCAAAATCAGCAACAGGCTGATCTTAACCGAAACACAACCGTCTTGTAACCTAAGCAATAACTATTAACAAGTACTGCAGCCAGAGTCCGCACTGGGACGGGCGCCAAGCATCCTCTACGGACTAAGAGAAAAGGATTTACCGGTAGGTATTAAAATCCTATTTTCTCATACGTCCTAGAGGATGCTGGGGACTCCAAAAGGACCATGGGGTTTATACCAAAGCTCCAGACCGGGCGGGAGAGTGCGGACGCCTCTGCAGCACCGATTGAGCAAACATGAGGTCCTCATCAGCCAGGGTATCAAACTTGTAGAACTTAGCAAAAGTGTTTGAACCCGACCAAGTAGCTGCTCGGCAAAGTTGAACTGCCGAGACTCCTCGGGCAGCCGCCCAAGATGAGCCCACCTTCCTAGTAGAATGGGCCTTCACCGAATCCGGTAACGGCAATCCAGCCGTAGAATGAGCATGCCGAATCGTATCACAGATCCAGCGTGCAACAGTCTGTTTAGAAGCAGGAGCCCCAATTTTGTTGGGAGCATACAGGATGAACAGAGCCTCTGTTTTCCTAATACGAGCCGTTCTGGCTACATAAACTTTCAAAGCTCTTACTACATTGAGGGACTTTGAATCAGCCAAGGCCTCAGTAGCCACAGGCACCACAATAGGTTGGTTCATGTGAAACGAAGAAACCACCATTGGCAGAAATTGTTGACGAGTTCTCAATTCCGCTCTATCCTCATGGAAGATCAAATAGGGGCTTTTGTGAGAAAGCCGCTAATTCCGACACCCGCCTTGCGGACGCCAAGGCTAAAAGCATGGCGACTTTCCAAGTGAGAAATTTTAACTCAACCTTTCGTAAAGGTTCAAACCAGTGTGACATAAGAAACTGCAACACCACGTTAAGATCCCATGGTGCCACCGGGGGCACAAATGGGGGTTGGATGTGCAGCACTCAGTTCACGAAAGTCTGAACCTCTGGAAGGGCGGCCAATTCTTTTTGAAAGAAAATCGATAAGGCCGAAATCTGCACTTTAATGGAGCCCAACTTTAGGCCCGCATCCACACCTGCTTGCAAAAAATGGAGGAAACGACCCAGCTGAAATTCTTCCGTAGGAGCCTTCTTGGATTCACACCAAGACACATATTTTCTCCGTTACTTCCTTTCTAGCTTTAAGTAGAGTGGGAATGACTTCACCAGGAATACCCTTCCGAGCTAGGATTTGGCGTTCAACCGCCACGCCGTCAAACGCAACCACGGTAAGTCTTGGAACACGCACGGCCCTTGCTGTAATAGGTCCTCTCTCAGAGGAAGAGGCCAGGGATCTCCTATGCGTAATTCCTGAAGATCCGGATACCAGGCCCTCCGTGGCCAATCTGGAACAATGAGTATCGCATGAACCCTTGTTCTTCTTATGATCCTTATCACCTTTGGAATGAGTGGAAGCGGAGGGAACACATATACCGACTGAAACACCCACGGAGACACCAGGGCATCCACTGCACTGGCTTAAGGGTCCCTCGACCTGGTTAAATACCTCTGAAGCTTCTTGTCGAGGCAAGACGCCATCATGTCTATTTGAGGAATTCCCCAACGACTTGTCACTTCTGCAAAGACCTCTTGATGCAGACCCCACTCTCCTGGATGAAGATCGTGTCTGTTGAGGAAGTCTGCTTCCCAGTTGTCCACGCCCGGATGTTTTTCCGCCCAGCGGAGAACTTTTGTGGCCTCCGCCATTGCCGCTCTGCTCTTTGTTCCACCCTGGCGGTTCATGTACGCCACTAATGTTGTCCGACTGAATCAGGACGGGCAGACCGCGAAGATTTTCCGCTTTTAGAAGGCCGTTGTAGATGGCTCTCAATTCCAGGATGTTTATGTGCAGACAAGCTTCCTGGCTTGACCATTTTCCATGGAAATTTTCCCCGTGTGACTGCTCCCCAGCCTCGGAGACTTGCATCTGTGGTCACCAGGACCCAGTCCTGGATCTCGAACCTGCGCCTCTCCAGGAGGTGAGAACTGTGGAGCCACCACAGGAGAAATACTCTGGTCCTGGAGGATAGGCTTATTTACCGGTGCATGTGCAGGTGAGATCCGGACCACTTGTCCAACAGGTCCCACTGAAACACCCTGGCATGGAATCTGCCAAACGGAATGGCTTCGTATGCTGCCACCATCTTCCCCAGCACCCGCGTGCATTGATGAATCGACACTCTTGCCGGTTTCAGAATCTCCTTGACCATGTTCTGGATTTCCAGAGCTTTTTCTACTGGGAAAAACACTCTCCGCAGTTCCGTGTCCAGGATCATGCCCAATAATGACAGCCGTGTTGTCGGAACCAACTGTGACTTTGGCAAATTTAGGAGCCAACTATGTTGTTGCAGGACTGTCAGGGAGAGCGCAACGTTTCTTAGTAACTGCTCCTTTGATCTCGCCTTTATCAGGAGATCGTCCAAGTAAGGGATAATTGTGACACCCTGCTTGCGCAGGATCACCATCATTTCCGCCATTACTTTGGTGAAAACCCTCGGAGCCATGGAAAGGCCAAACGGCAACGTCTGAAACTGGTAATGCCAATCCTGAACAGCAAACCTCAGGAAAGCTTGATGTGGAGGTTATATTGGGACATGCAAGTAGGAATCTTTTATGTCAGCTGACCCCATAAAATCCCCCCCTTCCAGACTGGAGATCAGTGCTAGGAGAGATTCCATCTTGAATTTGAACTTTTTTAGAAAGAAATTGAGGGATTTTAGGTTCAGAATCGGTCTGACCGAGCCATCCGGCTTCGGGACCACGCACAGGCTTGAATAAAAACCTTCTCCCCGTTGTGACGGGGGGACCGTGAAAATAAGTTGCTGTAGACACAGCTTTTGTATCGCAGCGCATACTACCTCAGTTTCCGGAAGAGAAGCTGGTAAGTCCGATTTGAAAAATCGGTAAGGGGGCACGTCTTGAAACTCCAGTTTTTATCCTTGGACCACTATTTTTAGCACCCAAGGATCCAGGGCCGAATGAGCCCAGACCTGACTGAAGAGTTAAAGACGTGCCCCAACCGGTGCGGACTCCAGCAGTGGAGCCCCAGCGTCATACGGTGGATTTGGCAGCGGCCAAGGAGGACTTCTGCTCTTGGGAGCTTGCCACAGCCGGCGACTTTTTCCGTCTTCCCCTACCTCTAGCAGCAAGGAAGGAAGAACCTCGTCCTTTTTTGAATTTATTAGACCGAAAGGACTGCATCTGATAAAGAGGCGTTTTCTTTTGTTGTGCAGGGACATATGGTAGAAAAGATGACTTACCCGCGGTAGCTGTAGATACCAGGTCCGTGAGGCCCTCACCAAACAAAACACCACCTCCATAGCCCTCTTAGAGTCCGCATCACCATTCCATTGATGAGTCCATAACGCTCTCTTAGCCGAGACTGCCATGGTATTGGCAATTGATCCCAAGAGACCAATATCTCTCGCAGCCTCCCTTAGATAGACTGCAGCGTCCCTGATATGACCCAGTGTCAAAAGAATGCTCTCTCTATCCAGGGTGTCCAAGTCAGATGATAAGCTATCTGCCCACTTTTCAATTGCACTACTCACCCATGCCGATGCTACGGCAGGTCTGAGCAGCGTACCCATAGTGGCGTAAATAGATTTCAAAGTAGTTTCCTGCTTACGATCCGCAGGATCCTTTAGGGCCGCCGTGTCAGGGGGCGGAAGCGCCACCTTCTTGGACAGCCGTGCTAGAGCCTTGTCCACATTGGGGGTTGACTCCCACTTATTCCTATCCTCAGAGGGGAACGGGTATGCCATAATAATTCTCTTGGGAATCAGCAACTTTGTTTCTTTTGGAATCAGCAACTTGTTAGGATTTTCCCAAGCCTTTTCAAAAAGAGTGTTCAGTTCAGAGGGAGGAAACGTTACCGGAGGTTTCTTTCCTTTAAACATACAGACCCTTGTCTCAGGAACAGCAGGGTCTTCCGTGATATGTAACACTTCTTTTATTGCCAAAATCATGTACTGAATGCTCTTAGCCAGTTTAGGATTCAACCTGGCATCACCATAGTCGACACTGGAATCCGAATCCGTGTCGGTATCTGTGTCTGATATTTGGGTAAACGGCCATTTCTGTGACCCTGATTGAGACTGCGTTTGGGATAAAGCATCTTCCATGGATTGTCTCCATGTTTGGTTCTGAGCCTCAGATTTATCCAATCTCTTATTTAATAAAGCCACATTTGCATTCAAGGCACTCAACATATTTACCAAATCAACAGTCGGCGGTGCCGACAGATTCACTCCCCCACACTGTTCTGTCCCACACCAGCCTCCTCCTGGGAAGAGCCTTCAGCCTCAGACATGTTGACACTCGTACCAACACCACTATCACACCGGCTATAGGGGACAGACCCACAATAAGGCCTATCGAGTTTGCCAGCTCACACCCAGCGCCCAACACGGTCTGAAAGTATATAATAATGCCCCAGACCTGTCAGCGCGGTTTAAAATAATAATAATCAACACCAAAATTTGCTGTGCCCCCCCCATTTAGCACCCTGTTACTTGTGACAGAAGTGTAGGAGGCCAGGAGCAGCGTCTCTGCATCTCACAGTGGAGAGAAAATGGCGCTGAGTAGAGCTGGAAGGACCAAGCCCCGGCCCTTTAATGGCGCGCTTATGTCCCGCTATTTTTTAAAATACTGGCGGGGGTCTGTATACAGTGCCTATGTATACTACTTTTGCCAGGCTGAATTTGAGGTATAATTGCTGCCCAGGGCGCCCCCCCCCTGCGCCCATGTAGTGCCGCTTGTGTGTGGGAGCAATGACGCGCTGTGCGGTACCTCCGAGACTGAAGTCTTCTGCCGTCTGTAATGAAGTCTTCTTTGCTTCGGTTACTCACCTGGCTTCTTTCTTCTGGCTCTGTGAGGGTAGACGACGGCGCGGCTCCGGGAACGAGCAGCTAGGCTATACCAAGTGATCAGATCCTCTGGAGCTAATGGTGTCCAGTAGCCTAAGAAGCAGAGCCTTTAACTCACAGAAGTAGGTCTGCTTTTCTCCCCTCAGTCCCACGAAGCAGGGAGCCTGTTGTCAGCAGTGCTCCCTGAAAACAATAAACCTAAAAAAAAGTATTTTTTCAAAGAAACTCAGGAGAGCTCCCCTGGTGTGTGTCCAGTCTCTCTGGGCACAGAATCTAACTCAGGTCTGGAGGAGGGGCATAGAGGGAGGAGCCAGTTCACGCCCATTTAAAGTCTTAAAGTGCCCATGTCTCCTGCGGATCCCGTCTATACCCCATGGTCCTTTTGGAGTCCCCAGCATCCTCTAGGACGTATGAGAAATGAACCTTGATGGAGGCCAGACGAAGGCCCAAGTCCAGGCCCTGTTGTAGAAATGCCAAAAGTTTGGCCGTACTAAACTTGTAAGCGTCATGATTGATAGATGCGCACCAAGCAAAGTAAGAATTCCAGACCCTATGGTAAATCCGAGCACAAGCCGGTTTCCGGGCCTTCAGCATAGTTTAAATGACCGCTTAGAAAAACCTTTGACCCTCAGGACGGAAGCTTCAAGAGTCACGCCGTCAAAGCCAACCGGGCTAAATATCCTGATATACACAGGGGCCCTGAACGAGGAGATCTGGGCACTGCGGAAGTAGAAAGGTACGTTCTATAGAGATACCCTGAAGATCTGAGAACCAATGCCGTCTGGGTCACGTTGGAGCGATCAGATTTCAGGTTTCCTTCTTCTCGCTTGAACTTCATTGGGCAGGAGTGACACCGGAGGGAAAACGTATGGCAGCTGAAAATAAGATTTTACTCACCGGTAAATCTATTTCTCGTAGTCCGTAGTGGATGCTGGGAACTCCGTAAGGACCATGGGGAATAGACGGGCTCCGCAGGAGACTGGGCACTCTAAAAGAAAGATTAGGTACTATCTGGTGTGCACTGGCTCCTCCCTCTATGCCCCTCCTCCAGACCTCAGTTAGGATACTGTGCCCGGAAGAGCTGACACAATAAGGAAGGATTTTGAATCCCGGGTAAGACTCATACCAGCCACACCAATCACACCGTATAACTCGTGATACTATACCCAGTTAACAGTATGAAATATAACTGAGCCTCTCAACAGATGGCTCAACAATAACCCTTTAGTTAGGCAATAACTATATACAAGTATTGCAGACAATCCGCACTTGGGATGGGCGCCCAGCATCCACTACGGACTACGAGAAAATAAGATTTTACTTACCGATAAATCTATTTCTCGTAGTCCGTAGTGGATGCTGGGACTCCGTCAGGACCATGGGGAATAGCGGCTCCGCAGGAGACAGGGCACAAAATTTAAAAGTTTGACCACTAGGTGGTGTGTACTGGCTCCTCCCCCTATGACCCTCCTCCAAGCCTCAGTTAGGATACTGTGCCCGGACGAGCGTACACAATAAGGAAGGATTTTGAATCCCGGGTAAGACTCATACCAGCCACACCAATCACACCGTACAACTTGTGATCTGAACCCAGTTAACAGTATGACAAACGTAGGAGCCTCTGAACAGACGGCTCACAACAATAACAACCCGATTTTTTTGTAACAATAACTATGTACAAGTATTGCAGACAATCCGCACTTGGGATGGGCGCCCAGCATCCACTACGGACTACGAGAAATAGATTTATCGGTAAGTAAAATCTTATTTTCTCTGACGTCCTAGTGGATGCTGGGACTCCGTCAGGACCATGGGGATTATACCAAAGCTCCCAAACGGGCGGGAGAGTGCGGATGACTCTGCAGCACCGAATGAGAGAACTCCAGGTCCTCCTTAGCCAGGGTATCAAATTTGTAGAATTTTACAAACGTGTTCTCCCCTGACCACGTAGCTGCTCGGCAGAGTTGTAATGCCGAGACCCCTCGGGCAGCCGCCCAAGATGAGCCCACCTTCCTTGTGGAATGGGCCTTGACAGATTTAGGCTGTGGCAGGCCTGCCACAGAATGTGCAAGTTGAATTGTGCTACAAATCCAACGAGCAATCGTCTGCTTAGAAGCAGGAGCACCCAGCTTGTTGGGTGCATACAGTATAAACAGCGAGTCAGATTTTCTGACTCCAGCCGTCCTTGAAATATATATTTTCAATGCTCTGACAACGTCCAGCAACTTGGAATCCTCCAAATCGCTAGTAGCCGCAGGCACCACAATAGGCTGGTTCAGGTGAAACGCTGAAACCACCTTAGGCAGAAAGTGAGGACGCGTCCGCAGTTCTGCCCTGTCCGAATGGAAAATCAGATATGGGCTTTTATACGATAAAGCCGCCAATTCTGACACTCTCATGGCTGAAGCCAGGGCCAGTAGCATGGTTACTTTCCATGTAAGATATTTCAAATCCACCGATTTGAGTGGCTCAAACCAATGGGATTTGAGAAAATCCAAAACTACATTAAGATCCCACGGTGCCACTGGGGGCACAACCGGGGGCTGTATATGTAGTACTCCTTTTACAAAAGTCTGGACTTCAGGAACTGAAGCCAATTCTTTCTGGAAGAAAATCGACAGGGCCGAAATTTGAACCTTAATGGACCCTAATTTGAGGCCCATAGACAATCCTGTTTGCAGGAAATGTAGGAATCGACCCAGTTGAAATTCCTCCGTCGGGGCCTTCCTGGCCTCACACCACGCAACATATTTTCTCCAAATGCGGTGATAATGTTGTGCAGTCACCTCCTTCCTGGCTTTTACCAGGGTAGGGATGACCTCTTCCGGAATGCCTTTTTCCCTTAGGATTCGGCGTTCAACCGCCATGCCGTCAAACGCAGCCGCGGTAAGTCTTGGAATAGACACGGTACCTGCTGAAGCAGATCCCGTCTTAGAGGTAGAGGCCACGGATCTTCCGTGAGCATCTCCTGAAGTTCCGGGTACCAAGTTCTTCTTGGCCAATCCGGAGCCACGAGTATCGTTCTTACTCCCCTTTGCCGTATAATTCTCAGTACTTTTGGTATGAGAGGCAGAGGAGGAAACACATACACTGACTGGTACACCCATGGTGTTACCAGAGCGTCTACAGCTATTGCCTGAGGGTCTCTTGACCTGGCGCAATACCTGTCCAGTTTTTTGTTGAGGCGGGACGCCATCATGTCCACCATTGGTCTTTCCCAATGGACCACAATCATGTGGAAAACTTCTGGATGAAGTCCCCACTCTCCCGGGTGCAGATCGTGTCTGCTGAGGAAGTCTGCTTCCCAGTTGTCCACTCCCGGGATGAACACAGCTGACAGTGCTAACACATGATTTTCTGCCCAGCGGAGAATCCTTGCAGCTTCTGCCATTGCCCTCCTGCTTCTTGTGCCGCCCTGTCTGTTTACGTGGGCGACTGCCGTGATGTTGTCCGACTGAATCAACACCGGCTGACCCTGAAGCAGAGGTTTTGCCAGGCTTAGAGCATTGTAGATTGCTCTTAGCTCCAGTATATTTATGTGAAGAGACGTCTCCAGGCTTGACCACACGCCCTGGAAGTTTCTTCCCTGTGTGACTGCTCCCCAGCCTCTCAGGCTGGCATCCGTGGTCACTAGGACCCAGTTCTGTATGCCGAATCTGCGGCCCTCTAACAGATGAGCACTCTGCAACCACCATAGCAGAGACACTCTTGTCCTTGTGGACAATTTTATCCGCTGATGCATCTGCAGATGCGATCCGGACCATTTGTCCAGCAGATCCCACTGAAAAGTTCGTGCATGGAATCTGCCGAATGGAATCGCTTCGTAAGAAGCTACCATTTTTCCCAGGACTCTTGTGCATTGATGCACAGATACTTTTCCTGGTTTTAGGAGGTTCCTGACTAGATCGGATAACTCCCTGGCTTTCTCCTCCGGAAGAAATACCTTTTTCTGAACAGTGTCCAGAATCATCCCTAGGAACAACAGACGTGTCGTCGGGATCAGTTGGGATTTTGGAAAATTCAGAATCCACCCGTGTTGTTGGAGCACTACTTGGGTTAGTGCTACTCCGACCTCCAGCTGTTCTCTGGATCTTGCCCTTATCAGGAGATCGTCCAAGTAAGGGATAATTAAGACGCCTTCTCTTCGAAGAAGGATCATCATTTCGGCCATTACCTTGGTAAAGACCCGGGGTGCCGTGGACAATCCAAACGGCAGCGTCTGAAACTGATAATGACAGTTTTGGACCACTAACCTGAGGTACCCTTGGTGTAGGAGGGGTACCTTGACTATCACCTGCTGAGAATACAGCTTGTGAATGGCCTCCAATACCGTCGCCCTGTCGGAGGGAGACGTTGGCAAAGCAGACTTTAGGAAACGGCGAGGAGGGGACTTCTCGAATTCCAACCTGTAACCCTAAGATACTACCTGCAGGATCCAGGGGTCCACCTGCGAGTGAGCCCACTGTGCGCTGAAATGTTTGAGGCGACCCCCCACCGCCCCTGAGTCTGCTTGTAAGGTCCCAGCGTCATTCTGACGCCTTTGTAGAAGCCGGGGAGGGCTTCTGCTCCTGGGAAGGAGCTGCTTGTTGCAGTCTTACCCTTTCCTTTGCCTCGGGGCAAATAGGAATGTCCTTTTGCTCGTTTGTTCTTATAGGAACGAAAGGACTGCGGCTGAAAAGCCTGCGGCTTTTTCTGCTGGGAGGTGACCTGAGGTAAAAAGGTGGATTTTCCGGCCGTTGCCGTGGCCACCAGATCCGATAGACCGACCCCAAATAATTCCTCCCCCTTATACGGCAATACTTCCATATGTCGTTTGGAATCCGCATCACCTGACCACTGGCGCGTCCATAAACTTCTTCTGGCAGATATGGACATCGCACTTACTCTTGATGCCAGAGTGCAAATATCTCTCTGTGCATCTCGCATATAAAAAAATGCATCCTTTAACTGCTCTATAGTCAGTAAAATACTGTCCCTATCCAGGGTATCAATATTTTCAGACAGTGACTCCGACCAAGCCACGCCAGCACTGCACATCCAGGCTGAGGCGATTGCTGGTCTCAGTATAACACCCGTATGTGTGTATATACTTTTTAATGTATTCTCCAGCCTCCTATCAGCTGGATCCTTGAGGGCGGCCGTATCAGGAGACGGTAACGCCACTTGCTTTGATAAGCGTGTGAGCGCCTTATCCACCCTAGGAGGTGTTTCCCAGCGCGCCCTAACCTCTGGCGGGAAAGGGTATAATGCCAATAACTTCTTTGAAATTAGCAGTTTTCTATCTGGGGTAACCCACGCTTCATCACACACTTCATTCAGTTCCTCTGATTCAGGAAAAACTATCAGTAGTTTTTTCACACCCCACATAATACCCCTTTTTGTGGTACTTGCAGTATCAGAGATATGCAAAGCCTCCTTCATTGCCGTGATCATATAACGTGTGGCCCTACTGGAAAATACGTTTGTTTCTTCACCGTCGACACTGGATTCAGTGTCAGTGTCTGGGTCTGTGTCGACCGACTGAGGTAAAGGGCGTTTTACAGCCCCTGACGGTGTCTGAGACGCCTGGACAGGTACTAACTGGTTTGCCGGCTGTCTCATGTCGTCAACCGACTTTTGTAGCGTGCTGACACTATCCCGTAATTCCATAAACAAAGCCATCCATTCTGGTGTCGACTCCCTAGGGGGTGACATCACCATTACAGGCAATTGCTCCGCCTCCACGCCAACATCGTCCTCATACATGTCGACACACACGTACCGACACACAGCAGACACACAGGGAATGCTCTGATAGAAGACAGGACCCCACTAGCCCTTTGGGGAGACAGAGGGAGAGTTTGCCAGCACACACCCAAGCGCTATAAATATATATAGGGACAACCTTAATAAGTGTGTTCCCTTTATAGCAGCTCAAATATTATAAATATCGCCAATAAGTGCCCCCCCTCTCTGTTTTTACCCTGTTTCTGTAGTGCAGTGCAGGGGAGAGTCCTGGGAGCCTTCCTCGCAGCGGAGCTGGGCAGGAAAATGGCGCTGTGTGCTGAGAATAGGCCCCGCCCCCTTTTCGGCGGGCTTCTTCTCCCGTTTTTTTTGGAACCTGGCAGGGGTTAAATACATCCATATAGCCCCAGGGGCTATATGTGATATATTTTAGCCAGAATAGGTATATTACATTGCTGCCCAGGGCGCCCCCCCCCAGCGCCCTGCACCCTCAGTGACCGCTGGTGTGAAGTGTGCGGAGAGCAATGGCGCACAGCTGCAGTGCTGTGCGCTACCTCATGAAGACTGAGACGTCTTCTGCCGCCGGTTTCTGGACCTCTTCTCTATTCGGCATCTGCAAGGGGGTCGGCGGCGCGGCTCCGGTGACCCATCCAGGCTGTACCTGTGATCGTCCCTCTGGAGCTAGTGTCCAGTAGCCTAAGAAGCAAATCCATCCTGCACGCAGGTGAGTTCACTTCTTCTCCCCTAAGTCCCTCGTTGCAGTGAGCCTGTTGCCAGCAGGACTCACTGAAAATAAAAAACCTAACAAACTTTTTCTAAGCAGCTCTTTAGGAGAGCCACCTAGATTGCACCCTGCTCGGACCGGCACAAAAACCTAACTGAGGCTTGGAGGAGGGTCATAGGGGGAGGAGCCAGTACACACCACCTAGTGGTCAAACTTTTAAATGTTGTGCCCTGTCTCCTGCGGAGCCGCTATTCCCCATGGTCCTGACGGAGTCCCAGCATCCACTAGGACGTCAGAGAAATAGATTTACCGGTGAGTAAAATCTTATTTTCTCTGACGTCCTAGTGGATGCTGGGAACTCCGTAAGGACCATGGGGATTATACCAAAGCTCCCAAACGGGCGGGAGAGTGCGGATGACTCTGCAGCACCGAATGAGAGAACTCAAGGTCCTCCTCAGCCAGGGTATCAAATTTGTAGAATTTAGCAAACGTGTTTGCCCCTGACCAAGTTGCAGCTCGGCAAAGTTGTAAAGCCGAGACCCCTCGGGCAGCCGCCCAAAATGAGCCCACTTTCCTCGTGGAATGGGCTGTTACTGATTTAGGATGCGGCAATCCAGCCGCAGAATGCTCCAGCTGAATTGTGCTACAAATTCAGCGAGCAATAGTCTGCTTAGAAGCAGGAGCACCTATTTTGTTGGGTGCCTACAGGATAAAAAACGAGTCAGTTTTCCTGACTCCAGCCGTCCTGGAAATATAAATTTTTAAGGCCCTGACTACGTCCAGTAACTTGGAATCTTCCAAGTCCCTAGTAGCCGCAGGCACTACAATAGGTTGGTTCAAGTGAAAAGCTGATACCACCTTAGGGAGAAACTAGGGACGAGTCCTCAATTCTGCCCTATCCATATGGAAAATCAGATAAGGGCTTTTACATGACAAAGCCGCCAATTCTGACACACGCCTGGCCGAAGCCAAAGCCAATAACATGACCACTTTCCACGTGAGATATTTCAAATCCACAGTTTTAAGTGGCTCAAACCAATGTGATTTTAAGAAACTCAACACCACTTTGAGATCCCAAGGTGCCACCGAAGGCACAAAAAAGGGGCTGAATATGTAGCACTCCCTTTACAAATGTCTGAACTCCAGGCAGTGAAGCCAGTTCTTTCTGGAAGAAAATCGACAGAGCCGAAATCTGGACCTTAATGGAACCCAATTTTAGGCCCATAGTCACTCCTGACCGTAGGAAGTGCAGAAAACGACCCAGCTGAAATTCCTCTGTTGGGGCCTTCCTGGCCTCACACCACGCAACATATTTTCGCCAAATACGGTGATAATGGTTTGCGGTTACTTCTTTCCTGGCTTTTATCAGCGTAGGAATGACTTCCTCCGGAATGCCCTTTTCCTTTAGGATCCGGAATTCAACCGCCATGCCGTCCAACGCAGCCGCGGTAAGTCTTGGAACAGACAGGGCCCCTGCTGTAGCAGATCATGTCTGAGCGGTAGAGGCCATGGGTCCTCTGATATTATTTCTTGAAGTTCTGGGTACCAAGCTCTTCTTGGCCCATCCGGAACCACGAGTATCGTTCTTACTCCTCGTTTTCTTATTATTCTCAGTACCTTTGGTATGAGAGGCAGAGGAGGGAATACATAAACCGACTGGTACACCCACGGTGTCACTAGAGCGTCCACAGCTATTGCCTGAGGGTCCCTTGACCTGGCGCAGTATCTAGTTTTTTGTTTAGGCGGGACGCCATCATGTCCACCTGTGGCCTTTCCCAACGGTTTACCAACAGTTGGAAGACTTCTGGATGAAGTCCCCACTCTCCCGGGTGTCGGTCGTGTCTGCTGAGGAAGTCTGTTTCCCAGTTGTCCACTCCCGGAATGAACACTGCTGACAGTGCTAAGACGTGATTTTCCGCCCATCGGAGAATCCTTGTGGCTTCTGCCATCGCCATCCTGCTTCTTGTGCCGCCCTGTCGGTTTACATGGGCGACTGCCGTGATGTTGTCTGATTGGATCAGTACCGGCTGGTTTTGAAGCAGAGGCCTTGCCAGACTTAGGGCATTGTAAATGGCCCTCAGTTCCAGAATATTTATGTGTAGGGACGACTCCTGACTTGACCAAAGTCCTTGGAAATTTCTTCCCTGTGTGACTGCCCCCCAGCCTCAAAGGCTGGCATCCGTGGTTACCAGGACCCAGTCCTGTATGCCGAATCTGCGGCCCTCTTGAAGATGAGCACTCTGCAGCCACCACAGTAGAGATACCCTGGTCCTTGGAGACAGGGTTATCACCCTATTGCATCTGAAGATGCGATTCCGACCACTTGTCCAAGAGGTCCCACTGAAAGGTTCTTGCATGGAACCTGCCGAATGGAAATTTGCTTCGTAAGAAGCTACCATTTTTCCCAGGACTCGTGTGCAGTGATGCACCGATACCTGTTTTGGTTTCAGGAGGTCTCTGACTAGAGATGACAGCTCCTTGGCTTTCTCCTGCGGGAGAAACACTTTTTTTTTTTTTTTTTCTGTTCTGTGTCCAGAACCATCCCCAGGAACAGCAGGCGTGTGGTAGGAACCAGCTGTGACTTTGGAATGTATAGAATTCATCCGTGCTGTTGTAGCACTTCCCGAGATAGTGCTACTCCGACCAACAACTGCTCCATGGACCTCGCCTTTATAAGGAGATCGTCCAAGTACGGGATAATTAAAAACTCCCTTTTTTCGAAGGAGTATCATCATTCCTGCCATTACCTTGGTAAAGACCCTCGGTGCCGTGGACAGTCCAAACGGCAGTGTTTGGAATTGGTAATGGCAATCCTGTACCACAAATCTGAGGTACTCCTGGTGAGGATGGTAAATGGGGACATGTAGGTAAGCATCCTTGATGTCCAGGGATACCATGTAATCCCCCTCCTCCAGGCTTGCAATAACCGCCCTGAGCGATGCCATCTTGAACTTGAATTTTTTTATGTATGTGTTCAAGGACTTCAAATTTAAAATGGGTCTCACCGAACCGTCCGGTTTCGGTACCACAATCTGTGTGGAATAGTAACCCCGTCCTTGTTGAAGTAGGGGCACCTTGACTATCACCTGCTGGGAATACAGCTTGTGAATTGCCTCTAGCACAGCCTCCCTGCCTGAGGGAGTTGTCGGCAAGGCAGATTTGAGGAAACGGCGGGGGGGGAGATGCCTTGAATTCCAGCCTGTACCACTGAGATACTACTTGAAGGATCCAGGGATCCACCTGTGAGCGAGCCCACTGATCGCTGAAATTTTTGAGGCGGCCCCCCACCGTACCTGGCTACGCCTGTGGAGCCCCCACGTCATGCGGTGGACTCAGAGGAAGCGGGGGAAGAATTTTGATTCTGGGAACTGGCTGACTGGTGCAGCTTTTTCCCTCTTCCCTCGTCTCTGTGCAGAAAGGAAGCGCCTTTGACCCGCTTGCTTTTCTGAAGCCGAAAGGACTGTACCTGATAATACAGTGCTTTCTTAGGCTGTGAGGAAACCTGAGGTAAAAAATTTTCTTCCCAGCTGTTGCTGTGGATACGAGGTCCCAGAGACCATCCCCAAACAATTCCTCACCCTTATAAGGCTCTATGTGCCTTTTAAAGACAGCATCACCTGTCCAGTGTCGGGTCTCTAATACCCTCCTGACAGAATGGCCATTGCATTAATTCTGGATGCCAGCCGGCAAAATATCCCTCTGTGCATCCCTCATATATAAGACGACGACTTATGTTCGCAAAATAGTATCCCTGTTTGACAGGGTTACAGACCACGCTGCAGCAGCACTATCTGCAGGTCTCAGTCTAGTACCTGAGTGTGTAAATACAGACTTCAGGATAGCCTCCTGCTTTTTATCAGCAGGTACCTTCAAAGTGGCCGTATCCTAAGACGGCAGGCCACCTTTTTTGACAAACGTGTGAGCGCCTTATCCACTCTAGGGGATATCTCCCAGCGTAACTTATCCTCTGGCGGGAAAAGGTACGCCATCAGTAACTTTTTAGAAATTACCAGTTTCTTATCGGGGGAACCCACGCTTTTTCACACTTCATTCACTCATTTGATTGGGGAACAAAACACTGCCTGCTTTTTCTCCCCAAACATAAAACCCTTTTTTAGTGGTACTTGGGTTAATGTCAGAAATGTGTAACACATTTTTTATTGCCGGGATCATGTAACGGATGTTCCTAGTGGATTGTGTATATGTCTCAACCTCGTCGACACTGGAGTCAGACTCCGTGTCGACATCTGTGTCTGCCATCTGAGGGAGCGGGCGTTTTTGAGCCCCTGATGGCCTTTGAGACGCCTGGGCAGGCGCGGGCTGAGAAGCCGGCTGTCCCATAGCTGTTACGTCATACAGCCTTTTATGTAAGGAGTTGACACTGTCGGTTAATACCTTCCACCTATCCATCCACTCTGGTGTCGGCCCACAGGGGGCGACATCCCATTTATCGGCATCTGCTCCGCCTCCACATAAGCCTCCTCATCAAACATGTCGACACAGCCGTACCGACACACCGCACACACACAGGGAATGCTCTGACTGAGGACAGGACCCCACACAGCCCTTTGGGGAGACAGAGAGAGAGTATGCCAGCACACACCAGAGCGCTATATAATGTAGGGATAAACACTATCACTGAGTGAATTTTCCCCAATAGCTGCTTGTATAAACAATATTGCGCCTAAATTTAGTGCCCCCCCCCCTCTCTTTTTAACCCTTTGAGCCTGAAAACTACAGGGGAGAGCCTGGGGAGCTGTCTTCCAGCTACACTGTGAAGAGAAAATGGCGCCAGTGTGCCGAGGGAGATAGCTCCGCCCCTTTTTCGCTGACTTTTCTCCTGCTTTTTTATGGATTCTGGCAGGGGTAATTATCACATATATAGCCTCTGGGGCTATATATTGTGATTATATTGCCAGCCAAGGTGTTTTTATTGCTGCTCAGGGCGCCCCCCCCCCAGCGCCCTGCACCCTCAGTGACCGGAGTGTGAAGTGTGTATGAGGAGCAATGGCGCACAGCTGCAGTGCTGTGCGCTACCTTGGTGAAGACTGAAGTCTTCTGCCGCCGATTTTCCGGACCATCTTCATGCTTCTGGCTCTGTAAGGGGGACGGCGGCGCGGCTCCGGGAACGAACACCTAGGACGGGTCCTGCGGTCGATCCCTCTGGAGCTAATGGTGTCCAGTAGCCTAAGAAGCCCAAGCTAGCTGCAAGCAGGTAGGTTCGCTTCTTCTCCCCTTAGTCCCTCGTTGCAGTGAGCCTGTTGCCAGCAGGTCTCACTGTAAAATAAAAAACCTAACATATACTTTCTTTCTAGGAGCTCAGGAGAGCCCCTAGTGTGCATCCAGCTCGGCCGGGCACAGAAATCTAACTGAGGTCTGGAGGAGGGGCATAGAGGGAGGAGCCAGTGCACACCAGAAAGTACCTAATCTTTCTTTTAGAGTGCCCAGTCTCCTGCGGAGCCCGTCTATTCCCCATGGTCCTTACGGAGTTCCCAGCATCCACTAGGACGTCAGAGAAAGTTCCATTGAATTGCCAGTGCGTCCACGAACGCTGCTTGAGGATCCTTTGTCCTTGCTCCGAAGACCGGAACATTGTGATTGTGTCGAAACGCAATCGGGTCCACATCTGGAAGGCCCCACCTGTCCACGAGGAGTTGAAACACTTCTGGGTGGAGGCTCCACTCTCCGGCGTGCACGTCCTGACGATTGAGAAAGTCCGCTTCCCAGTTTAGGACCACCGGAATGAATACTGCCGATATGGCTGGCAGATGGCGTTCCGCCCACTGAATAATCCTTGATAATTCCCTCATTGCCATGCGGCTTCAAGTGCCCCCTTGATTGATGTACGCCACCGTGGTGGCATTATCCGACTGTACTTGAATAGGTCTATTCTGTATTAAATGCTGGGCCAAGTTCAGAGCATTGAACACTGCCCGCAGTTCCAGAACGTTTATCGGGAGGAGAGACTCCTCCTTGGTCCACCGACCCTAAAGGGAGTGTTGCTCCAACACCACGCCCCAACCTCTCAGACTGGCATCCTTCGTCAGAAGGACCCAGTTGGAGATCCAGAAGGGACGACTCCTGCTTAATCGGTAGTCCTGAAGCCACCAGCTCAGTGACAGACGGACCTCCGGAGACAAGGAGATAATTTGAGACCTGATCCGGTGAGGCAGGCCGTCCCACTTGGCAAGAATCAGCTTCTGCAGAGGGCGGGAATGGAATTGAGCGTACTCCACCATGTCGAAAGCAGACACCATGAGATCTAGCACTTGCATTACCAAATGTATCGACACTTGCGGACGAGATAGGAAGCATCGAACCCTGTCCTGAAACTTCAGGACTTTCTCCTGAGACAAGTTGCAAGTGTCCAACAACGCCCCCAGGTGCGCCATGCTCTGAGCCGGGACCAGGGAAGATTTCTTCCAGTTGATGAGCCACCCGTGGGCTTGCAGAAACTGGATAGTCAGATCCAGATGGCGTAGAAGAATTTCTGGGAAATTTGCCAGGATCAACAAGTCATCCAGGTACGGAAGGATCCTGACCCCTTGACGGCAGAGTACGGCCGTCATTACCGCCATGACCTTGGTGAAGACTCGCGGAGCCGTGGTCAAACCAAAAGGAAATGCCCAAAATTGGTAATGGAGGTTGCCAACCGCAAACCTCAGGTACTGCTGATGCGACACTGCAATGGGAATATGCAGGTAAGCATCCTGTATGTCCAGGGAGACCATATAATCCCCAGGTTCCAAGGCCAGAACAATAGAGCGAAGAGTTTCCATACGAAACTTGGGAGACCCTCACAAATTTGTTCAAGGACTTGAGGTTGAGAATGGGCCGGGAGGACCCATTCGGTTTCGGGACTAGGAACAGCGATGAATAGTACCCCTTGCCTCTCTGAGCCAGAGGCACCTGTACTACCACTCCTGTGTCCAGCAGGGACTGTACCAACGAATGAAGAGTTTTTGCCTTCACCTGATTCGAAGGGACGTCTGTCAGGCAAAATCGATGAGGGGGACGATTCTTGAAGGATACCGCGTAACCTCGAGTGACGACTTCCCGTACCCAGGCATCGGAAGTGGTCCTCAACCATTCCTGGGTATACCATAGAAGTCGGCCCCCCACCAGAGGGAGGCCCGCCCCGTCATGCGGCAGACTTGTCAGTTTTGGAAGCAGGCTGACGGCCAGCCCAGGCCCGTTTGGATTTGGGCTTATTGGGTTTGGAAGTGCGAACCTGTTTCGGGTACGCCTGACCTTTTGCTTTCCCTGAAGAATGAAAGGAGCGAAATGAAGTACTTTTAGCCTTCTGCACCGAAGGAGCAGTACTAGGTAGACATGCTGTTTTAGCAGAGGCTAAGTCAGCCACTATCTTGTTGAGGTCTTCTCCGAAAAGAATGTCTCCCTTAAAAGGGAGTACCTCCAGGGTTTTCTTAGAGTCCAGATCCACAGACCAGGACCGTAACCAGAGAATCCGGCGAGCCAAAATGGACGTAGTAGAAGCCTTGGCCGCCAGAATACCTTAATGTAATGAGAATCTGTGACAATATAAGACAGACATT
The DNA here is from genome assembly GCF_028390025.1 of Pseudophryne corroboree. Classification (NCBI taxonomy): domain Eukaryota; kingdom Metazoa; phylum Chordata; class Amphibia; order Anura; family Myobatrachidae; genus Pseudophryne; species Pseudophryne corroboree. Next base: position 290,898,533 of record NC_086447.1, on the reverse strand, counting down.
GTCTAGCATGATCAGAAGCGTTGGAAGGCAACTCCACCTCCAGCTCCTGAGCCCACGCTTCAACAGCCTCTGCAGCCCATGTCGCTGCAATGGTGGGCCTATGCGCAGCAGCCGTTAGGGTGTAAATTGCCTTTAAACAACCCTCCACGCGCTTATCCGTCGGTTCTTTCAGAGACATAACGATAGTTACCTGCAGAGCTGAGGATACCACCAGCCGCGCCACCTGCGATCCACTGGCGGGGGTGTTTCCCAATTTTTACTTAGCTCCGCAGCGAGAGGGTAGCGAGCCAGCATCTTCTTGTGAGGCGTGAATTTCTTTCCTGGATTTTCCCAGGACTCCTGACGTATGTCAACTAAATGGTCAGAATGAGGTAAAACTTGTTTAACCACTTTCTGACGTTTAAACCTGTCCGGTTTCTTAGGGCAGCATCAGGCTCTGGGTCATCAGTAATTTGAAGACTGGTCCTGATAGCCTTCAACAAGTCAGGAACATCCACCTGTGAAACAGATTCCCCATCAGAAGCGTCAGGATAAGAATCTGTGGGGTCAGTATAAACGCCATCCTCATCAGACGAGGAGTCTGGGACGTTGGTGGATTGTGAGGAAGTAATGGTCCGCTTAGAGGACCCCTTGGTCTTAGGCGGGCGAGGGTTAGACTTCTGAGTAATCAATGATTGGATCAATTGCTGTAACTGAGCGGACAGTTGATCTGCCCATGGCGGGTTAACCGCGGGGACCATAAGCGGTTGTACCGGCACAGGAGGTCCCATGGGGGGCGTTAGTCTAGTTACCAGCATATTCAATAGCATGGAGAAGGTAGCCCAAGGTGGGTCATTTTGTACCCCTGTTGCTACAGTCCTACTTGGGGGTAAGGATCCCCCAGAACCTGAACCCTCAGCTGCTATGTTTTCCTCAAATGTGTCTGCAGCGTCACCACCACACAATGTGGGATCAGCTCCAGCCCCATTGCCCCTTGTAGCTGACATATCCGAAAGCTCAATACAAGGCAACACAGTACAATATCAGCAGCACAATACCTGACAAGAACCCCCTGTGCAGTGTATCAGCACAAACAGGGAATTCAAGAGGTATATGGTGACTAAAAATCACAGAATAAAATACACACTGAGTATATCCTGTGAACTACCTATATTAAATGATAAACCTAAAGCACTTAGCCCCCTCAGGTTATAGAATATAGGGATAGCAATCTGAGTGAGATACACGAAATGAAGGTCACACAGCAGCTATATGCACACACATAGTCATTATATTATACTGGCCTGAGAATTTCTGCTGGCAGTGCACCCGGGGTCACTGACAGGCTTGCTGGCCTGTGTAGGGTATCGGCGCTGGCTCAGGGCGCCCCTCACAGCGCCGCACTATGTACCGCTGAGCCCCGGAGCGCAGTTAGTACTGCCGCGCCCACCCTGTTGCTGCCATCTTCACACCGGCTCCCCGCTTGCCAGGGGGCCGGTGACTCACTTGCCACCAAAGTCTTCTGGCTCTGTAAGGGGGTGGCGGCATGCTGCGGGAGTGAGCGGTCTTTCGGGGCGGCTAACGATCAGCACCCTCAGGAGCTAATGTCCTGTCAGCGGAGATGGTGGCTCAAAACCTCTCAGGGCGGACACTTCTCCCCCCGCCCTTAGTCCCACGAAGCAAGGAGGCTGTTGCCAGCAGCCTCTCTGTGCCTAACTAATTCTTAGAAAAAATAAGATTTTACTTACCGGTAAATCTATTTCTCGTAGTCCATAGTGGATGCTGGGGGCTCCGTAAGGACCATGGGGATTATACCAAAGCTCCAAAACGGGCGGGAGAGTGCGGATGACTCTGCAGCACCGATTGAGCAAACACAAGGTCCTCCTCAGCCAGGGTATCAAACTTCTAGAACTTTGCAAAAGTGTTTGAACCTGACCAAGTCGCCGCTCAGCAAAGCTGTAATGCCGAGACCCCTCGGGCAGCCGCCCAAGAAGAGCCCACCTTCCTAGTGGAATGGGCCTTAACTGATTTTGGCAGCGGCAATCCAGCCGCAGAATGAGCCTGCTGAATTGTGTTACAGATCCAGTGATCAATAGTTTGCTTTGAAGCAGGAGCACCCAGCTTGTTGGAAGCATACAGGATAAACAAAGACTCTGTTTTCCTGACCCTAGCCGTTCTGGCTACATAAACCTTCAAAGCCCTGACCACATCAAGTAACTCGGAATCCTCCAAGTCAGTAGTAGCCACAGGCACCATAATAGGTTGGTTTATATGAAAGGATGAAATCAATTTCGGCAGAAATTGTGGACGGGTCCGCAATTCTGCTCTATCCGCATGGAAAACCAGATAGGGGCTTTTATGTGACAGAGCCGCCAACTCTGACACACGCCTAGCCGAAGCCAAGGCTAATAGCATGACCACCTTCCACGTGAGATATTTCAACTCCACCGTTTTGAGTGGTTCAAACCAGTGGGATTTCAGGAAACTCAACACCAAGTTAAGATCCCAAGGTGCCACTGGAGGCACAAAAGGGGGCTGAATATGCAGCACTCCCTTCACAAACGTCTGAACTTCAGGTAGAGAAGCCAACTCTTTTTGAAAGAAAATGGATAGGGCCGAAATCTGGACCTTAATGGAACCCAATTTTAGGCCCAAATTCACTCCGGACTGTAGGAAGTGAAGGAAACGGCCCAGCTGGAATTCCTCCGTAGGAGCATTCCTGGCCTCACACCAAGCAACATATTTTCGCCATATACGGTGATAATGTTGAGCTGTCACGTCCTTCCTAGCCTTTATCAGCGTAGGAATGACCTCATCCGGAATGCCTTTCTCTGCTAGGATCCGGCGTTCAACCGCCATGCCGACAAACGCAGCCGCGGTAAGTCTTGGAACAGACAGGGCCCCTGTTGCAACAAGTCCTGTCTTAGAGGAAGAGGCCACGGGTCCTCTGTGAGCATTTCTTGCAGATCTGGATACCAAGTCCTTCGTGGCCAATCTGGAACAATGAGTATTGTTCTCACTCCTCTTTTTCTTATTATCCTCAGCACCATGGGTATGAGAGGAAGAGGAGGAAATACATAGACCGACTGGAACACCCACGGTGTCACCAGGGCGTCTAAATCTATCGCCTGAGGGTCTCTTGACCTGGCGCAATACTGCTGTAGCTTTTTGTTGAGGCGGGATGCCATCATGTCCACCTGTGGCAGTTCCCACCGACTTGTAATCTGTGCGAAGACTTCCTGATGAAGTCCCCACTCTCCCGGGTGGAGGTCGTGTCTGCTGAGGAAGTCTGCTTCCCAGTTGTCCACTCCCGGGATGAACACTGCTGACAGTGCGCTTACGTGATTCTCCGCCCAGCGAAGAATCTTGATGGCTTCCGCCATCGCCACTCTGCTCCTTGTGCCGCCTTGGCGGTTTACATGAGCCACTGCGGTGATGTTGTCTGACTGAATCAGAACCGGTTGGTCGCGAAGCAGGGTCTCCGCTTGACGTAGGGCCTTGTATATGGCCCTTAGTTCCAGGATGTTGATGTGAAGGCAAGTCTCTTGACTTGACCACAGACCTTGGAAATTTCTTCCCTGTGTGACTGCACCCCAACCTCGGAGGCTTGCGTCCGTGGTCACCAGGACTCAGTCCTGAATGCCGAATCTGCGGCCTTCGAGAAGGTGAGCGCTCTGTGGCCACCACAGGAGTGACACCCTGGCCCTGGGGGATAGGGTGATTAACCGATGCATCTGAAGATGTAATCCGGACCACTTGTCCAGTAAGTCCCATTGAAAAGTCCTCGCATGGAACCTGCCGAAGGGAATGGCCTCGTATGATGCCACCATCTTTCCCAGGACACGAGTGCAGTGATGCACTGACACCTGTTTTGGTTTCAATAGGTTCCTGACCAGTGTCATGAGTTCCTGAGCTTTCTCCATCGGGAGATAAACCCTTTTCTGGTCTGTGTCTAGAATCATGCCCAGGAAAGGCAGACGAGTCGTAGGAACCAACTGCGACTTTGGAATATTTAGAATCCAGCCGTGTTGCCGTAACACTTCCAGAGAAAGTGCTACGCTGATCAGCAACTGCTCTCTCGATCTCGCTTTTATGAGGAGATTGTCCAAGTATGGGATAATTGTGACTCCTTGCTTTCGCAGGAGTACCATCATTTCCGCCATTACCTTGGTAAATATTCTCGGTGCCGTGGAGAGACCAAACGGCAACGTCTGAAATTGGTAATGACAATCCTGTACCACAAATCTGAGGTACGCCTGATGAGGTGGATAAATGGAGACATGAAGGTATGCATCCTTTATGTCCAGAGACACCATAAAATCCCCCCCTTCCAGGCTTGCAATGACCGCTCTCAGCGATTCCATCTTGAACTTGAACCTTTTCAGGTATATGTTCAGGGATTTTAAATTCAATATGGGTCTGACCAAACCGTCCGGTTTCGGGACTACAAACATGGTCGAATAATAACCCCTTCCTTGTTGAAGGAGGGGAACCTTGACCACCACCTGTTGAAGATACAATTTGTGAATTGCAGTTAACACTATTTCCCTCTCGTGGGGGGAAGCTGGCAGGGCCGATTTGAGGTATCGGTGAGGGGGCATCTCCTCGAATTCCAGCTTGTATCCCTGAGACACAATCTCTATTGCCCAGGGATCCAACTGGGAGTGAACCCACTTGTGGCTGAAATTTCGAAGACGTGCCCCCACCGGGCCTAGCTCCGCTTGTGGAGCCCCAGCGTCATGCGGTGGATTTTGTAGAGGCCGGGGAGGACTTCTGTTCCTGGGAACTAGCTGTGCTGTGCAGCTTCTTTCCTCTGCCCCTGGCAAGAAAGGACGCACCTCGGACTTTCTTGTTTTTCTGTGATCGAAAGGACTGCATTTGATAATACGGTGCTCTCTTAGGCTGTGAGGAAACATATGGCAAAAAAATTGACTTTCCAGCAGTAGCTGTGGAGACCAGGTCCGAGAGACCCTCCCCAAACAATTCCTCACCCTTGTTAGGTAAAACCTCCATATGCCTTTTTGAGTCGGCATCACCTGTCCATTGCCGAGTCCACAGGACCCTTCTGGCAGAAATTGACATAGCATTTATTCTAGAACCCAGTAGACTAATGTCTCTTTGAGCATCTCTCATATATAGGACAGCGTCTTTAATATGCCCCAAAGTCAACAATATAGTATCCTTGTCTAAGGTATCAATTTCCTCAGACACGGTATCCGTCCATGCTGTTACAGCACTACACACCCAGGCCGACGCGATCGCCGGCCTCAGTAAGGTACCTGAATGTGTATAAATGGACTTCAGGGTAACCTCCTGTTTGCGATCCACAGCATCTTTGAGGGTAGCCGTTTCCTGTGACGGCAGGGCTACCTTCTTGGATAAGCGTGTTAAAGCTTTGTCCACCTTAGGGGAGGATTCCCAGCGTAACCTGTCCGTTGGCGGGAAAGGATACGCCATAAGAATCCTTTTGGAAATCTGCAGTTTTTTATCTGTTGATTCCCAAGCCTTTTCACATAACTCATTTAGCTCGTGTGAGGGGGGAAAGGATACCTCCAGCTTCTTTTCCCCATACATATGTACCCTCTTGTCAGGGACTGGGATTACCTCTGTGATGTGCAACACATCCTTAATTGCTATAATCATATAACGGATGGATTTCATCATCGTAATCGACACTGGAGTCAGAATCCATGTCGGTATGTGTCAACAATTTGGGATAGTGGGCGCTTCTGAGACCCTGACGGCCTCTGCGACATAGGATCAGGCACGGGTTGGGACCCTGACTGTCCTGAGGCTTCAGCTTTTTCTAACCTTTTATGCAAGGAATTAACATTATCATTTAAAACCTTCCACATATCCATCCAATCAGGTGTCGGCGCCGTTGGCGGAGACACCACAATCACTTGCTCCCCGCTCTGCTTCCACATAGCCTTCCTCATCAGACATGTCGACACAAGCGTACCGACACACCACACACAGGGAATGCCCTTTTTGAAGACAGTTCCCCCACAAGGCCCTTAGGAGAGACCGAGAGAGAGTATGCCAGAACACACCCCAGCGCTATAAACCCAGGAATAACACAGTAACTTAATGTTAACCCAGTAGCTGCTGTTTATATATTGTCTTTTGCGCCTAATTATGTGCCCCCCCTCTCTTTTTACCCTCTTCTACCGTGTATCTGCAGGGGAGAGCCTGGGGAGCTTCCTCTCAGCGGAGCTGTGGAGAAAAAATGGCTCTGGTGAGTGCTGAGGAAGAAGCTCCGGCCCCTCTGCGGCGGGCTTCTGTCCCGCTTAAATATGCAGTTTTTGGCGGGGGCTCATACATATATACAGTGCCCAGCTGTATATATGTTTAACTTTTGCCAAAAGAGGTCCCAAATGCTGCCCTAGCTGTGACCGGCTCCTCCGGGCACATTTTCTAAACTGAGTATGGTAGGAGGGGTATAGAGGGAGGAGCCAACCCACACTCTCAAACTCTTAAAGTACCAGTGGCTCCTAGTGCACCCGTCTATACACCACGGTACTAATGTGGACCCCAGCATCCTCTAGGACGTAAGATAAAAATGTATTGCTCCCCACAATCTCCTGTCACTCAAGACAGGAGATTAGGCATGTAAGAACAACTGGATGACCCCCTCCCCCCATGTCTGTACGTTTCCTTTGAGCAGTGTAAACGTCTACTTTGTGTAAGTGTTACAATTCAGAAAGACTTCTGGCAGACAAAATAGATGGTGGCAATGCAGGGTTTGGCTGCTTTAGCATTGGTGCACGCCTGATTAGCATATCAGTTGTTTAGTTGTTTTAACATTTCAGTCGGTTTACACTGAGAGCTAGTGTCTCCCACCAGAAAAAATAAAAATGCACATTCATTTTCCAATTAAAAAATAAATAGCGCGCAGATGTGCACAGTCCCTCAGCGTGCCGCATTGTCACTCAATATGAATGCATGGACCAATGATATCTGTGTCCAGCCAGCAAATGAGCAACAGTCTTTAAATATGATAGACATTTTTCATCATTACAAAGTATCACACTGCCCCACGCAGCTACTTCTTATTGCCACTCGGCTGGCAACATTTTTTTTTAATAATGATAAAGTCACTAGTTACGGTACACGAATTGCAATTACAAATGTAATGCCGGAAAGATAAACGTGTAAGAATAAGGCACAGAATAGGGGGTAAATGTAATAGTGTTCAAGAAGCCAGAAGTACTGAACTTCGTGCAAGAATGCCCATAGTTTTAAGGCAGCAATCCTTTACAAGGCAAAACCAGGTTAGTTTTGCCTTTTAAGGGATTGCTGCTTTGAAAATACGGGCATCCTAGCACAAAGTTCTGCACTTCTGGCTTCTGGAACCCTATTACATTTACCCCATAGATGTCGCTTTCCAAACTGTTGTCTCTTGGATTTTAGCTCTTACAATATAACCATAACTTTAAGAACAGAATGTTAGTAATAAATACAATGTTAGCCCAGATTTCCACAAAGTGCTATAGATTGTCTTTATAATTATAAATCAAGATTCGGATTTAAAAAAAGCAACAACAAAAAGTACATGCTTACTGCCAACTGGTGTGCTTATTAGACCCCTTTCACATCTCCAATGCCGGATCCCACCCGGGAATTGGAAACGGGTCGTTCCCGGGTGGGACCCGGCAATATGCCGGGTTGGTTGCCATAGCGGCGGGGGGCCGAGTCGGCAGCGGAGGTGGAGGCAGCGCTGGGAGATGAGCTCATCTCCGTGCCGCCTCTCCCTATACTGTGAATTGGTACCGGGTTGCATCGACCCGACAACCCAGTCACACTGTGCCTGGCCCGGTATTCAACCCGGGAATAATCCTTCTTATGACCTGGGTTGAATTACCGGGTCAGGCGACCCAGGAATTCTCCAAGGCCCCTTTCACATCGCACACTGACCTGTGCCGACCCGGCAATATGCCAGGTCGATAATAAGAATTTACTCACCGGTAATTCTATTTCTCGTAGTCCGTAGTGGATGCTGGGAACTCCGTAAGGACCATGGGGAATAGCGGGCTCCGCAGGAGACTGGGCACTCTAAAAGAAAGATTAGGTACCATCTGGTGTGCACTGGCTCCTCCCTCTATGCCCCTCCTCCAGACCTCAGTTAGGGAAACTGTGCCCGGAAGAGCTGACACAATAAGGAAAGGATTTGGAATCCCGGGTAAGACTCATACCAGCCACATCAATCACACCGTACAACTCGTGATACTATACCCAGTTAACAGTATGAATAACAACTGAGCCTCACGAAAAGATGGCTCATAACAATAACCCTTTAGTTAGGCAATAACTATATACAAGTATTGCAGACAATCTGCACTTGGGATGGGCGCCCAGCATCCACTACGGACTACGAGAAATAGAATTACCGGTGAGTAAATTCTTATTTGCTCTGACGTCCTAGTGGATGCTGGGAACTCCGTAAGGACCATGGAGATTATACCAAAGCTCCCAAACGGGCGGGAGAGTGCGGATGACTCTGCAGCACCGAATGAGCAAACTCAAGGTCCTCCTCAGCCAGGGTATCAAACTTGTAGAATTTTGCAAATGTGTTTGAACCCGACCAAGTAGCAGCTCGGCAAAGCTGTAAAGCCGAGACCCCTCGGGCAGCCGCCCAAGTAGAGCCCACCTTCCTCGTGGAATGGGCTTTTACTGATTTAGGATGCGGCAGTCCAGCCGCAGAAAGTGCAAGTTGAAGCGTGCTATAGATCCAGCGAGCAATAGTCTGCTTTGAAGCAGGAGCACCCAGCTTGTTGGGTGCATACAGGATAAATAGCGAGTCAGTTTTCCTGACTCTAGCCATCCTGGAAACATAGATTTTCAGGGCCCTGACTACGTCCAGCAACTTGGAATCCTCCAAGTCCCGAGTAGCCGCAGGCACCACAATAGCTTGGTTCAAATGAAACGCTGATACCACCTTAGGAAGAAATTGGGAACAAGTCCTCAATTCCGCCCTATCCATATGAAAAATCAGATAAGGGCTTTTACATGACAAAGCCGCCAATTCTGATACACGCCTGGCCGAAGCCAAGGCCAACAGCATGACCACTTTCCGCGTGAAATATTTTTGCTCCACGGTTTTAAGTGGCTCAACCAATGCGACTTTAGGAAATCCAACACCACGTTGAGATCCCAAGGTGCCAGTGGAGGCACAAAAGGGGGCTGAATATGCAGCACTCCTTTAACAAAAGTCTGAACTTCAGGCAGTGAAGCCAGTTCGTTTTGGAAGAAAATCGACAGAGCCAAAATCTGGACTTTAATGGAACCCAATTTGAGGCCCATAGTCACCCCTGACTGTAGGAAGTGCAGAAATCTACCCAGCTGAAATTCCTCCCTTGGGGCCTTCCAGGCCTCACACCAAGCAACATATTTCCGCCATATGCGGTGATAATGTTTTGCGGTCACATCCTTCCTAGCTTTAATCAGCGTAGGAATGACTTCCTCCGGAATGCCCTTTTCCTTTAGGATCCGGTGTTCAACCGCCATGCCGTCAAACGCAGCCGCGGTAAGTCTTGGAACAGACAGGGCCCCTGCAGTAGCAGGTCCTGTCTGAGTGACAGAGGCCAAGGGTCCTCTGAGATCATTTCTTGAAGTTCTGGGTACCAAGCTCTTCTTGGCCAATCCGGAACAATGAGTATAGTTCTTACTCCTCTCCTTCTTATTATTCTCAGTACCTTGGGTATGAGAGGAAGAGGAGGGAACACATAAACCGACTGGTACACCCACGGTGTCACTAGAGCGTCCACAGCTATCGCCTGAGGGTCCCTTGACCTGGCGCAATATCTTTTTAGCTTTTTGTTGAGGCGGGACGCCATCATGTCCACCTGTGGCCGTTCCCAACGGTTCACAATCAGCTGGAAGACTTCTGGATGAAGTCCCCACTCTCCCGGGTGGAGGTCGTGCCTGCTGAGGAAATCTGCTTCCCAGTTGTCCCCTCCCGGAATGAACACTGCTGACAGTGCTATCACGTGATTCTCCGCCATCAAAGAATCCTTGTGGCTTCTGCCATTGCCACCCTGCTTCTTGTGCCGCCCTGGCGGTTTACATAGGCGACCGCTGTGATGTTGTCTGACTGAATCAGAACCGGTTGGTTTTGAAGCAGGGGTTCTGCTTGACTCAGGGCGTTGTAAATGTCCCTTAGTTCCAGAATATTTAAGTGTAGGGAAGTTTCCTGATTTGACCATTGTCCTTGGAAGTTTCTTCCCTGGGTGACTGCCCCCCAACCTCGGAGGCTTGCATCCGTGGTCACCAGGACCCAGTCCTGTATGCCGAATCTGCGGCCTTCGAGCAGATGAGCACTCTGCAGCCACCACAGCAGAGACACCCTGGCCCTCGGGGACAGGGTGATTAACCGATGCATCTGGAGATGCGATCCGGACCACTTGTCCAACAGATCCCACTGGAAAATCCTTGCATGGAATCTGCCGAAGGGACTTGCTTCGTAAGAAGCTACCATCTTTCCCAGGACTCGCGTGCAGTGATGCACCAACACCTGCTTTGGTTTCAGGAGGACCCTGACCAGAGATAATTCCTGGGCCTTCTCCTCCGGGAGAAATATCTTCTTCTGTTCTGTGTCCAGAATCATGCCCAAGAACAGCAGACGCGTCGCAGGAATCAGCTGCGACTTTGGGATATTCAGAATCCAGCCGTGCTGATGCAGCACTTCCTGAGATAGTGCCACGCCGACTAGCAACTGCTCTTTGGACCTCGCCTTTATAAAGGAGATCGTCCAAGTACGGACTAATCATGACTCCCTTCTTTCGGAGGAGCATCATCATTTCGGCCATTACCTTGCTAAATACCCACGGTGCCGTGGACAGACCAGACGGCAACGTCTGGAATTGGTAATGACAGTCCTGTACCACACCCTTGAGGTACTTTGAACTTGAACTTTTTTATATAAATGTTCAAGGATTTTAAATTTAGAATGGGTCTCACCGAACCGTCTGGTTTCGGTACCACAACATTGTGGAATAGTAACCCCGTCCCTGTTGAAGGAGGGGTACCTTGATTATCACCTGCTGAAGATACAGCTTGTGAATTCCCGCCAGTACTACCTCCCTTTCTCTGAGGGCAGCAGGCAAGGCTGATTTGAGGTAACGGCGAGGGGGAGTCGCCTCGAACTCCAGCTTGTATCCCTGTGATACTACTTGCAGAACCCAGGGATCCATCTGTGAGCGAGCCCACTGGTCGCTGAAGTTCCGGAGACGCGTCCCCACCGCACCTGGCTCAGCCTGTGGAGCCCCAGCGTCATGCGGTGGACTTAGAGGAAGCGGGGGAAGATTTTTGATCCTGGGAACTGGCTGTCTGGTGCAGCCTTTTTCCTTCTTCGCTTGCCTCTGGCAGAAAGGAAGCGCCTTTGACCCGCTTGCTTTTCTGAGGCCGAAAGGACTGTACCTGACAATACGGTGCTTTCTTAGGCTGTGAGGGAACCTGAGGTAAAAATTTTGACTTCCCAGCTGTTGCTGTGGATACGAGGTCCGAGAGACCATCCCCAAACAATTCCTCACCCTTATAAGGCAGAATCTCCATGTGCCTTTTAGAATCAGCATCACCTGTCCACTGCCGGGTCCATAATACCCTCCTGGCAGAAATGGACATTGCATTAATTCTGGATGCCAGCCGGCAAATATCCCTCATATATAAGACGACGTCTTTAATATGCTCTATGATTAGCAAAATAGTATCCCTGTCAAGGGTAACACTATTATCTGACAGGGTATCAGACCACGCTGCAGCAGCACTACACCTCCATGCTGAGGCAATTGCAGGTCTCAGTATAGTACCTGAGTGTGTATATACAGACTTCAGGATTTCCTCCTGCTTTCTATCAGCAGGCGCCTTCAAGGTGGCCGTATCCTGAGACGGCAGTGCCACCTTTTTTGACAAACGTGTGAGCGCCTTATCCACCCTAGGGGATATCTCCCAATGTGACCTATCCTCTGGCGGGAAAGGGTACGCCATCAGTAACTTTTTAGAAATTACCAGTTTTTTTATCGGGGGAAACCCACGCTTCTTCACACACTTCATTCAATTCATCTGATGGGGGAACAAAACACTGGCTGCTTTTTCTCCCCAAACATAAAACCCCTTTTTAGTGGTACTTGGGTTAATGTCAGAAATGTGTAACACATTTTTCATTGCCGAAATCATGCAACGGATGCCCCTAGTGGATTGTGTATATGTCTCAACCTCGTCGACACTGGAGTCAGACTCCGTGTCGACATCTGTGTCTGCCATCTGAGGTAGCGGCCGTTTTTGAGCCAGATGGCCTTTGAGACGCCTGGGCAGGCGCGGGCTGAGAAGCCGGCTGTCCCATGGCTGTTACGTCATCCAGCCTTTTATGTAAGGAGTTGACACTGTCAGTTAATACCTTTCACATATCCACCCACTCTGGTGTCGGCCCCGCAGGGGGTGACATCACATTTATCGGCACCTGCTCCGCCTCCACATAAGCCTCCTCATCAAACAAGTCGACACAGCCGTACCGACACACCGCACACACACAGGGAATGCTCTGACTGAGGACAGGACCCCACAAAGTCCTTTGGGGAGAAAGAGAGAGAGTATGCCAGCACACACCACAGCGCTATTTAATCAGGGATTTACACTAATAGAAAGTGATTTATCCCTATAGCTGCTTTTTATATACAGTTTGCGCCTAAATTTAGTGCCCCCCCTCTCTTTTTAACCCTTTGAGCCTGGAAACTGCAGGGGAGAGCCTGGGGAGCTGTCTTCCAGCTGCACTGTGAAGAGAAAATGGCGCCTGTGTGCTGAGGGAGATAGCCCCGCCCCTTTTTCGGCGGACTTCTCCCGCTCTTATAATTGTATTATGGCAGGGGATTTTTACACATATATAGCTTATTAGGCTATATTATGTGTTGTTTGCCAAAGTTAAGGTACTCTAATTGCAGCCCAGGGCGCCCCCCCCCCCCAGCGCCCTGCACCCATCAGTGACCGGAGTATGTGGTGTGCATAGGGAGCAATGGCGCACAGCTGCAGTGCTGTGCGCTACCTTAATGAAGACCGAAGTCTTCAGCCGCCGTTTTCCAGGACGTTCTTCTTGCTTCTGGCTCTGTAAGAGGGACGGCGGCGCGGCTCCGGGACCAGACGACCGAGGCTGGGCCTGTGTTCGATCCCTCTGGAGCTAATGGTGTCCAGTAGCCTAAGAAGCCCAAGCTAGCTGCAAGCAGGTAGGTTCGCTTCTTCTCCCCTTAGTCCCTCGTAGCAGTGAGTCTGTTGCCAGCAGATCTCACTGAAAATAAAAAACCTAACAAATACTTTCTTTTCTAGCAGCTCAGGAGAGCCCCTAGTGTGCAACCAGTTCGGGCCGGGCACAGATTCTAACTGGGGTCTGGAGGAGGGGCATAGAGGGAGGAGCCAGTGCACACCAGATAGTACCTAATCTTTCTTTTAGAGTGCCCAGTCTCCTGCGGAGCCCGCTATTCCGCATGGTCCTTACGGAGTTCCCAGCATCCACTAGGACGTCAGAGAAAACGGGTTATTCTTGCAATGTGAAAGGGGTATAAGTGGCATAGGAGCAGGGTTTCTCACGCCTTCACTCTCAGCTGCCCACAAGCAGACAACATGGATGACGAAAGATGTTTAACATAATTAAAGTATCACACCTACTACGTACATATACAAATAGATATACATCACACACATATACACACCATACCTACCCTATAGATATATGAATCTCAATTGATAAAGTTCTATGCTTGTGCAAAAATAATATTTTGGTACTTACCACTAAATATCTATCTAAAGCTGGGTATACACTGGCAGATATATCTGCAGCTCAATTGATCTGCAGATATATCTGCTGATGGTGGTTGTTCTAATGGTGCCCATACACTTGTGAGATAATTGGTGCCAACCTTCGATTTCGACCGCATGTGTGAGAGAGATCGAAGGATTGTACGCATATTTTAGGTACCTTTCGACGCGATGCGCGGGCACGCCGGTCGAATCTCACGTCTCAAGATAGTATGTGCTGCACTTAATATTTATCGAATCGCAGTGCGATCGAATGTGTTTTTAAAAACACATGCTATATATCACACTGCGATGGGCACCCGCCAGAGGCCGCTCCCAATCGGCTGTGACGTGCCCATCACGTGATTACTATGTGATCTATCGCATGGTAATCACTTTGGCAGAACTGACGGTGGGATGCCCCGTGATGACGCGGCGTGGGGCATCGCACAAGTATATGGGCACCAATACACACAGAAAGATGCGCCAATATATCTTAAGCCAGGTACACACTTGCCAATGCCGGCGGGGGCTACTTAATAGCCATCGTTATTGAGGTCCTCCCTCGTCTGTGCTTTTCAGACGATGGAGGGGATCGTTAACGATGCGCAGGAGTGAGCATCGTTAACATTGAATGTACACACTAGACGAGATTGTAAAAGATCTCACTCATACCCCTTTTCTATCCGAGTACCGGGTCTGACCCGGGATTTTTAACCCAGCTACAACCTGTGTCGGCCCTGTTTCCACTTAACCTGGGTAGGCTCTGTAAAAGCCTACTAATGTAATTAAAAATGGACTTTTTACTGTCTCAACAAGATGATGTCACGAACAGGAACAAAAGGAAGGGGTGGGGCCTGCTCACAGGATTGCAGCAATGGAGATCGATGGAAGTAGCTGTGCCTAGCATGGAGTTGCGGACTGTTTGCAGTTTTTTGCTGCTTATATATGCTACAGACAGCTTGATGCAGCTTCCCACCCTGTGCTACCTACTGCTAAACTGGAGAAGGAGGGCACAATTCTTTGCAGAGAGGGCTATTATTTATTTATTAACACTTTCTTATATAGCGCAGCAAATTCCGTTGCGCTTTACAATTTGAAATAACAATAACAAACTGGGTGATAACAGTCATAGAGGTAGGAAGGCCCTGCTCGCAAGCTTACAATCTATAGAGAGGGCTAGTTCTCAACCCCATTATTTGAAAAGGAGAGTGCTGATATCAGCCACCATTACTTCTCTCATAAGAATGAGCTCTACAGCCAGCCGAAGAATGTAGGTGAGAGATCGCAGACATGGAGAAGCATTCATGCAGGCCATTTTAGCTTATCAGGAGGAGCAGTGGATGGCACATTTCAGGATGTCTTGTGCTACATTCGACTATATTTTGGAACTACTGTCCCCCACAATCACCAAGCAGACCACCAGGTTCCGGAAGCCCATTGAGCCGAGCAGGAGATTAGCGAGTGCTCTCTGGTGGTATGCTACCACTGGAGAGTATCGCACACTCTCCTGTTTATTTGGAGTAGGGATTGGCACAGTCTGCAAGATTGTATACCAGGTCACGCGGGCATTGCTGGATACCATGTACCATCGCTTTATTTCCTTGCCACAGCAGCTAGATGAGACTATAATAGGATTTACGAAGCGTGGCTACCCACAGTGTGCTGGTGTCATAGATGGGACCCACATCCCCATCATCGCCCCCCCCCCCCCCCCCGTGACAACCCAGCAGACTACTATAATCGCAAGGGTTGGCATTCCATTGTCCTGTAAGCTGTAGTGAACCACAAATACTGGTAAGCACTGTTTTACTAATCTGTCTGAAATAGGCTTGGGCTTTTTTTGATGAGGCATAAACTGTAATAAACCTTTATTTTTAGTTTCACAGATGTCTTCATAGGGTGGCCCGGACGGTCACATGATGCAAGGGATCTCACCAACTCCAATCTTTACAATATTGCTGAAGACAAGCTCGGTGGATGGCTTTTCCCTAGAGAGGTAAGATTATTTACTCCTTAAACTAATGTTCACCCATAAACCAATATTCATGTTTTACCCCTGGAATAATAATATTTTATTAACAGAAATCGGTGATCGTAGATGGTGTGGACATCACGGTCCACCTCATTGATGATGCAGCATACCGGTTACAGCGCTGGCTGATGGAAGGGCTACACCCAGCATGTTCAGTTATCTCCCGAACAGACATTATATACCCATGCCCTAAATTCAGCCCGTATGGCAGTTGAGAATGCGTTTGGGCATTTAAAAGGATGCTGGCGCTGCCTCATGAAGAGAAATGACGTGAACTTGAAATTCGTGCCAGATATAGTTTCAGCCTGGTCCATTCCCTATAATAAATGTGAGATACAAAAGGAAAACTTTCTCCCCGTGTGGAATGTGCATGATCGTGGGGTGGGGGGTGTCACTGTACATGATGCATCAGGCTTGAACCGTCGAGCCGAACAGGGCACCCACTGCAGCCAGTCTTCACTCAAGGTTGCAGAAGATAGAGAAGACAGACAAGTTTTTGTGTGCAAACAGTTTTGTGTTTGGTTTTCTACAATTTCTCAGTTATAAAAATTGCAAGTTATTAGTTGTATATTTTTGCTTTTAAGCAGTTGGCACACATTTTCTGAGGTAATATAAAATATTGAAGTGCAAACAGAACAATCTGTAAAAATCCCCCTAACGCAGGAGGTCTTCAACATGTGGCCCTCCAGCTGTTGTCAAACTAGATGTCCCAGCATGCCTTGCTAGGTATTTCCACAACTAGAGGGCTACAGGTTGAAGACTCCTTCCCTAATGTTTGGCAGGTATCAGGGTAACCCCAATATTTGGATCCCACTGCTGCAAATGTTTGAGGTAACAATATAACTTATAAAAATGCAAACAGAACCTTAACACGCAAACATTGTTTTATCAACAGCTGGCCTTATTTAAGGCAATTGTCTATACACCCGATATTCTGAAGATTGCGGGATTTGTGTTGTGGGATTTGAGGGATGCTCATAGTTGTAAGGACCATACGGTTGTTATGGGTAGACTGGGTCTTGCTGTTGTGCTTGTGTTGTATTCCCTAGAGTACGTGCAAACGTACGCTCAAAAAATGACATCTGCCTAAATGTGATTGATGCATTTCCTTTTCAGACGCAAGATATCTCTCAATTAGTGCATCTTCCTGGGAATTCAGCTCACTATCCGCTTCACACAGGTGCTCTACGATAACGGACATCATTGCTCTGACTGTTTGTTCTGTTTTGATCCTTTTCTTTTTCCGCTGTGGAACATTATAGACTGTGAAGGGGATGAAAAAAAAAAATGTAATCAACGATTATATCTAAAAATAGCAGTGGTGGCATATACGCGTTTGTGGCCTTCTCCCACCTGCACACTAGCTATACTCTGCAACATTTCCTTGCACCAATCATTGACAAGGCAACAAGCACAGTATTGACTGGAGCACCCTCACTGCGACTGAAATAGCTAAAACTTGTTGAGATATGAACCTGTAGGGCTGGAGTGTTAAACTCGCAGCCCTCCAGCTGTTGTGGAACTACACATCTCAGCATGCCTTTACATAGATTTTATATCGGGACTGCTGCAACTGTGGCAGGGCATGCTAGTATGTGTAGTTCTACATAAGCTGGAGGCCTGGAGTTTTTACACCCCTGCTGTACAGTGGTTTGTATGTATGTAAATAAAAATGTTTGTAAATGTTAATACTTACTATTTGAGCGCAGAGTCGTGGTCTTGGGGGGTTGCAACGTCTCTGCCTGAGACTCTGGTACCTCCTCAATAGTGACGCTGATGGAATCATTGTTGGCGGTTGATTCTTCAAAACTGCTGTCTGATATAAGCAGCGGGGATGGTAGGCTGCATTGTAAGCTGGGAAGGCTGTGCTGTGTTTCCACACGGTCCTCCTGTACTGACATCTGGCTACTGGCACAGCTGGATGACGATAGTGCTATGGGATTTGTTAGCGCAGTTTTACCGAAGACACTATAGCATAGGTCATAATATGCCCATTCAATCCGTCCAGTGCCACTTTTCTTGCGGTTATGGTTGTGTACTTTAGTAAATCGTTTGTGTAGTGCCTTAAATTTATTAACGACTTGTTGCTGGGTTTTTTGGATGCCTCTTTCTGACAGCATAAGGGATATGTTCTTATACACAACAGCATCCTTAAGTGTTCCAGTCACCTGCCTTCTAATTTCTTCCTCTCCCCAAATATTAAGCAGCTCTTTTATCTCTGTATCTGACCAGGTATGGGTAGCCATGTTGATGTGCTGGAGCTTCTGCTGCTGTATAGCGTCTGTGTGGAAGCTGCTGCAATATCTGCATGTGCCCAGCGTGACTTCAGAGTGACTATTTGCAAGCTGCTTCAATGCCTGCATGTGCCCAGTGGAGTGTATTTCTGTAAGCTGCTGCAATAGTTGTGCCCGGCGTGTCAACCAGCATGTCAACTCCGCGCTTAAAAGCTGCTGCAAGCGCCCAGCATGTCTCCCAGGGAAGACAGCATCTTCCTGTGCCCCAGAAGCACCAATCAGTGTCTCAGAGCATTACTTCGGTCTGCAAACACAGGTAATGGCCATTGCCACTGAACAATTACTAGGGTAATTATGTTTAATCCAGGTAACTACTCGGTTAGGATTACAGGGTCACTCACCCAGTGTTTTTTGTTTGGGAGCAGTTTCCACTTACTAAAAACCCGTGTCGATGCGCCCCCCCATGCAAAAAAAAATAAGAATTTACTTACCGATAATTCTATTTCTCGTAGTCCGTAGTGGATGCTGGGGACTCCGTCAGGACCATGGGGAATAGCGGCTCCGCAGGAGACTGGGCACAAAAGCAAGCTTTTAGGATCACATGGTGTGTACTGGCTCCTCCCCCTATGACCCTCCTCCAAGCCTCAGTTAGGTACTGTGCCCGGACGAGCGTACACAATAAGGAAGGATCTTGAATCCCGGGTAAGACTCATACCAGCCACACCAATCACACCGTACAACTTGTGATCTGAACCCAGTTAACAGTATGATAACAAAGAAGTAGCCTCTTAAAAAAGATGGCTCACAACAATAATAACCCGATTTTTGTAACAATAACTATGTACAAGTAATGCAGACAATCCGCACTTGGGATGGGCGCCCAGCATCCACTACGGACTACGAGAAATAGAATTATCGGTAAGTAAATTCTTATTTTCTCTAACGTCCTAGTGGATGCTGGGGACTCCGTCAGGACCATGGGGATTATACCAAAGCTCCCAAACGGGCGGGAGAGTGCGGATGACTCTGCAGCACCGAATGAGAGAACTCCAAGTCCTCTTTAGCCAGAGTATCAAATTTGTAAAATTTTACAAACGTGTTCTCCCCTGACCACGTAGCTGCTCGGCAAAGTTGTAATGCCGAGACCCCTCGGGCAGCCGCCCAAGATGAGCCCACCTTCCTTGTGGAGTGGGCTTTTACAGTTTTAGGCTGTGGCAGGCCTGCCACAGAATGTGCAAGTTGAATTGTGCTACAGATCCAACGAGCAATCGTCTGCTTAGACGCAGGAGCACCCATCTTGTTGGGTGCATACAAGATAAACAACGAGTCAGATTTTCTGACTCCAGCTGTCCTTGAAATATATATTTTCAATGCTCTGACAACGTCCAGTAACTTGGAGTCCTCCAAGTCGCTAGTAGCCGCAGGCACCACAATAGGCTGGTTCAAGTGAAAAGCCGAAACCACCTTAGGGAGAAAATGAGGACGTGTCCGCAGTTCTGCCCTGTCCGAATGGAAAATCAGATATGGGCTTTTGTACGATAAAGCCGCCAACTCTGAAACTCTCCTGGCTGAAGCCAGGGCCAATAGCATGGTTACTTTCCATGTAAGATACTTCAAATCTACCGATTTGAGAGGCTCAAACCAATGAGATTTGAGAAATTCCAAAACTACGTTTAGATCCCACGGTGCCACTGGAGGCACAATTGGGGGTTGTATATGTAGTACACCCTTAACAAAAGTTTGTACTTCAGGCACTGAAGCCAATTCTTTCTGGAAGAAGATTGATAAGGCCGAAATTTGAACTTTAATAGACCCCAATTTGAGGCCCATAGACAATCCTGCCTGCAGGAAATGTAGGAATCGACCCAATTGAAATTCTTCCGTTGGGGCCTTCTTGGCCTCACACCACGCAACATATTTTCTCCAAATGCGGTGATAATGTTGTGCGGTCACTTCCTTCCTAGCTTTAATCAAGGTAGGAATAACTTCCTCTGGAATGCCCTTTTCTTTTAGAATCCGGCGTTCAACCGCCATGCCGTCAAACGCAGTCGCGGTAAGTCTTGGAACATACAAGGTCCCTGCTGAAGCAGATCCCTTCTTAGAGGTAGAGGCCACGGATCTTCCGTGAGCATCTCTTGAAGTTCCGGATACCAAGTTCTTCTTGGCCAATCCGGAGCCACTAGTATTGTTCTTACTCCCCTTTTCCGTATAATTCTCAGTACCTTTGGTATGAGAGGCAGAGGAGGAAACACATACACTGACTGGTACACCCACGGTGTTACCAGAGCGTCCACAGCTATTGCCTGAGGGTCTCTTGACCTGGCGCAATATCTGTCCAGTTTTTTGTTGAGGCGAGACGCCATCATGTCCACCTTTGGTTTTTCCCAATGGTTCACAATCATGTGGAAAACTTCCGGATGAAGTCCCCACTCTCCCGGGTGAAGGTCGTGTCTGCTGAGGAAGTCTGCTTCCCAGTTGTCCACTCCCGGGATGAACACTGCTGACAGTGCTATGACATGATTTTCCGCCCAGCGAAGAATCCTTGCAGCTTCTGTCATTGCTCTTCTGCTTCTCGTGCCGCCTTGTCTGTTTACGTGGGCGACTGCCGTGATGTTGTCCGACTGGATCAACACCGGCTGACCCTGAAGCAGCGGTTTCGCCAAGCTTAGAGCATTGTAGATCGCTCTTAGCTCTAGTATATTTATGTGAAGAGACGTCTCCAGGTTTGACCATACACCCTGGAAGTTTCTTCCCTGTGTGACTGCTCCCCAGCCCCGTAGGCTGGCATCCGTAGTCACCAGGACCCAGTCCTGTATGCCGAACCTGCGGCCCTCTAACAGATGGGCACTCTGCAACCACCACAGGAGAGACAACCTTGTCCTTGGTGACAGTGTTATCCGCAGATGCGATCCGGACCATTTGTCCAGCAGATCCCACTGAAATATTCGTGCATGGAATCTGCCGAATGGAATTGCTTCGTAAGAAGCCACCATCTTTCCCAGGACTCTTGTGCATTGATGTACTGACACATTTCCTGGTTTTAGGAGGTTCCTGACAAGTTCGGATAACTCCCTTGCTTTCTCCTCCGGGAGAAACACCTTTTTCTGAACCGTGTCCAGAATCATTCCCAGGAACAGCAGACGTGTTGTCGGGGACAATTGAGATTTTGGAAGATTCAGAATCCACCCGTGTTGTTGAAGCACTACTTGGGTTAGTGCTACACCGACTTCCAGCTGTTCTCTGGACTTTGCCCTTAACAGGAGATCGTCCAAGTAAGGGATAATTAATACGCCTTTTCTTCGTAGAAGAACCATCATTTCGGTCATTACCTTGGTAAAGACCCGAGGTGCCGTGGACAAACCAAACGGCAGCGTTTGAAACTGATAATGACAGTCTTGTATCACGAACCTGAGATACCCTTGGTGTGAGGGGTAAATTGGGACATGCAGATAAGCATCTTTTATGTCCAGGGACACCATGAAGTCCCCTTCTTCCAGATTCGCTATCACTGCTCTTAGTGACTCCATCTTGAACTTGAATTTCTGTATGTACAGGTTCAAGGATTTCAGATTTAGAATAGGTCTTACCGAACCGTCCGGCTTCGGTACCACAAATAGTGTGGAATAATACCCCTTTCCCTGTTGTAGGAGGGGTACCTTGACTATCACCTGCTGAGAATACAGCTTGTGAATGGCTTCCAATACCGTCGCCCTTTCTGAGGGAGACGTTGGTAAAGCAGACTTTAGGAAACGGCGAGGGGGAGATCTTTCGAATTCCAACATGTAACCCTGAGATACTATCTGCAGGATCCACGGGTCCACCTGTGAGCGAGCCCACTGATTGCTGAAAATCTTTAGTCGACCCCCCACCGCTCCTGAGTCCGCTTGTAAAGCCCCAGCGTCATGCTGATGGCTTTGTAGAACCCGGGGCGGGCTTCTGGTCCTGGGCAGGGGCTGCTTGCTGCCCTCTCTTACCCTTTCCTCTGCCTCGTGGCAGATAAGACTGTCCTTTTGCCCGCTTGTTTTTATAGGAGCGAAAGGACTGCGGCTGAAAAGACGGTGTCTTTTTCTGTTGGGAGGGGGTCTGAGGTAAAAAAGTGGATTTGCCGGCAGTTGCCGTGGCCACCAGATCCGATAGACCAACCCCAAATAATTCCTCTCCTTTATATGGCAATACTTCCATATGCCTTTTGGAATCCGCATCACCTGACCACTGTCGCGTCCATAAACTTCTTCTGGCAGATATGGACATCGCACTTACTCTCGATGCCAGAGTGCAAACATCCCTCTGAGCATCTCGCATATAAAGAAACGCATCCTTTAATTGCTCTAGAGTCAATAAAATACTGTCCCTATCCAGGGTATCAATATTTTCAGCCAGGGAATCCAACCACACTACCCCAGCACTGCACATCCAGGCTGAGGCTATTGCTGGTCGGAGTATAACACCAGTATGCGTGTATATACTCTTCAGGGTAGTTTCCAGCCTCCTATCTGCTGGATCCTTGAGGGCGGCCGTATCTGGAGACGGCAACGCCACTTGTTTTTATAAACGTGTGAGCGCTTTATCCACCCTAGGGGGTGTTTCCCAGCGCGCCCTAACCTCTGGTGGGAAAGGGTATAATGCCAATAACTTCTTAGAAATTAGCAGTTTTCTATCTGGGTTAACCCACGCTTCATCACACACGTCATTCAATTCCTCTGATTCTGGAAAAGCTACAGGTAGTTTTTTCACCCCCCACATAATACCCCTTTTTGAGGTACCTGCAGTATCAGAGATCTGCAAAGCCTCCTTCATTGCCGTGATCATATAACGTGTGGCCCTATTGGAAAATACGTTTGTTTCTTCACCGTCGACACTAGATTCATCTGTGTCGGTACCTGTGTCGACTGACTGAGGTAAGGGACGTTTTACAGCCCCTGACGGTGTCTGAGACGCCTGAGCAGGTACTAACTGGTTTTCCGGCCGTCTCATTTCGTCAACTGACTTTTGTAATGTACTAACATTATCACGTAATTCCATAATTAAAGCCATCCATTCCGGTGTCGACTCCCTAGGGGGTGACATCACCATTACCGGCAATTGCTCCGCCTCCACACCAACATCGTCCTCATACATGTCGACACACACGTACCGACACACAGCAGACACACAGGGAATGCTCTTATCGAAGACAGGACCCCACTAGCCCTTTGGGGAGACAGAGGGAGAGTTTGCCAGCACACACCAAAAGCGCTATAAAATGTATATAAACAACCCTAAAAGGTGTTGTTTTTGTTATATGCGCTTTAAATATATAAATATCGCCAAAATATGCCCCCCTTCTCTTTGTTACCCTGTTTCTGTAGTGCAGTGCAGGGGAGAGTCCTGGGAGCCTTCCTCACAGCGGAGCTGAGCAGGAAAATGGCGCTGTGTGCTGAGGAGAATAAGCCCCGCCCCCTTTTCGGCGGGCTTTTCTCCCGGGTTTTGAGATATCTGGCCTGGGTTAAATACATACATATAGCCTCAATGGCTATATGTGATGTATTCTTTGCCATCAAAGGTATTAAATATTGCTGCCCAGGGCGCCCCCAGCAGCGCCCTGCACCCTCCGTGACCGTTCAGTGTGAAGTGTGTAGCAACAATGGCGCACAGCTGCAGTGCTGTGCGCTACCTTCATGAAGGCTGAAGAGCCTTCTGCCGCCTGTTTCCGGACCCTCGATCTTCAGCATCTGTAAGGGGGATCGGCGGCGCGGCTCCGGGACGAACCCCAGGGTGACCTGTGTTCCGACTCCCTCTGAAGCTATGTCCAGTAGCCTAAGACTCCAATCCATCCTGCACGCAGGTGAGTTGAAAATCTCTCCCCTAAGTCCCTCGATGCAGTGAGCCTGTTGCCAGCAGGACTCACTGAAAATAATAAACCTAAAAACTTTTTCTAAGCAGCTCTTTAGGAGAGCCACCTAGATTGCACCCTGCTCGGACAGGCACAAAAACCTAACTGAGGCTTGGAGGAGGGTCATAGGGGGAGGAGCCAGTACACACCATGTGATCCTAAAAGCTTGCTTTTGTGCCCTGTCTCCTGCGGAGCCGCTATTCCCCATGGTCCTGACGGAGTCCCCAGCATCCACTAGGACGTTAGAGAAATGGGTAAATTTAGCTAGTGGAAAAGGGGTATGAGAATGGCCCTTCTGAGCAATATCTTTTATTTTCTTGGCTAGTGTGTATGGGGCTTTAAAGATATATCTGCTGTTAAAGCCATCTGCAGCTATATATGCAGATGGTGGTTGTTCATACACACAGAAAGATGCACCAATATATCTGCAGATACATTGGCCATTAGCTGTGTTGGACAACAGATGCAATATATCTCTGACGTTGTTCACAGACATATTGCTTGTACACACCAGCAAAAGATATATTGGGCGATTAATTGATTGGGCAATATATCGGCCAGTGTGTACCCAGCATCAGAGTCCATCTGCGAGACATTTCTAAACTACAGGGTTAGTGAGGATTGAGGAGCTTGCACTTAATAGGTTAACTTCTTAGGGTACATAAGCATCTCCCCTTCAATCTCTGCCTCATTATGTACTAAATGAGCTCTATGGATAGATTGAGGAATAAAGACAGGATTGCGTCCTTCTTACTCACACAACCCAATTATGGGAGAGTTCGAAATATCCCCAGATGCACTCTGAGAAAGATTTAACAGTAAGTACCAAAAATCTTAATTTCTCCTTCATCCCTATGGGAGGGTATGCTCAGCCTTAACTGATCT
Source organism: Pseudophryne corroboree (assembly GCF_028390025.1). Taxonomy (NCBI): domain Eukaryota; kingdom Metazoa; phylum Chordata; class Amphibia; order Anura; family Myobatrachidae; genus Pseudophryne; species Pseudophryne corroboree. The sequence continues at coordinate 290,873,746 of NC_086447.1, read as the reverse complement.
CAACACTTTTTGTTCAAAGGAAACTCAATGCCTTGGCACCCATGAAGACCCGACTAAGGGGGTCATTCCGAGTTAATCGCTCGCTAGCTACTTTTTGCAGCCGTGCAAACGCATAGTCGCCGCCCACTGGGGAGTGTATATTTGCTGTGCAAGGGTGCGGTCGCATGTGCAGCCGAGCGGTACAAAAATAGTTTGTGCAGTTTCTGAGTAGCTCAGAACTTACTCAGCCCTTGCGATCACTTCAGCCTGTCCGGTTCCGGAATTGACGTCAGACACCCGCCCTGCAAACGCTTAGACACGCCTGTGTTTTTCCAAAGACTCCCAGAAAACGGTCAGTTGCCACCCCCAAATGCCTTCTTCCCGTCAATCTCCTTGCGATCAGCTGTGCAAATGGATTCTTTGTTAAATCTATCACACAGCAATGATCCGCTTTGTACCCGTACATCGTGCCTGCGCATTGCGGTGCATACGCAGTAGTGATCTGATCGCTGCGAAAAACGGTAGCGTGTGATCAGTTCGGAATGACCCCCTAAATAAGTAGAAATAGCTGTAATCCTAATTGCAACAGATCATTCAGCCCCCTCATATGACTGCTAGATTGTAAAACCAATCCATCTGTCTGTAGGCTGACTGGAAGCTGACCAACTTCTTTCCTTAGTGTCATAAAAAGTAAACTTTGCCTTACAGTATATTGGTTGACCTCTCCAAATAAATACTATGTTACCTTGTCTAACAGGAACACTGCCTTATCCAGTGGTGGACCTTGCGAGAGCTGGGCCAGGTGTAAAACTATCCTTCAGGTCCCTCCCCCCAAACTCACAATATGCAACACAGGAGCGGGTGACATGGAGAGGTACAAGGTGATGGGGAGAGAGTGGGTGACAGGGAGTGGGTGGAAGGGAGAAGCAGAGTGTATGTGAGGTCTCTGTAGGAGGGAGTAAAGGGTGAAACTGGGTTAGACATAAAAGGGATAGTATTAATGAGGGAGACAAAAAAAACTGCTTTGAACACAAGAGCAGAGTTAAGACAATGCAGAATTTAGTGAGGGGATAGAACAGCAGGGCTGGATTATAGAAGGGGTGACAGGGGCGGTAGTCCCAGGTACCCCACACATTAGGGGCCCCCACACACTGCCCCAGAATGCCATCTACTACTTACATAAAACTAAAGTACAGCATTTTGCTATCTCCAGTTTATTACTTTTCGGCAGCTCAGCTGTTTCCTAATAAGCTCCTCGGCGGCAGTTCAGTGAAAAACCAATATGTGCTTGGATGGTGGGCGGTGTCAGTGGGGGTCTAGTGTCTTTGGATCACGTGGCAGGCACATCAGTGCTGGTCAGCATACTGCACCGGATCATGACTCCAACCCCCTTCACAGCCGCCTAAAGCCCTGCACCTGTTGCGCCGCCGGTAGTCCCGCCACTGGGATAACCATATTTTGCTAATTTAGCAAAAGTTGGCAATACAGTTTCTTAATTAATGAGAAAAAATTATGCTACCATAGATGGGAAGAAGGTAGTAACACTAGCCACGAGTACTCAGGAGAGTTCAAAGATCATCTCTTGATACTTTTGTAACTGATGAAAATGACTTCACAGGTATACCCCTTTCACACCAAAATATGCAGGGTCTTACCAGGGAATACGGTCCCGGGATCATGCAGGGACATTCCTAGGTAAGACGCCTTGCATACCGCAAGTCAACAGCCCGGCATATTGCAGAGTTGCTGACGTCAGCGGTGATGCGGCGGGGGCGGCGCAAGAGATCATATGATCTCGAAGCGCCGCCTGCTACATAGAGAGAGTGAACAGGAGCCGGGGCGCATTGACCCGGCTCCCGTTCACACTGATCAGGTTCCCAGTAAGATCCCGGGACCAACCCTGGTCGATTGCAGGGTTGAGATGCCGGGACAGGAATCCCGGGATCTTGTCTCTGTACCTTTTCACACTGAAAAATTTCCCGGGTTGATGCGCGTCCATGTGCAATAACCCGGGAAAATTTGGTCTGTGTGAAAGGGGTATAATACTTCAGGTTCACTTCCAGCAAGAGACTGGCAACTGAAGTACTTAATTATTTATACTAATAAAAATGTTTTTTATATATATATATATATATATATATATATATATATATATATATATATATATATAAATAAATAAATAAAATAAATAAATCGCACTAGCTCGCTCTCTCTCACAAGATTTATGGTAAGAACTTACCGTTGTTAAATCTCTTTCTGCGAGGTACACTGGGCTCCACAGTGAGTGACATTGTGGTGTAGAGTAGGATCTTGATCCGAGGAACAGGATAAAAGCTTTGACTGTTCCCAGAATGCATAGCGCCGCCTCCTCTATAACCCCGCCTCCATGCACAGGAGCTCAGTTTTTGTTAACCAGTCCAATGCAATAGCAGGTAAAAGAGACAACCGGTAGTAGCCACATACTTTCTCCTGTCGTGAGAATGTGGTGTGTCAGCGGCTAATGCCATACCAACACAAGATAGCTAAGTGCGTCAGGGTGGGCACCCTGTGGAACCCAGTGTACCTCGCAGAAATAGATTTAATAACGGTAAGTTCTTACCAAAAATCTTGTTTTCTGCTGCGGGGTACACTGGGCTCCACAGGGAATGACATTGGGGATGTCCTAAAGCAGTTCCGTATCGGAGGGGACACACTGTAGCGGGCACAAGAACCCGGCGTCCAAAAGGAAGCATCCTGAGAGGCTGAAGTATCGAGGCACAGAAACTTATGAACATGTTCACTGAGGACCACGTAGCTGCCTTGCACAATTGTTCTAGGGTCGCAACACGGCGGGCCGCCCAAGAAGGTCCAACAGACCGAGTAGAATGGGCCTTGATGGTAGCAGGAGCTGGAAGGCCAGCCACTACATAAGCATGTGCAATCACCATTCTAATCCATCTGGCCAGGGTCTGCTTGTGAGCAGGCCAGCCACGTTTGTGAAAACCAAACGGTACAAAGAGAGAATCAGACTTCGGAAGGGATGTAATTCTCTTTACATATATACGGAGAGCCCGTACCACATCCAAAAACCGCTCTTTGGAAGACAATTCAGGAGAGGCAAAGGCCGAAACCACGATCTCCTGATTAAGGTGGAAAGAAGACACCACCTTAGGTAAGTACCCGGGACGTGTTCCAAGAACCGCCCGGTCACGATGAAAAATCAGATATGGGGACCTACAAGACAATGGCACCCAGATACGGCACCAGTCTAGCAGAGGCAATAGCCAGAAGAAACAATACCTTAAGAGAAAGCCACTTAAGGTCTGCAGATTCAAAAGGCTCAAACGGAGACCCTTGCAACGCCTCCAGTACCGACAAGTCCCAAAGAGCCACAGGCGGGACATAAGGAAGTTGAATCCGCAACACACCCTGAGTGAACGTATGAACATCAGGTAAGGTTGCAATCTCTCTCTGGAACCAAACCAACAAGGCAGAAAGAAGAACCTTGATGGAAGCCAGACGAGGGCCCAAGTCCAGGCCCTGTTGTAGAAAGGCCAAAACTTTGGCCGTACTAAACTTGTAAGCGTCATGATTGTTAGTGGCGCACCAAGCAAAGTAAGAATTCCATACCCAATGATAAATCAGAGCAGACACCGGTTTCCGGGCTTTCAACATAGTTTGAATGACCGAAAAAACACTTTACACCCACAAGAAAATGCGCTAACCAGCTGCAAGTCAATGGACTTTCAAAAAATAGGGTGTTACCCTCACCCCAAAAAAAGACACTCTAAACCAAAAAAGTTTTTTCTAAAAGTCCTCTTTCCTGCGCTCTCTTAAATTCATAAAGAGAAAAGAATCTTCACTTATCTTAGACCCGATGTTCCTCTCAATTTTTCATGATCCTCATACCCAAATGTGTCGTCAAGGATAATATGACGTAAGCTTTTAACAATGGTACATGAAAAAGAGAGACCAAGGATACAATCTAGTGTAGTATGTTCGTAATTCTCAAAAGGAATAACTTTCAATTTGTATCATGTAATAATCAAACATGTATCATAAAATGCAGCGATATTTATTGGTTGGAGAAATAGTCGAATAAAAATTCTTCATCACATGAAGAAACGATAAAAATTAATTTTACATCCAAGACATATGAGGGTGGCCTCCTACCAGATTTTGGATTTTTGAAGTGCGTCAAAGCAAAGTGCTGTATAGATGTTTAGTGTCCCCAGGGACAATCCGCTCCAAGCAGTGGGCACCTCGACCTCTCCTCATCCGGTCAATCAGCCACCAGTTGTCCCAATCACCAACGCGTTTCGATCAATCAGTTGATCTTTTTCAAGGCATATCCACAGGGTTCCTCATCCCAGCTATTTATACCAATATGTATTAGGGATCCTAAATACTGGGAGGAGCCACTCTCATTTACAATTAAATTTGTATACATACATTGCATTAGCCTATTATCTAATCTAACATCCATGTTCTGTTCTAACCAATGTAATATATCCATCATGTCAGAATCGTAACATAAAACCCATTACTTTATACAAAAATTACTTAAAACCACTAATTGCGGCGACCGGAAGTGCCCTGTGCACTCCAGTTCATCCCCTTATTTCCTCTTTCTAAGGGTTCCACATTCTAAAAAAGGACGGATTATCCGGATGTACCTTCCGGTCATGTGACCTCCGTCATCTAGGAAACGCCTCCACTGCCTTCAGCGGAGTTTCGCGGTCATGTGACCTGTCCGGGAATCCCTCCGCGGCCATTTTTGTAGTTCTGATATCAATTTTACTGGCATTAGAGCAAACTAAGTAAGTAATTTTTGTATAAAGTAATGGGTTTTATGTTACGGTTCTGACATGATGGATATATTACATTGGTTAGAACAGAACATGGATGTTAGATTAGATAATGGGCTAATGCAATGTATGTATACAAATTTAATTGTAAATGAGAGTGGCTCCTCCCAGTATTTAGGATCACTAATACATATTGGTATAAATAGCTGGGATGAGGGACCTTGTGGATATGCCTTGAAAAAGATCAACGAATTGATCGAAACGCGTTGGTGATTGGGACAACTGGTGGCTGATTGACCGGACGAGGAGAGGACGAGGAGCCCACTGCTTGGAGCCGATTGTCCCCGGGGACACTAAACCTCTATACAGCACTTTGCTTTGACGCACTTCAAAAATCCAAAATCTGGTAGGAGGCCACTCTCATATGTCTTGGATGTAAAATGAATTTTTATAGTTTCTTCATGTGATGAAGAATTTTTATTGGACTATTTCTCCAACCAATAAATATCGCTGCATTTTATGATACATGTTTGATTATTACATGATACAAATTGAAAGTTATTCCTTTTGAGAATTACGAACATACTACACTAGATTGTATCCTTGGTCTCTCTTTTTCATGTACCATTGTTAAAAGCTTACGTCATATTATCCTGGACGACACATTTGGGTATGAGGATCATGAAAAATTGAGAGGAACATCGGGTCTAAGATAAGTGAAGATTCTTTTGTCTTTATGAATTTAAGAGAGCGCAGGAAAGAGGACTTTTAGAAAAAACTTTTTTGGTTTATAGTTTAAATGACCGCCTCAGAAAATCCTTTGGCCCTCAAGACGGAAGCTTCAAGAGCCATGCCGTCAAAGCCAACCGGGCTAAATCCTGATGATCTACACAGGGGCCCTGAACGAGGAGATCTGGGAACTGCGGAAGTAGAAGGGTGCGCTCTATCCAGAGACCCTGAAGGTCTGAGAACCAATGCCATCTGGGCCACGCGGGAGCGATCAGAAGTAGGATTCCTCCTTCTTGCTTGAACTTCCTTATTACTCTGGGCAGGAGTGACACCGGAGGGAACACGTATGACAGCCGAAAGATCCATGGAATTACCAGTGCGTCCACGAACGCTGCTTGAGGATCCCTTGTCATTGCTCCGAAGACCGGAACATTGTGATTGTGTCGAGACGCCATCAAGTCCACATCTGGAAAGCCCCACTTGTCCACAAGGAGATGAAACACTTCTGGATGGAGGCTCCACTCTCCAGCGTGTACGTCCTGACGACTGAGAAAGTCCGCATCCCAGTTTAGAAACCCCGGAATGAATACTGCCAATATGGCTGGCAGATGGCGTTCCACCCACTGAAGAATTCTCGATAATTCCCTCATTGCCATGCGGCTTCGAGTGCTGCCTTGATGATTGATGTATGCCACCGTGGTGGCGTTGTCCGACTGAACTTGAACAGGTCTGTTCTGTATTAAATGTTGGGCCAAGTTCAGCGAGTTGAACACCGCCCGCAGTTCCAGAATGTTTACTGGGAGGAGAGACTCCTCCTTGGTCCACTGACCCTGAAGGGAGTGTTGCTCCAACACCGCGCCCCAACCTCTCAGACTGGCATCTGTCGTCAGAAGGACCCAGTTGGAGATCGAGAGACGACCCCTGCTCAATCGATGGTCCTGCAGCCACCATCTTAGTGACAGATGGACCTCCGGAGACAAAGATCATTTGAGATCTGATCCGGTGAGGCAGGCCGTCCCACTTGGCAAGAATCAGTTTCTGCAGAGGGCGGGAATGGTATTGAGTGTACTCCACCATGTCGAAAGCCAAAACCAAGAGACCTAGCATTTGCATTGCCGAATGTATCGACAACTGCGGACGAGATAGGAAGCATCGAATCCTGTCCTGACTTCAGGACTTCCTCCTGAGACAAGAACCACCACTGGCTGCGAGTGTCCAACAACGCCCCTGGGTGCACCATGCTCCGAGCAGGAACCAGGGAAGATTTCTTCCAGTTGATGAGCCACCCGTGGGCATGCAGAAACCGGATAGTCAGATCCAGATGGCGTAGGAGAATTTCTGGGGAATTTGCCAGGATCAACAAGTCATCCAGATACGGCAGAATCCTGACCCCCTAGATGGCGGAGTACAGCCGTCATTACCGCCATGACCTTGGTGAAGACTCACGGAGCCGTGGACAAACCAAAAGGTAACGCCCAAAATTGGTACTAGAGGTTGCCAACCGCAAATCTCAGGTACTGCTGATGCGACATTGCAATGGGAATATGCAGGTAAGCATCCTGTATAGCCAAGGAGACCATATAATCCCCAGGCTCCAAGGCCAGAGCAATAGAGCGAAGAGTTTCCATACGAAACTTGGAGACCCTCACAAATTTATTCAAGGACTTGAGGTTGAGAATGGGCCGAGATGACCCATTCGGTTTCGGGACTAGGAACAGCGGTGAATAATATCCCTTGCCTCTCTGAGCCAGAGGCACCTGTACTACCACTCCTGTGTCCAGGAGGGACTGTACCACAGAATTAAGAGTTTTTGCCTTCACCTGATCCGAAGGGATGTCTGTCAGGCAAAATCGATGAGGGGGATGATTCTTCAAGGATACGGCATAACCTCGAGTGACGACTTCCCGTACCCAGGCATCTCAAGTGGTCTTCAACCATTCCTGGGTAAACCTTAGAAGTCGGCCCCCCACCCTGAGATCCCCCAGAGGGAGGCCCGCCCCATCATGCAGCAGGCTTGTCCGTTTTGGAAGCATGCTGACGGGCAGCACAGGCCTGTTTAGGTTTGGAAGTGCAGGCCTGTTTCAGGTACGCCTGACCCTTTGCTTTCCCTGTAGGACGAAAGGAGCAAAAGGAAGTACTCTTAATCTTTAGTACCGAAGGAGCAGTACTAGGTAGACAAGCTGTTTTAGCAGAAGCTAAGTCAGCCACTATCTTGTTGAGGTCTTCTCCGAAAAGAATGTCTCCCTTAAAAGGGAGTACCTCCAGGGTTTTCTTAGAGTCCAGATCCACAGACCAGGACCGCAACCAGAGAATCTGGCGAGCCAAAATGGACATAGTAGAAGCCTTAGCCGCCAGAATACCGGCATCAGAAGTCGCCTCCTTAATGTAAGGAGAAGCTGTGACAATATACGACAGACACTGTCTAGCATGATCAGAAACGTTGGAAGGCAGCTCAGCTTCCAACTCCTAAAGCCCACACTTCAATGGCCTCTGCAGTCCAAGTCTCTGCAATGGTGGGCCGATGCACAGCACCAGCTAGGGTGTAAATTGCCTTTAAACAACTCTCCACACGCTTATCAGTCTGTTCTTTCAGAGACGTGATGGTAGTTACAGGCAGAGCTGAGGATACCACCAGCCGCGCCACCTGCGAATCCACTGGCAACGAGGGGTGTCTCCAAATTCTTACTTAGCTCCACCGCGAGGAGATAACGAGTCAGCATCTTCTTGTGAAGTATGTCAACTAAATGGTCAGAATGAGGTAAAACTTGTTTAAACCACTTTCTGACGTTTAAATCTGTCCGGTTTCTTGGGGGCAGTATCAGGCTCTGGGTAATCAGTAATTTGAAGAGTTAACCTGATAGCCTCCAACAAGTCAGGAACATCCACATGTGAAACAGATTCCCCATCAGAAGTATCAGAATCAGTGTCTGTGGGGTCAGTATATACACCATCCTCATCAGATGAGGTGTCTGGGATGTTGGCGGTTTGTGAGGAAGTAATGGCCCGCTTAGAGGACCCCTTGGTCTTAGGCGGATGAGAGTGAGATTTCTGTTTAGTCAGTGATTGGTTCAATTGCTGTAACTGGGTGGACAGTTGATCTGCCCATGGCGGATTAACCGCAGGAACCATAAGCGGTTGTACCGTTACAGGATGTGCCATAGGGGGCGTAAGTCTAGTTACCAGCATATTCGATAACGTGAAGAAAGTAGCCCAAGCTGGGTCATTTTAAACCCCCGTTGCTACGGTCCCACTGAGGGGGGGGGTAAGGAACCCCCAGAACCTGAACCATCTGCTGCTATATTTTCCTCAAACGTGTCTGCAGCGTCACCACCACGCACTGTGGGATCAGCCCCAGCTCCGACGCCCCTTGTAGCTGACATATCTGAAAGCTCAATTCAAGGCAAACCAGTACAATATCAGCAGCACAACACCTGACAAGAACCCCCTGAGTAGTGTATTAGCACAGTGAGTTCCAGAGGTATATGGTGACTAAAAATCACAGAGAAAAATACACAATAAGTATATCCTGTGAACTACCTATATTAAATGATAAACCGGACGCACTTAGCCCCCTCAGGTTATAGAATATAGGGATAGCAATCTGAGTGAGATACACGAAATGGAGGTCACAGCAGCTATATGCACACACACAGTCACATTGTACAATGCAGAAATTAGGACATGCAATAAAACTGGACTAGCAATACAGAGTAATACTAAGTATAGCTATACACCCAGTAAATATATCAATGCACAGTAAAGACTGGATGTATATCACAGGGTACTTGTACTAAATAACCCTGACTAAATGTACGGTTTCTTAACTAACACTGTCAGCAGACATGTAGAATACTTAAGTGTCCTGTAAAATGCACAGCGCTGACATGCAGGCAGCTTTACAGTGGAGGATTTGCCCAAACAGTCCCAGGATCAGCTCAGCTTGTCCTAATGGCGCCCAAACACTGACAGGGAGTGAGAGATATGCAGCTCCAGGGCGGAAACATTTACTCTAAATGGCGCCCTGGGGCTGGGGCTACAGGTCAAAGCCTTATACCGTTGCTGGACCTCACCACAGAGTACTGCGGGCTTTATAGCAAATGGTTTTAAGTAAAACCGTCCTGTGCCCTTGCCCTGGTGGTCTAGTGTGGTCCCTGTAATGCCACAGTGTCCACGCCAGCGCGTGTGGCCCACCTCCCACCGGATCGCGATTTCCAGTGGGTCCCGCCTGGGGGACCCTCTTACCTCCTCCCTGAGTGCAGCCACGCGATCCTGGAGAGCAGCGGTGGGGTGTGTGACTGACAGATGAAAACCGGAGCCTCCGCTGTAAGTACCCGGCAACCAGGGCGCGGGAGTATACAGCGCCACTGGGGAAGGTGATGGAGCCGCTGCAGATGTCTGACTGACATCTAACACTCACAGTGCCTCTGCTGCAGCCCTTGAAGTCTTCATATTTCACTTAAAAAAGCTCTTCTGGGGGCTGCTAGAGCAGCCCACCTGTTGTATGCCTGCACTGCATGGCAACAACTACAAAACTGAGCTCCTGTGCACGGAGGCAGGGTTATAAAGGAGGCGGCGCTATGCATTTTGGGAACAGTCAAAGCTTTTAGCCTGTTGGTGCCTCGGATCAAGATCCTACACTACACCCCAATGTCATACCTTGTGGAGCCCAGTTTACCCCGCAGCAGAAAACAAGATTTTAAACCTACCGGTAAATCTTTTTCTCCTAGTCCGTAGAGGATGCTGGGGACTCCGTAAGGACCATGGGAAATAGACAGGCTCCGCAGGAGACATGGGCACTATAAAGAAACTTTAGAATGGGTGTGCACTGGCTCCTCCCTCTATGCCCCTCCTCCAGACCTCAGTTAGAGAAACTGTGCCCAGAGGAGACGGACAGTACGAGGAAAAGATTTAGTTAATCCAAGGGCAAGATTCACACCAGCCCACACCATATAACCTGGAATAAACGAACCAGTCAACAGTATGAAACAGACCAGCATCAGTCAAAGACTGAACAAAACTGTAACATAACCCTTAAGCAAGCAAATAACTATATACAAGTCTTGCAGAATGTTGTCCGCACTGGGACGGGCGCCCAGCATCCTCTACGGACTAGGAGAAAAAGATTTACCGGTAGGTTTAAAATCTTGTTTTCTCTTACGTCCTAGAGGATGCTGGGGACTCCGTAAGGACCATGGGGATTATACCAAAGCTCCCAAACGGGCGGGAGAGTGCGGATGACTCTGCAGCACCGATTGAGCAAACAGGAGGTCCTCCTCAGCCAGGGTATCAAACTTGTAGAATTTTGCAAAAGTGTTTGAACCCGACCAAGTCGCCGCTCGGCAAAGCTGCAATGCCGAGACGCCTCGGGCAGCCGCCCAAGAAGATCCCACCTTCCTAGTGGAATGGGCCTTCACCGAATTAGGCAACTGCAAACCAGCCGTAGAATGAGCCTGCTGAATAGTGTTACAGATCCAGCGAGCAATAGTCTGCTTAGAAGCAGGAGCGCCAACCTTGTTGGCTGCATACAGGACAAACAGAGCCTCTGTTTTCCTAATTCGAGCCGTTCTGGCTACGTAAATTTTTAAGGCCCTGACTACATCAAGGGATTTGGAATCCTCCAAATCTCCCGTAGCCACACGCACCACAATAGGTTGGTACATATGAAAAGAGGAAACCACCTTAGGCAAAAATTGAGGACGAATTCGCAACTCAGCTCTGTCCACATGGAAAATCAGATAAGGGCTTTTGTGAGACAAAGCCGCCAACTCAGACTTTTGCCTGGCAGACGCCAAGGCCAACAACATAAACCACTTTCCAAGGGAGATATTTTAATTCCACGGTTTGAAGAGGCTCAAACCAATGAGACTTAAGGAACTGTAACACCACGTTAAGGTCCCATGGTGCCACAAAAGGAGGCTGGATATGCAGCACTCCCTTCACAAAAGTGTCTGGACTTCTGGTAGAGAAGCCAATTCCTTCTGAAAGAAAATAGACGTGCCCCCACTGGGGCGAACTCCCTCAGGGGAGCCCCAGCATCATGCGGTGGATTTTGTAGAAGCCGGGGAGGACTTCTGTTCCTGGGAACTAGCTGTAGTTGGGAGCTTTTTCCCTCTACCCTTACCTCTGGCGAGAAAGGAAGATCCCCGTACTCTCTTGGATTTATGCGACCGAAAGGACTGCATCTGATAATGTGGCGTTTTCTTTTGTTGTGAGGAAACATAAGGTAAAAAAGTGGATTTACCTGCAGTAGCTGTGGAAACCAGGTCCGTGAGACCTTCCCCAAATAATTCCTCACCCTTGTAAGACAAAACCTCCATATGCTTCTTTGAGTCGGCATCACCCGTCCATTGTCGGGTCCACAGGGCTCGCCTAGCAGAAATCGCCATGGCGTTGGCTCTGGAACCCAGTAGGCCAAAGTCTCTCTGAGCATCTCTCATATATAGATCAGCATCCTTAATATGACCCAAGGTCAATAAAACGGTATCCTTATCCAGTGTATCAATTTCAGCAGACAAGGTATCTGTCCACGCTGCTACAGCGCTACAAACCCAAGCCGACGCTATCGCCGGTCTGAGTAATGTACCAGTATGTGTGTAAATTGACTTCAACGTAGTCTCTTGCCTGCGATCAGCAGGATCCTTGAGCGTTGCGGTATCTTGAGACGGCAGCGCCACCTTCTTGGATAAGCGCGTCAACGCTTTGTCCACTCTGGGAGAGGATTCCCACCGTATCCTGTCCTTAGCCGGGAAAGGATACGCCATAAGAATCCTTTTGGGAATCTGCAGTTTCTTGTCTGGAGTTTCCCAAGCCCTTTCAAACAACTCATTTAGCTCATGTGAAGGGGGGAAAGTAACCTCAGGTTTCTTTTCCTTATACATGTGCACCCTCGTGTCCGGGACCGAGGGGTCTTCTGTGATATGCAACACATCTTTTATAGCAATAATCATATAATTAATACGTTTTGCCAATTTCGGCTGCAACCTCGCATCATCATAGTTGACACTGGAGTCAGGATCCGTGTCTGCTACTTGGGATAATGGGCGCTTTTGAGACCCAGAAGGGCCCTGTGACATAGTGAAAGGCAGGGATTGACTCCCTGTATTTCCCCTGGACTCCGCTTTGTCCAACCTTTTGTGCAATAAATTCACATTTGCATTTAAAACATTCCACATATCCAACCAATCAGGTGACGGCGTTGCCGACGGAGACACCACACTCATTTCCTCCACCTCCTCCCTAGAAGAGCCTTCCACTTCAGACATGCTGACACACGCGTAGCGACACCCCACACACTCAGGGAAATGTCTAATCTGGAGACAGTTCCCCCAACCAGGCCCTTTGGGGGGGGGGGGGGGGGGGGGGGGAGAGAGAGAGAGAGAGAGAGAGAGAGAGAGAGAGAGAGAGAGAGAGAGAGAGAGAGAGAGAGAGAGAGAGAGAGAGAGAGAGAGAATGAATGCCAGCACACACCCAGGGCCAATGACCCTGGAAACACAAGTCCCAACAATATACAGCGTTTTTTTGTTTTATATATAAATATATTGACTGCGCTCAAATTATGTGCCCCACCCCCCTCCTTCAAAGCCCTCCGTCACAGTGTTCAGCAGCGGAGAGTCCGGGGAGCCAGCTTCTCAGCAGCGTGCTGTGGAGAAAATGGCACTGGTTAGTGCTGTGGGATCAAGCTCCGCCCCCTCAGCGGCGGGCTTCGGTCCCGCTCAAAATACAAAATAACCTGGCGGGGGCTGTACATCATACTGCCATAGCTTGAATATACCTGTAATGCCTGCCAAGAGGATTATTGCTGCCCAGGGCGCCCCCCCCCCTGCACCCATCTGTGCCTGTGTGTGTGTGCGGGAGCAATAGCGCGCAGCGTTACCTCAGTGAAGATCTGAAGTCTTCTGCCGCCTGTGAAGTCTTATTTCTTCGTATACTCACCCGGCTTCAATCTTCCGGCTCTGCCAGGAGGACGGCGGCGCGGCTCTGGGACGAACGGCAAGGGTGAGACCTGCGTTCCGATCCCTCTGGAGCTAATGGTGTCCAGTAGCCTAAGAAGCAGAGCCTATCACTGAAGTAGGTCTGCTTCTCTCTCCTCCGTCCCACGGCGCCTCTTGCCAGCAGGACTCCCTGAAAATAAAAAAACCTAACAAAATTCTTTATTACAGAGAAAATCAGGAGAGCTCCCCTGAAAACACCCAGTCTCCTCTGGGCGCAGGATCTAACGGAGGTCTGGAGGAGGGGCATAGAGGGAGGAGCCAGTGCACACCCATTCTAAAGTTTCTTTATAGTGCCCATGTCTCCTGCGGAGCCCGTCTACGCCCCATGGTCCTTACGGAGTCCCCAGCACCCTCTAGGACATATGAGAAATTAATTTTTTCATACACAGAGATACTCCCCAGTCTTCTTATTACATCATTATAAATGTAACAGGAAAGATCAGCATTTCGATCACATTAGGTATCTTAGTCATGATCACAAACCTACTGGAACAGGTATATTATACTGTACTGTGTAAAATAGGTTCCTATTTGGATGTTTAGGATATACTAATTAGGATTACTTATTAAGAAACTGAGGATCTCAGGTGAAAAAAGGGGGAACTCCGATGAAAAAAGCACTTATTTGTGAGTGTTCACTGTGTTAATATATAACATAATTAAAAGAAATTTAACATCAGTATATATTAAAATCAAAATATTTCAGACCAATATTTCAATAACCGTCTGCAGTACGGATTAGTGTGGACCTTCTAATTATGATCACGTTTAATCAGCCATTTGTTTGGTATATCATCCAGTGTGTATGCATGATAACTATACGCACTCCAGCGGGTCGCTATCGTTTATCTTTATCAACTGAACTTGCAGTCCAATTTAGGCTATATCTTTCATGACTGCATATTCAGGAATTGGAGGATAAGGTCACTGAACAATATCGTTCACTATATCGTTCATTCTGCTGCTGGGGACATTTCAAGGGAAATCTTTATTGAGGCAAAATCTTCTCATGTGTATGCCCTTTAAGATTAACTGTCCAATCTTTCTTGTTTGAGCAAAAATCTGGTAATGTATGGGAGCAAATGACAATCAACCATTTGCTCCCAAAAGCCAGAAAATGGACAAAAATGGTTGTTTGGATAAATCAAATGAATTTAACCAACTTGTATGAACGCTCCCGTACATGACCAGATTTTCTTTCCAACCAAAAAGATTGGACAGATAATCTTATAGTGTGTATTCAGCATAAGGCCCCGATGTATGACACCTATATGGTGACCAGATATGTAACACAGCTATAGAAAATCTTTATTTAGTGCCTATATGAGGAAAAGAAAACACTTAGCAAGGAGAAAGATTATCCTTATTACACCAGACAATGTAATGTCTCCAGACTCTAAAATAACTGTCTGAAGACACTTCCTTTCTAGCTTTACTCCTAATATGAGCTGTAGATTCTAAAGTTCTTCTAAGCCACCTCTAATTTAACAGACAGAGGCCAATTGTTCTCACAACATATCATATAAGACCACAGGCTCTGTCAAAGTAAATATCCACTCTCTGACCCACTACCATCTTTAGGACCTCTGAGTATGAACTCTCCTTGTTCAATGTGTTGCCACCAAAATGACTGAACTACCATCCTTCAAATCTGGATATTGGTGGAAAAATGTAAACCAGACGAAATTCTAAAGAATCTATTAGAAAGTCTTATGTATCCCTGACTCAACACTTGCCCATCTTGTCGAAAGTCAAGACGCCATTAAGTCCATCTTTGGATGACCCTACCTCATAACCAGAATGCCCAAACTTCGGGATTTAGAGACCATGGGGTAAATTTTATAGGATGCAAAAAACCAGAAGAGCAGAAGTTTGCCTGAGAAAGGCTGTATTTTTAGAGCTGCAATCGTTTACAAGCCAAAACATGGTTGGTTTTACTTTCTAAATGATTGCTGTAATAAATATAATATTTCTGGAACCTGAACCTCTGCTTAAGAAAGGGCCTGAAAAACAAAAATCACTCATCGCCAGGGACCTCTTGTCCCATGAATTATATCCATGCTACTTGTGTTTGGCTGAATCCTAACAGTTGTTCCCTGAATAAGTGTTTCTTCACTGATTTTACCTACAGCACCTGGTACGACCAAGTGGTTTACAATCCAAGTACTTACCAGGCCCAACTCTGCATAGTTTCCAAGTTGAGCGAGAGTGGGCATTTCCAGTGTTGTGTGGTTAAAGGTCTTGTGGACCACAGTCCCTGAGTGATGGTACAGTCTAACAGTCTCCCGATCCCTGGAGACGAGACTGGCATCAGTCATGCTAAACACTCATAGATAAAGAACAACTACTTCTTTACAAATTCTCTGAGCATACGAGAGACTTGTCACATCTCTGGTAAAAAAATTATAGTGTTAAGTTGATCGACAATGGTTGATTGCAACCTAGCACTTCGAACGTATATTGGAACACCCTGGAATGCCACCTTGCCTACTTGGAATGAGAACTTCTGTAAAAAATAAATAAATAATCATCTTAAAATCTCATGCACTGACTGGGAATCATTGTGGACTATTGCCAATTGATTATCCAGCTACGGTACTATCAGAGCACCACTACACCAGCAGGACAACCTAAAGAGCAAAACCTGAAGTCTACTTTGCAAAAAAACTCGTAAAAATAAGGGGAAAAAACAAAAACCTTATACCAAAAGATATTAGGAGGCTTGCTGTGAAAAGAGCTCCTTTGAGTCCTGTATTAAGGTCCTTGACATTTAATTGTATCCATGAGGCTTTCCAAAATGGTTACATGAAAGGTGGGCATCTGATGTCTATACAACTCCCTTCCATTACTGCCTTTTGATTAGTGAACCAAACAGTTTGGAATGAAATCCCATTCCTCTTGAACTTTCTGGCCCTGCTACAACAACCCCAAACCAGAAAAACTGCTAGCTCCACGGTCACACATTTCTGTCTGTATATAGGCTCTTACCAAAGTGACTTCTGGGTGTATGTCAACCTGAAATATCTTGGAGCCTGGGGTTCTATTCCCTGTCTCCCTCAATGAAAAAGATGGCCGAAAGGACATAACTAAGATAGGTACAAATTGTCAGATTTGTTTTTTGATCATCCCAACAAATCGAGGCAATTTTTCACCAAACAGAAACCAAGCAATTTTTTTTTTTTTTTTTTAAGGAACAGATTTTCTGCCACACCACAGAGAATTTGCATTTGTCCTCCCACAATGAGGATGACATAGTCATGGAACAACATGGGAAATATAGACAGATTATTGACAATGCCCACACTCTGCAGGATATTAGGAGATTGTGGCTGATTATCGAACAACTGCCTTGCAATAGACTATACTGTAACTATGATTTCTATCAAAGTCAGCCATTACTTTGGTTACCCAAGAAATCTAGGCAATAAAATTGCCCCAGCAGCTACAAAAAACGAGATTTAGGGTAAGAAATTACCGTTGTTAAATCTTTCTGCGAGGTACACTGGGCTCCACAAGGATTCACATTGGGGTGTAGAGTAGGATCTTGATCCGAGGCACCAACAGGCTCAAAGCTTTTGACTGTTCCCAAGATGCACAGCACCGCCTTCTCTATAACCCCACCCTCATGCACAGGAGCTCAGTTTAGTTAACCAGCCCAATGCAGAAGCAGGTACCAGAGACGACAATCGCTTGTAGCCAATTACACCACACACACTCACCACAGGAGAGGGTGTCAGCAGCTATGCCATACCAACCAAAAGAAGCTAAGTGCGTCAGGGTGGGCGCCTTGTGGAGCCCAGTGTACCTCGCAGAAAGATTTAACAACGGTAAGTTCTTATCATAAATCTCATTTTCTACTGCGGGGTACACTGGGCTCCACATCGGGGATGTCCTAAAGCCGTTCCTTACGGGAGGGGACGCACTGTAGCGGGCATGAGAACCCGGCATCCAAAGGAAGCATCCTGGGAAGCGGCGGTATCAAAGGCATAGAACCCTACAAACGTGTTCCCGGAGGACCACGTTGCCGCCTTGCACAAATTGTTCAAGGGTCGCACCACAGTGAGCCGCCCAAGAAGGTCCAACCGACCGTGTAGAATGGGCTTTGATGGTAGCAGGAACCGGACGACCAGCCTGTACATAAGCATGTGCAATCACCATTCTAATCCATCTAGCCAGAGTCTGCTTGGAAGCAGGCCAGCCACGTTTGTGAAACAGCACGAAAAGAGAATCAGATTTCCTAATGAGGAATTTCTCTTCACATAGATACGGAGAGCCCGTACCACATCCAAAGACCACTCTTTGGCAGACAACTCAGGAGAATTAAAGGCCGGAAACACAATCTCCTGGTTAAGGTGGAAGGAAGATACCACCTGGGGTAAATAACCTGCCCGTGTTCTAAGAAACGCACGGTCACGGTGAAAAATCAAATAGGGAGACTTACAGGATAAAGCACCCAAGTCCGAGACCCCTCTAGCTGAAGCAATAGCCAGCAAGAATAACACCTTAAGGGAAAGCCACTTAAAGTCAGCAGAGGTAAGAGGCTCAAACGTAAGGCCTCCAAAACCACCAACAGATCCCAAGGGGCCACAGGTGGCACATAAAGGAGGCTGAATCCGCAACACACCCTGAGTAAATGTATGGACATCAGGTAGGGTAGCAATCTGTTGTGGAAAGGCCAATAGTTTGGCAGTACTAAACTTGAAAACGTCATGATTGTGAGACGCACACCAAGTAAAGTAAGCATTCCAGACCCCATGGCAGATCCGAGCAGAAGCCGGCTAACGGGCATTCAACATAGTTTGAACGACCGCCTCAGAAAAACCCTTGGCCATCAGGACGGAAGCTTCAAGAGCCATGCCGTCAAAGCCAGATGGGCCAAATCCTGGTAAACACAAGGGCCCTGAACGAGGAGGTCTGGTCATTGTGGAAGTAGAAGGGGACGATCCAACGAGAGGCCCTGTAGATCTGAGAACCAATGCCGCCTAGGCCACGCTGGAGCGACCAGAAGTAGGTTTCCTCCTTCTTGCTTGAACTTCCGTATTACTCTGGGCAGGAGTGACAGCCAAAAGTTCCACGGGATTGACAGAGCATCAATGAACGCTGCTTGAGGATCCCTTGTCCTTGCTCAGAAGACCGGAACCTTGTGATTGTGTCGAGACGCCATCATGTCCACATCTGGGAGGCCCCACTTGTCCACGAGAAGTTGAAACACCTCTGGATGTAGGCTCCATTCTCCGGCGTGCACGTCCTGACAACCGAGATAGTCTTCTTCCCAGTTCAAAACGCCCGGAATGAACACTGCTGATATGGCCGGCAGATAGCGTTACGCCAAACAAAGGATTTTTGACACTTCCATCATCGCCATGCGGCTTTGAGTGCCGCCTTGATGACTTATGTATGCCACCGTGGTGGCTTTGTCTGATTGTACTTGAACAGGCCTGTTCTGTATCAGAGGCAGGGCAAGAGTCAAAGCATTGAACACTGCCCTGCTCACCTGCTTATCCTGTAGCCACCAGATCAGTGACAGACGAACCTACGGAGTCAGGGAGATCAATTGAGACTTGCTTGGAAAGGATTAACCTCTGTAGCAGGCGGGAATGAAATTGAACATACTCTAGCATGTCGAAAGCCGACACCATGAGGCTTAGTACTTGCCTCGCCGAGTGCATCGACACTTTTGGGCGAGAGAGGAAGTATCCAATCCTGTCCTGAAGTTTCAGGACTTTCTCTGGAGTCAGAAACAGTCTTTAGCTGTATGTCCAGCAGTGCCCCCAGGTGCACCATGCTCCGAACAGGGACCAGCAAGGACTTCTTCCAGTTGAAGAGCCACCCGTGGGCTTGCAGATGACTGAGGAGGACATCGTGGGAGTTCATCAGGATCAGCAAGTCGTCCAGATACGGCAGGATCCAGATTCCCTGACGATGCAGATGAGCAGTCATCACGGCCATAACCCTGGTGAAGATCCGAGAGGCCGTGGCGAGTCCAAACGGCAGAGCCTGGAATGGATAGTGAAGGTTGCCAATAGTAAACCGCAGATATTGCTGATGCGATATGGCAAAAGGTATATGCCGATAAGCATCTTGTATATAGAGAGATACCATATAGTCTCCGGGTTCCATGGCCAGTACAATAAAGCGCAGTGTTTCCATACGGAACTTGGACACTCTCACTAACTTGTTCAGTGATTTCAGGTTGAGAATAGGCCTGAAAGACCCATCAGGTTTTCGGAACTGGAAACGGATTGAGTAGTATCCTCTGCCTCTCTGGGACAGAGGTACCAGCACTACCACTCCTGTATCCAGGAGGGAACGCACAACCATCTGTAGAGCTTGCGCCTTTAACGGATCCAAAGGGATAACCTTTGTGCAGAACTGGCAGGGGGTCGTCTCTTGAAAGAGACTGCGTACCCATGAGAGACAACTTCTCGCATACATGCGTCTGAAGTGGTCATGAACCAGACCTGGGTGAATTGAAGAAGTTGGCCCCCCACCCTGAGATCCCCCAGAAGAAGGCCTGTCCCGTCATGCAGCAGGCTTGTCGTGAGAAGCAGGCTGACGAGCAGCCCAGGATTGTTAGGACTTGGGCTTAGTGGTTTTACTGGGAGCACGAGACAATCTCGGGTATGCCTGACCTTCGCTTTTCCTTAAGGCTGAAAGCAGGGAAAAGTGGTACCGTTCACCTTCTGTGTAGAAGGAGTAGCATTTGTGAGAAAGGCAGTCATAGTAGCCACCGATTCAGATCCAATTTTTAATTAGGTCTTCCACAAATAAGATGTCCCCAGTAAAGGAGAATACCTCCAAGGACTATTGGATTCCAGGTCCACCTTCCATGACCTCAACCACTGAATACGGCGAGCCAAGACAAACGTATTCAACGCCTTGGCAGCCAACACACCCGCCTCAAGGGGCGCCTCCTGGTATAGAAAAAGGTGGCGGTGGTATTGTGAGACAGGTAATGTCTGGCATTGTCAGATATATCCTCGGGCAGCTCTTCCTCTAATGCCTGATCCAGTCATCAATCTATTTTGCAGCCCAAAGAGGACGCAATCGTGGTCTATGTACAACACCTGTAAGGGAGTAATCGACTTCAGGCATCCCTCCACACGCTTACCTGTCTGTTCCTACAGTGAGGGGACAGTGGTGAGAGGCAGAGTGGATGACACGAGTTCACTAGCAGTGAATTACCTACTTGTTATATAACTCTGCAACGGGAGGCTATCCAGCTAATGCCCGTTGTAGAGAGGGGGAATGTCTCCCCTGGATTAGACCAGGGGTCTTGTCTGATGTACACTTAATGGTCAGATTGTGGTAACAGAGTTTTATTTACCCTCTGACGTGTGAGCATATCAGTTTGCTTAACCACAGTAGGGGAATTCTCTTAGAAGTGATTTGTAGGATTTGCTTCCCAGTAACCACAAGGGCAGTGGTGTCATTTAGCAATGGAAAATCCTTGTCAGAAACACCTAATATAGGGACTGACAGGACAGCATGATCCCCCTCTCTCCAGATAAAATAGCAGAGAGATTACTGGATAGGGAGGAGGAAGCAGCCCGCTTAGATGACCCAGACACGAGAGTGACCTGGAATAGGGTTTTGCCTGACCAAGGATTGAGTCATACACTACAACCCATCAGGCAAAATTTTTACCGCCCAAAGTGGAGTAACCATGGGGACATCAGTGACTAATGTTACAGGTGGTCCTATAGGGGGCATAAAGCGTTCAACTAGAGTACCCAGTAGGTTTGAGAATGCAGCCCAGGTTGGCTCCTGATTGATTACAGGAGCTGAGGACTGACTGGGAGATGTATGAGACATAGTACACAGAGCATTACACAAACTTCCCCCTCAGGTAAATCTATTGCGCATGCGCTGTAGGATGCAGGAGCGTCCCCAGATTTACTGCCCCAGATGTTAAACATTATACACAAATGCAACAGAGAGAGGTTTAGTATGATGAAGCCAGACAGAGTACAATACCTGCGAATAAAGCATGTGACTGAGTACCCAGTACACAACACCTGCGAATAAATCCGGTATTATGCGACTGCGTACACAGTAGCATACACGTAATAGGTAAATACTGTGACGCACTATTTAGTGACCCAGACGCACCTAGTCCCCTAGGGTACAGTATACAGTGATAGATATATCAATACACCGGAATACACCGCAGTGAAATCACATAGCAGATACAGGCACAAATAGTCACGTTTGCAATGCAGTTAATTATTTTCATGACAATAAAATTGTATTGGAATATATATATATATATATATATATATATATATATATATATATATATATATATATATATAAATTTACTTACCGATAATTCTATTTCTCGTAGTCCGTAGTGGATGCTGGGAACTCCGTAAGGACCATGGGGAATAGCGGCTCCGCAGGAGACTGGGCACAAAAGTAAAGCTTTAGAACTACCTGGTGTGCACTGGCTCCTCCCCCCATGACCCTCCTCCAAGCCTCAGTTAGGATACTGTGCCCGGACGAGCGTACACAATAAGGAAGGATTTTGAATCCCGGGTAAGACTCATACCAGCCACACCAATCACACCGTACAACTCGTGATCTAAACCCAGTTAACAGCATGATAACAGAGGAGCCTCTAGAAAAGATGGCTCACTACAGCAATAACACGATTTTTTGGTAACAATAACTATGTACCAGTATTGCAGACAATTCGCACTTGGGATGGGCGCCCAGCATCCACTACGGACTACGAGAAATAGAATTATCGGTAAGTAAATTCTTATTTTCTCTAACGTCCTAAGTGGATGCTGGGGACTCCGTAAGGACCATGGGGATTATACCAAAGCTCCCAAACGGGCGGGAGAGTGCGGATGACTCTGCAGCACCAAATGAGAGAACTCCAGGTCCTCCTCAGCCAGGGTATCAATTTTGTAGAATTTTACAAACGTATTTGCTCCTGACCAAGTAGCTGCTCGGCAAAGTTGTAAAGCCGAGACCCCTCGGGCAGCCGCCCAAGATGAGCCCATCTTCCTTGTGGAGTGGGCATTTACAGATTTTTGGCTGTGGCAGGCCTGCCACAGAATGTGCAAGCTGAATTGTACTACAAATCCAACGAGCAATAGTCTGCTTAGAAGCAGGAGCACCCAGCTTGTTGGGTGCATACAGGATAAACAGCGAATCAGATTTTCTGACTCCAGCCGTCCTGGAAACATATTTTCAGGGCCCTGACTACGTCCAGCAACTTGGAATCCTCCAAGTCCCTAGTAGCCGCAGGCACCACAATAGGCTGGTTTAAGTGAAATGCTGAAACCACCTTAGGGAGAAATTGAGGACGAGTCCTCAATTCTGCCCTGTCCGTATGAAAAATTAGGTAAGGGCTTTTATAGGATAAAGCCGCCAATTCTGAGACACACCTGGCTGAAGCCAGGGCTAACAGCATTACCACTTTCCATGTGAGATATTTTAAGTCCACAGTGGTGAGTGGTTCAAACCAATGTGATTTTAGCAATCCCAAAACTACATTGAGATCCCAAGGTGCCACTGGAGGCACAAAAGGAGGCTGTATATGCAGTACTCCCTTGACAAACATCTGAACTTCAGGAACAGAAGCTAGTACTTTTTGGAAGAATATTGACAGGGCCGAAATTTGAACCTTAATGGACCCTAATTTGAGGCCCATAGACAGTCCTGTTTGCAGGAAATGTAGGAATCGACCCAGTTGAAATTCCTCTGTAGGGGCCTTCCTGGCCTCGCACCACGCAACATATTTACGCCAAATACGGTGATAATGTTGTACGGTTACATCCTTCCTGGCTTTGATCAGGGTAGGGATGACTTCATCCGGAATGCCTTTTTCCTTCAGGATCCGGCGTTCAACCGCCATGCCGTCAAACGCAGCCGCGGTAAGTCTTGGAACAGACATGGTCCCTGCTGGAGCAGGTCCTTTCTTAGAGGTAGAGGCCACGGGTCTTCCGTGAGCATCTCTTGAATTTCCGGGTACCAAGTCCTTCTTGGACAATCCGGAGCCACGAGTATAGTCTTTACTCCTCTCCTCCTTATGATTCTCAGTACTTTTGGTATGAGAGGAAGAGGAGGGAACACATACACTGACTGGTACACCCACGGTGTTACCAGAGCGTCCACAGCTATTGCCTGAGGGTCCCTTGACCTGGCGCAATATCTGTCCAGTTTTTTGTTGAGGCGGGACGCCATCATGTCCACCTTTGGTTTTTCCCAACGGTTCACAATCATGTGGAAGACTTCTGGGTGAAGTCCCCACTCCCCCGGGTGAAGATCGTGTCTGCTGAGGAAGTCTGCTTCCCAGTTGTCCACTCCCGGAATGAACACTGCTGACAGTGCTATCACATGATTTTCCGCCCAGCAAAGAATCCTTGCCACTTCCATCATTGCCCTCCTGCTTCTTGTGCCGCCCTGTCTGTTTACGTGGGCGACTGCCGTGATGTTGTCCGACTGGATCAACACCGGCTGACCCTGAAGCAGAGGTCTTGCCTGACTTAGGGCATTGTAAATGGCCCTTAGTTCCAGGATATTTATGTGAAGTGACGTTTCCATGCTTGACCACAAGCCCTGGAAATTTCTTCCCTGTGTGACTGCTCCCCAGCCTCTCAGGTTGGCATCCGTGGTCACCAGGACCCAATCCTGAATGCCGAATCTGCGGCCCTCTAGGAGATAAGCACTCTGTAACCACCACAGGAGAGACACCCTTGTCCTTGGAGACAGGGTTATCCGCTGATGCATTTGAAGATGCGATCCGGACCATTTGTCCAGCAGATCCCACTGAAAAGTTCTTGCGTGGAATCTGCCGAATGGAATCGCTTCGTAAGAAGCCACCATCTTTCCCAGGACCCTTGTGCATTGATGTACTGACACTTGGCCTGGTCTTAGGAGGTTCCTGACTAGGTCGGATAACTCCTTGGCTTTCTCCTCCGGGAGAAACACCTTTTTCTGTACTGTGTCCAGAATCATCCCTAGGAACAGCAGGCGTGTCGTCGGAATCAGCTGCGATTTTGGAATATTTAGAATCCATCCGTGCTGTCGTAGTACTACTTGAGATAGTGCTACTCCGACCTCTAACTGTTCTCTGGACCTTGCCCTTATCAGGAGATCGTCCAAGTAAGGGATAATTAAGACGCCTTTTCTTCGAAGAAGAATCATAATTTCGGCCATTACCTTGGTAAAGACCCGGGGTGCCGTGGACAATCCAAACGGCAGCGTCTGAAACCGATAGTGACAGTTCTGTACCACAAACCTGAGGTACCCTTGGTGAGAAGGGCAAATTGGGACATGGAGGTAAGCATCTTTGATGTCCAGCGACACCATATAGTCCCCTTCTTCCAGGTTCGCTCTCACTGCTCTGAGTGACTCCATCTTGAACTTGAACCTTTTTATGTAAGTGTTCAAGGATTTCAGATTTAAAATGGGTCTCACCGAGCCGTCCGGCTTCGGTACCACAAACAGCGTGGAATAATACCCCTTTCCCTGTTGTAGGAGGGGTACCTTGATTATCACCTGCTGGGAATACAGCTTGTGAATGGCTTCCAATACCGCCTCCCTGTCGGGGGGAGACGTTGGTAAAGCAGACTTCAGGAACCGGCGAGGGGGAGACGTCTCGAATTCCAATTTGTACCCCTGAGATACTACCTGCAGGATCCAGGGGTCCACTTGCGAGTGAGCCCACTGCGCGCTGAAATTCTTGAGACGGGCCCCCACCGTGCCTGAGTCCGCTTGTAAGGCCCCAGCGTCATGCTGAGGACTTGGCAGAAGCGGGGGAGGGCTTCTGTTCGTGGGAAGAGGCTGTCTGCTGCAGTCTTTTTCCCCTTCCTCTGCCCCGGGGCAGATATGAGTGGCCTTTTGCCCGCTTGCCCTTATGGGGACGAAAGGACTGAGCCTGAAAAGACGGTATCTTTTTCTGCTGCGAGGTGACTTGGGGTAAAAAGGTGGATTTCCCAGCCGTTGCCGTGGCCACCAGGTCCGATAGACCGACCCCAAATAACTCCTCCCCTTTATACGGCAATACTTCCATATGCCGTTTGGAATCCGCATCCCCTGACCACTGTCGTGTCCATAATCCTCTTCTGGCAGAAATGGACATCGCACTTACTCTTGATGCCAGAGTGCAAATATCCCTCTGTGCATCTCGCATATATAGAAATGCATCCTTTAAATGCTCTATAGTCAATAATATATTGTCCCTGTCCAGGGTATCAATATTTTCAGTCAGGGAATCCGACCAAGCCACCCCAGCACTGCACATCC
Organism: Pseudophryne corroboree; assembly: GCF_028390025.1. Classification (NCBI taxonomy): domain Eukaryota; kingdom Metazoa; phylum Chordata; class Amphibia; order Anura; family Myobatrachidae; genus Pseudophryne; species Pseudophryne corroboree. Next base: position 290,847,999 of record NC_086447.1, on the reverse strand, counting down.
AGGCTGAGGCGATTGCTGGTCGCAGTATAATACCAGTATGTGTGTATATACTTTTAAGGATATTTTCCAGCTTCCTATCAGCTGGTTCCTTGAGGGCGGCCGTATCAGGAGACGGAAACGCCACTTGTTTTGATAAGCGTGTGAGCGCCTTATCTACCCTAGGGGGTGTTTCCCAACGCGCCCTAACCTCTGGCGGGAAAGGGTATAATGCCAATAACTTTTTAGAAATTAGCAGTTTTTTATCGGGGGAAACCCACGCTTCATCACACACCTCATTTAATTCATCTGATTCGGGTAAAACTATGGGTAGTTTTTTCACACCCCACATAATACCCTTTTTTGTGGTACTTGTAGTATCAGAAATGTTCAAAACCTCCTTCATTGCCGTGATCATGTAACGTGTGGCCCTACTGGAAAATATGTTTGTTTCCTCACCGTCGACACTGGAGTCAGTGTCCGTGTCTGTATCGACCTGAGGTAACAGGCGCTTTAGAGCCCCTGACGGTGTTTGAGACGCCTGTACAGGTATTAACTGATTTGCCGGCTGTCTCATGTCGTCAACAGTCTTTTGTAAAGTGCTGACACTATCACGTAATTCTTTCCATAAGACCATCCAGTCAGGTGTCGACTCCCTAGGGGGTGACATCACTAACACAGGCAATTGCTCCGCCTCCACACCATTTTCCTCCTCATACATGTCGACACAACGTACCGACACACAGCACACACACAGGGAATGCTCTGATAGAGGACAGGACCCCACTAGCCCTTTGGGGAGACAGAGGGAGAGTTTGCCAGCACACACCAGAGCGCTATATATATATACAGGGATAACCTTATATAAGTGTTTTTCCCTAATATAGCTGCTGTATATATTTATATGCCAATTTAGTGCCCCCCCTCTCTTGTTTTACCCTGTTTCTGTAGTGCAGGACTGCAGGGGAGAGTCAGGGAGCCTTCCTCCAACGGAGCTGTGAGGAAAAAATGACGCCAGTGTGCTGAGGAGATAGGCTCCGCCCCCTTATCGGCGGCCTTTCTCCCGCTTTTTTATGTAAAAATTGGCAGGGGTTAAATGCATCCATATAGCCCAGGAGCTATATGTGATGTATTTTTTGCCAAAAAAGGTGTTTTTATTGCGTCTCAGGGCGCCCCCCCCCCCAGCGCCCTGCACCCTCAGTGACCGGAGTGTGAAGTGTGCTGAGAGCAATGGCGCACAGCTGCAGTGCTGTGCGCTACCTTATTGAAGACAGGACGTCTTCTGCCGCCGATTTTCCGGACCTCTTCATTCTTCTGGCTCTGTAAGGGGGCCGGCGGCGCGGCTCTGGTACCCATCCATGGCTGGGCCTGTGATCGTCCCTCTGGAGCTAATGTCCAGTAGCCTAAGAAGCCCAATCCACTCTGCACGCAGGTGAGTTCGCTTCTTCTCCCCTTAGTCCCTCGGTGCAGTGAGCCTGTTGCCAGCAGGTCTCACTGAAAATAAAAAACCTACTTTAAACTTTTACACTAAGCAGCTCAGGAGAGCCCCTTAGCCTGCACCCGTCTCGTTCGGGCACAAAAATCTAACTGAGGCTTGGAGGAGGGTCATGGGGGGAGGAGCCAGTGCACACCAGGTAGTCCTAAAGCTTTTTACTTTTGTGCCCAGTCTCCTGCGGAGCCGCTATTCCCCATGGTCCTTTCGGAGTCCCCAGCATCCACTAGGACGTTAGAGAAATGTAGGAATCGACCCAGTTGAATTTCCTCCGTCGGGCCTTACTGGCCTCGCACCACGCAACATATTTTCGCCAAATGCGGTGATAATGTTTTGCGGTTACATCCTTCCTGGCTTTGATCAGGATAGGGATGACTTCATCCGGAATGCCTTTTTTCCTTCAGGATCCGGCGTTCAACCGCCATGCCGTCAAACGCAGCCGCGGTAAGTCTTGGAACAGACAGGGTCCTTGCTGGAGCAGGTCCCTTCTTAGAGGTAGAGGCCACGGATCCTCCGTGAGCATCTCTTGAAGTTCCGGTTACCAAGTCCTTCTTGGCCAATCCGGAGCCACGAATATAGTGCTTACTCCTCTCCATCTTATCAATCTCAGTACCTTGGGTATGAGAGGCAGATGAGGGAACACATACACTGACTGGTACACCCACTGTGTTACCAGAGCGTCTACAGCTATTGCCTGAGGGTCCCTTGACCTGGCGCAATACCTGTCGAGTTTTTCCCAACGGTTTATAATCATGTGGAAGACTTCTGGGTGAAGTCCCCACTCTCCCGGGTGGAGGTCGTGTCTGCTGAGGAAGTCTGCTTCCCAGTTGTCCACTCCCGGAATTGCTGACAGTGCTATCACATGATTTTCCGCCCAGCGAAGAATCCTTGCAGCTTCTGCCATTGCCCTCCTGCTTCTTGTGCCACCCTGTCTGTTTACGTGGGTGACTGCCGTGATGTTGTCCGACTGGATCAACACCGGCTGACCTTGAAGCAGAGGTCTTGCTACGCTTAGAGCATTGTAAATGGCCCTTAGCTTCAGGATATTTATGTGAAGTGATGTCTCCAGGCTTGACCATAAGCCCTGGAAATTCCTTCCCTGTGTGACTGCTCCCCAGCCTCGCAGGCTGGCATCCGTGGTCACCAGGACCTAGTCCTGAATGCCGAATCTGCGGCCCTCTAGAAGATGAGCACTCTGCAACCAACACAGGAGGGACACCCTTGTTCTTGGTGACAGGGTTATCCGCTGATGCATCTGAAGATGCGACCCGGACCATTTGTCCAGCAGGTCCCACTGGAAAGTTCTTGCGTGGAATCTGCCGAATGGGATTGCTTCGTAGGAAGCCACCATTTTACCCAGAACCCTTGTGCATTGATGCACTGAGACTTGGCTCGGTTTTAGGAGGTTCCTGACTAGCTCGGATAACTCCCTGGCTTTCTCCTCCGGGAGAAACACCTTTTTCTGGACTGTGTCCAGGATCATCCCTAGGAAACGAAGACGAGTCGTCGGAACCAGCTGCGATTTTGGAATATTGAGAATCCAATCGTGCTGCCGCAACACTACCTGAGATAGTGCTACACCGACCTCCAACTGTTCCCTGGATCTTACCCTTATCAGGGAATCGTCCAAGTAAGGGATAACTAAAATTCCCTTCCTTCGAAGGAATATCATCATTTCGGCCATTACCTTGGTAAAGACCCGGGGTGCCGTGGACCATCCATACGGCAGCGTCTGAACTGATAGTGACAGTTCTGTACCATAAACCTGAGGTACCCTTGGTGAGAAAGGTAAATTTGGACATGAAGGTAAGCATCCTTGATGTCCCGAGACATCATGTAGTCCCCTTCTTCCAGGTTCGCAATCACTGCTCTGAGTGACTCAATCTTGAATTTGAACCTCTGTATGTAAGTGTTCAAAGATTTTAGATTTAGAATCGGTCTCACCGAGCCGTCCGGCTTCGGTACTACAACAGTGTGGAATAATACCCCGTTCCCTGTTGCAGGAGGGGTACCTTGATTATCACCTGCTGGGAATACAGCTTGTGAATGGCTTCCAAAACTGTCTCCCTGTCAGAAGGAGACATCGGTAAAGCCGACTTTAGGAAACGGCGAGGGGGAGACGTCTCGAATTCCAATTTGTACCCCTGAGATATCATCTGAAGGATCCAGGGGTCTACTTGCGAGTGAGCCCACTGCGCGCTGAAATTCATTGAGACGGGCCCCCCACCGTGCCTGATTCTGCTTGTAAAGCCCCAGCGTCATACTGAGGGCTTGGCAGAGGCGGGAGAGGGTTTCTGTTCCTGGGAACTGGCTGATTTCTGCAGCCTTTTTCCTCTCCCTCTGTCACGGGACAGAAATGAGGAACCTTTTGCCCGCTTGTCCACGAAAAGACTGCGCCTGATAATACGGCGTCTTCTCATGTTGAGAGGCGATCTGGGGTACAAACGTGGATTTCCAAGCTGTTGCCGTGGCCACCAGGTCTGAAAAACCGACCCCAAATAACTCCTCCCCTTAATAAGGCAATACTTCCAAATGCCGTTTGAAATCCGCATCACCTGACCACTGTCGTGTCCATAACCCTCTACTGGTAGAAATGGACAACGCACTTAGACTTGATGCCAGTCTGCAAATATTCCGCTGTGCATCACGCATATATAGAAATGCATCTTTTAAATGCTCTATAGGCAAAAATATACTGTCCCTATCTAGGGTATCAATATTTTCAGTCAGGGAATCCGACCACGCCAACCCAGCACTGCACATCCAGGCTGAGGCGATTGCTGGTCGCAGTATAACACCAGTATGTGTGTAAATACATTTTAGGATACCCTCCTGCTTTCTATCAGCAGGATCCTTAAGGGCGGCCATCTCAGGAGAGGGTAGAGCCCTTACAAGCGTGTGAGCGCTTTATCCACCCTAGGGGGTGTTTCCCAACGTACCCTAACCTCTGGCGGGAAAGGATATAATGCCAATAACATTTTAGAAATTATCAGTTGTTATCGGGGGAAACCCACGCATCATCACACACCTCATTTAATTTCTCAGATTCAGGAAAACTACAGGTAGTTTTTCCTCACCGAACATAATACCCCTTTGTGGTGGTACTAGTATTATCAGAAATGTGTAAAACATTTTTCATTGCCTCCATCATGTAACGTGTGGCCCTACTGGAAGTCACATTTGTCTCTTCACCGTCGACACTGGAGTCAGTATCCGTGTCGGCGTCTATATCTGCCATCTGAGGTAACGGGCGCTTTAGAGCCCCTGACGGCCTATGAGACGTCTGGACAGGCACAAGCTGAGTAGCCGGCTGTCTCATGTCAACCACTGTCTTTTATACAGAGCTGACACTGTCACGTAATTCCTTCCAACAGTTCATCCACTCAGGTGTCGACCCCCTAGGGGGTGACATCACTATTACAGGCAATCTGCTCCGTCTCCACATCATTTTTCTCCTCATACATGTCGACACAAACGTACCGACATACAGCACACACACAGGGAATGCTCTGATAGAGGACAGGACCCCACTAGCCCTTTGGGGAGACAGAGGGAGAGTTTGCCAGCACACACCAGAGCGCTATATATATATATATATATATATATATATATATATATATATATATATATATATATATATATATATATATATATATATATATATACACATACAGGGATAACCTTATATAAGTGTTTTTCCCCTTATAGCTGCTGTATCTTTAATACTGCGCGTAATTAGTGCCCCCCCTCTCTTTTTTAATCCTTTCTGTAGTGTAGTGACTGCAGGGGAGAGCCAGGGAGCTTCCCTCCAACTGAGCTGTGAGGGAAAATGGCGCCAGTGTGCTGAGGAGATAAGGCCGCCGATAAGGGGGCGGAGCCTATCTCCCGTTTTTCTAAGTATTCTGGCAGGGGTTAAATGCATCCATATAGCCCAGGAGCTATATGTGATGCATTTTTTGCCATCCAAGGTGTTTTTATTGCGTCTCAGGGCGCCCCCCCCCAGCGCCCTGCACCCTCAGTGACAGGAGTGTGAAGTGTGCTGAGAGCAATGGCGCACAGCTGCAGTGCTGTGCGCTACCTTGTTGAAGTCAGGACGTCTTCTGCCGCCGATTTTCCGGACCTCTTCTGTCTTCTGGCTCTGTAAGGGGGCCGGCGGCGCGGCTCTGGGACCCATCCATGGCTGGGCCTGTGATCGTCCCTCTGGAGCTAATGTCCAGTAGCCTAAGAAGCCCAATCCACTCTGCACGCAGGTGAGTTCGCTTCTTCTCCCCTTAGTCCCTCGATGCAGTGAGCCTGTTGCCAGCAGGTCTCACTGAAAATAAAAAACCTAAAACTAAACTTTTCACTAAGCAGCTCAGGAGAGCCACCTAGTGTGCACCCTTCTCGTTCGGGCACAGAAATCTAACTGAGGCTTGGAGGAGGGTCATGGGGGGAGGAGCCAGTGCACACCAGGTAGTTCTAAAGCTTTACTTTTGTGCCCAGTCTCCTGCGGAGCCGCTATTCCCCATGGTCCTTACGGAGTACCCAGCATCCACTTAGGACGTTAGAGAAATATAAATATATATATATACATATACACACACACACACACACACACACATACATACAATGCGCGGTCTGAGACCAGATGTATATACAAGAATACTTATACAATATATTCTGTCACAGGTACACTTGTTCTTAACAAACGCTGTCTTACTATTGACATGTAGACTACTTAAGTGTTTGTAAAACCACGACGTTGATGTACAGGCGGGTTTACAAAGGAGACCTTGGCCTGCAGTCCTAGAGACCAGTCGCATCTATTTTAGAAAATGGTGCCCAGCGTCTCAGTCAGGGAGTGAGGGAGAGTGTGAGGTAGTTCCAGGGCGGGAACACCAGCAGTAGATGGCGCCCTGGGCCGGGGGAGAAGCTACAGGTCAAGCGCCGGCTCCCATATGCTGGACTTCACCAACTGGTACTATGGAGTCTTATTAAAATGGATATTAGTATATGAGACCTGTACTCCTATGCCCTGGTGGCTACAGTGGGGTCCCTGCTCGGTGACAGTGTCCACGCCAGCATGCCAGTCCGTCTCCCTAGACTGCGATCGAAACGCGATTTAATGGCGGGTCCCGTCTGGTGGGACCCACTTACCTCCTCCCTTGTAGCAGCCACGCGAACCAGGAGAGCGTCTGCGACCGTGTGCCTAGAGCTGGAGCGTCTCTGCTGCAAGTACCCGGGAACAGAGCCAGTGGGAGTATGCGACGCCGCTGGGGAGGTGATGGAACCGCAGCACAGTATGTCACACTGACATATGAAGTGCTGCAGCTCTTGAAGTCTTCTAAAAAGCTTTTTCAGGGCTGCCTAGTGCAGCCCCCCTGTTAAGTGACCTGCTTCATGCAGGCACAAACTCTAAAACGGAGCTCACAGTGCCTGGAGGCGGGGTTATAGAGGAGGCAGTCTAATGCTTTAGCCTGTTGGTGCCCCTGGATCAAGATCCATCTCTACACCCCGATGTACTCCCTATGGAACACAGTGTACCCCGCCGCAGAAATGTGGAATTTAGAATTTTGGATAAGGGATACTCAACCTGTACAGTGTGTGTGTGTGTGTATATATATATATATATATCTCTAAAAAGGTTACCCTATTAAGTGCTAGCTCCTCGACTACACCTCATTTTCAAGAAGTATCCCGTAAATGGGTGAAGGAAAAAAAACATTAGCTATGTTGGTGGGAAAAGAGACATTACAAATAGCGGTGACAAATGGTTTGAAAAAAAGTTGTCATTTGTCTGACTGCCCACAGCATATGCAGAATTGTTTTGGAAAGATTGCATTATTCAGCCGCATCTGAGCCGCATTCCATTATTAGATACGACAGAACGAAACTGCAAGCTGGAAACAAAAAGATCAGGAAATGTAAAATTCCTCCTCTATTGCAACATTCATTCCTGGTCAGAAGCCAGTTTTATTTTGTCATGTTAGTTGTGCCTCTAGCTATAAAAAAAAAAATGACAAGGCAATTTAAAAGTCTGGTGAATAGTAAGCTTGACTGCAAGTCCGCTTTACATGATCTGCATTAAAGCAAAACAGTTAACTCTAATTAGCAACAACACCCTGCATACTGTTTTAAATAACCTTTCAGGTAATATTTAAACTTTAGGCTGGGTACAAGCATGCAAATATTGCAGCAATTTGTCTGATAAAGGCGAATCGGAATGACAAATCGGCTGTATCCTGCAGCATGTACGGACAATTTGTCATTGCGATTCAATCCTCCCGCGGGTAGCATGCGAGGTCATGTGATTGGCTGTGCTGCATTTCCAATCGCATGACCTTGCATGCGATGCACTGAATATTGAGGCACAGAACAGTGATCGTTCCAACGCTCATTAATTTCTGCCTAGTTTGTACTGGCAATCTCCCGATGCAAAGGGTGCATATTGGTACAATCGCTGCCCGCACTAGTGTGTACCCAGCCTTATTCTGTGATAATACTGTTTGGAAAAAACGCCATTTCAAAAAAAAAAACAAAAAAAAAAAAAACAGTCATACCTATATGGTAGGTCCACCTAAAGGTGCCTTAAATTGATTCAATGCATTTGGAGCATGCCAGTGTTTTCCCAACTCGGCCCTCAAGGTACCATAACAGTTTAGGTTTCTAGGATATCCATGCTTACACACGTGATTTAATTAGTATATCAGTCCGTCTGATTTACCTATCAGAACCCAAAGCATGGATTTCCATAAAACTAACGCTGGGTACACACAATGTTATATTTTTTTAAATGATATCACTCATTTTCACCCTTTTCAGCGATATCGTATGTAATATCGCTCACTGTGTACGCACAATCTCGTTAATGATGTGCGCTCCATGGGTCGTTTTACAAGGTTCTCTGTTGCCTGTACACTCAGGTCAATTTTGACTATGCCGTTGACGATGCATATACAGCACAAAGGCAGGATGACGTCACTGAACGATAACTTTAGCAATATCGTTCAGTGTGTACGCACTACTTGGTTCAGCTGGGAGTTTAAGGGGAAAGTGTGTACCTAGCATGAGGGCTTCATTTATAAAGCAAGCTGCCACTTTGTAACTAAAGTCCTTGGACTGTTAATGTGTCTTGAAGATCAAGTTTGGGTAGTAACCCCCTGGAGCATTATGCTAAATGTCCAAGTAGAAAAGTACACACTTTGTAAGAGGACAAAAAAAAAAAAAAAAAAAAGTGTATATAAATTAATAAAAACATATAGAGATAATGATAAATGTAATAAATAGTGCAAAGTTTTGTGATACCGAGGCCCCATCCCAATCATAATTATACAAACCAAAAGGTAGCCAGTATAAGGGCAAACGACTGCCATATTAAGTATGTTCTGATTCAATTTCACTTAATGTTTGCATACAATGTTATTTAAGCAAAAGAATATACACTTGACAGTGGTTCCCAAACGCGGTCCTCAAGGCATCCCAACAATACAGCTTTTAAAAGGGATATCCCTGCTTGTGCACAGATAGTATAATCAAACTAACTGAAACACTAATTAAGTCACCTGTGTCTAAGCATGGATATCCTAAAAACCTGGACTGTTCGGGTGCCTTGAGAACCACGGCTTTACCATATTCTAGAACATTTATAAAACAAAAGAATTTTCATCTAAACAAGTGATCGATGACCAAATAAAAAGAATAAATGTACTTATTGGCTTAAAACCAGTTTCAATATCATTCAGGTAAAACGACAGAAATTAGACACCAATATTTTCCTTTGTGGTTATGTAGGTTGCATACTTGTTTTTCAAGAAAAACCAATAACTCTTTTGAGAGAAAAAAATTCAGATACATGTAGTATTTGTACAGCTCAAGATAGCAATACCCTAAGATCAGATGAGTTAACGTTTCCCAACTACAGAATATAAAATATTGTTTTTGTGACAGAAGCCTCGCTAAAAAACACTGTACTTATCATAGCCTGATATTAGACACATAAAACAGACAAGACAATATGCCTACTATCCCCCTACAACAAACACTCCAATACAGTATCTCTACTATTCCCCCCCCCTACAACACAAACACACCAATATGCCCACTACTCCCCTACAGCAGAAACACGCCAATATCTCTACTATTCCCCCTACAACACAAACACGCTAATATGTCTGCTATCCCCCTACAACACAAACACGCCAATATCTCTACTATTCCCCCTACAACACAAACATGCCAATATGTCTACTATTCCCCCTACAACACACACATATATGCCTACTACTCCCCTACAGCACTAACACGCCAATATCTCTACTATTCCCCCTACAACACAAACACGCCAATATGCCTACTATCCCCCTACAGCACAAACACGCCAATATGCCTACTACCCCCCTACAGCACAAACACGCCAATATGCCTACTACCCACCTACAGCACAAACACGCCAATATGCCTACTACCCCCCTACAGCACAAACACGCCACTATGCTAACTATCCAAGTATGGAGAAAACACACTAATACGCCTACTACCCCCCTACAGCACAAACACGCCAATATGTCTACTAACCGCCTACAGCACAAACACGACAATATGCCTACTATCCCCCAACAGCACAAACACACTAATATGCCTACTATCTACATACGAGGCATGCACGCCAATGATTACTATAGCCATACAACGCAAGCAATATACATATATTACTCCTACACAACATATGTTAACATAAATATCCTCAAACAACACAAACTTGTCAGTTTGCTTACTAACGTGGTACAGAGAAGACATGAAACTATCCATACTATACTCACGCGGCACAGACACCCCACTGACAATACCATGCCATAGCGACGCAGACACATCACTGTCCATACCATGCCCACGCGACGCAGACGCATCACTGTCCATACCATGCCCACGCGACGCAGACGCATCACTGTCCATACCATGCCCACGCGACGCAGACGCATCACTGTCCATACCATGCCCACGCGACGCAGACGCATCACTGTCCATACCACGCAGACGCCTCGCTGTCCATACCATGCCCACGCGACGCAGACGCCTCACTGTCCATACCATGCCCACGCGACGCAGACGCCTCACTGTCCATACCATGCCCACGCGACGCAGACGCCTCACTGTCCATACCATGCCCACGCGACGCAGACGCCTCACTGTCCATACCATGCCCACGCGACGCAGACGCCTCACTGTCCATACCATGCCCACGCGACGCAGACGCCTCACTGTCCATACCATGCCCACGCGACGCAGACGCCTCACTGTCCATACCATGCCCACGCGACGCAGACGCCTCACTGTCCATACCATGCCCACGCGACGCAGACGCCTCACTGTCCATACCATGCCCACGCGACGCAGACGCCTCACTGTCCATACCATGCCCACGCGACGCAGACGCCTCACTGTCCATATATGCCCACGCGACGCAGACGCCTCACTGTCCATACCATGCCCACGCGACGCAGACGCCTCACTGTCCATACCATGCCCACGCGACGCAGACGCCTCACTGTCCATACCATGCCCACGCGACGCAGACGCCTCACTGTCCATACCATGCCCACGCGACGCAGACGCCTCACTGTCCATACCATGCCCACGCGACGCAGACGCCTCACTGTCCATACCATGCCCACGCGACGCAGACGCCTCACTGTCCATACCATGCCCACGCGACGCAGACGCCTCACTGTCCATACCATGCCCACGCGACGCAGACGCCTCACTGTCCATACCATGCAGACGCGTCACTGTCCATACCATGCCCACGTGACGCAGATGTGTCACTGTCCATACCATGCAGACGCGACGCAGATGTGTCACTGTCCATACCATGCAGACTCGACACAGACGCACCACTGTCCATACCATGCCCAGCTTTACTACCCACAACACGCATGCACGACACTGTCCATACCATGCCCAGCTTTACTACCCACAACACGCATGCACAACACTGTCCATACCATGCCCACGCAACGCAGGCACAACACGGTCCATACTATGACCACGCCACAGACACACAAATATACATGCTATACACATTTAAAAAAAAAACAAAAAAAAACACACATTTACTTATATGCTCCCCAATCACCTGTATCCATCCGTACCACCCACCTACTCTGTCTGGCTTAAGGGATAGTGAATTCGGCAGACACAGGTCTCCATTATTACATGACTCGCAATAGTACAAATACTAAGGGGCGCTGCATCTCCCGGGGGTGTCATTACCATGGAGACCACAAAGGGGACGCGCGGGTGCGCCCTAGCAACACGCAGGTAGCTCCGGGCACGGGGCAAACAATGATATAGTACATAACCCAGCGACTATCACTGCGCACAGCCCGTCCATCGGCGTTACCCCTGAGCCCGCACAGCCAGGCACACACCTCGCTGCTCCGATCCTCCTGCTGCTGCGCCTCCTCCAGCTGACTGCAGCCTCTGCCTATAATATTATGCTGCTCAGCGCTGCTGCCTCTCTGCAGACCTACAGCCAGCGAGCAAGCACGCTGCCAGCCAGCTACCAATCACCCAGCGCCCGCCCAGTGCCGCTTCTTCGATTGGCTGATACCGCCCCTCCTGCTCGCACACTTCCGCCCGCTATTTGACAAGCGGCGTGTTTGTTATGCGATGCCTCACTCCGCAGAGGGTGTCGGGAAATGTAGTTTTTCGGCAACTAGAGAGCAGTGCCCTGACTCCTCCGGAAAACTACACTTCCCGGCAGGCCCGGCACTATCTCGCCTCTGTTTGTGGCGATCACGCCCAGTCGAAAGGTAAACTCGTCGGACTGATTCCGGGCAACGCCTTATTTCTTCTCCAGGACGGTGGACACTTTCTAGAGCGGACTTCCGGCAGCAGGGAACCCAGGTCGGTGCGGTGGTAGGATCGCGAAGCCGGGGGACCCCTCCTCGCCGGATCACAGGTAGCCGCCTCTCTGTGCAGTATTGGCCGGGGATAGAGGGCTTGTGCGCTGTGCTCTGTGTGCTGGCATTCCCGGCCGGGCCTGGATGTGTCACTGGGTGGAGGTAAAACCTCTTCCCCGGCCCCTGACTAGCAGCGTCTCCCCTGCCACCAGCCAGGCTCCCGGTGCCTGCGGCTCCCAGCCCCACTCTCATATACAGTTACCTGTTGTGATTGCCCTCTGCCACCCGTGTTACGCTTCACATATACACCGGGGGGCTGATGGTGCCGGGCAGTCTGTGAGGGATTCACCTCCCCAGCCATACCTCATAGAAGAGCCCCAAAGTGATTATTCACACTATATTGTACGTCTGGTGATTATAAGCCCCCCACCTAGTGTTGGGGTAATAATCTGCAATTTACACACCTGTGCACCACATCACTGGAGGAATATCCTATGTATTGTGGGGCCCAGTATCAATGTGTGGCCCCCTGAGAGGTGACCTACAGTAGGGGCTCCATTCCATGGTGACTACCACCTTAGCTCCCCTGATGTTAGTAATAAGGGAGCCTTGCTCTCCCAGCTAGCTTGTCCTGCACCTTAGTCTGTGACCTAGCATTAAGGTCTTCTGGCCAGTGTGCCTTGTCCTTATGAGATGTGCAGATATTGGACTGTTGCTGTCCACTCCCCAATGTGATCTAATGATCTTTCTAAATGGGAAGGCTGGAAAAAAAAAAAGAATTTGCTCGACGCACCAGTGAAACCTGTTTTCAAATTGGGATTGTCTTATTAAGATTTGTGCAAGTCTGAATTGACACTCCTTAACTTCAGGAATCCTTGACATGTATTCATTCCTCACTGGGACCTTGAAGTAATAATTAACAAGTGTGTATGGGACTATAACATGTCAACTTGTCACCATACTTCAGCCATGTGTGATGAATGTATCTGATGCAAGAGTACTAGGGCTGAAGTTTCTTTATCATGTTTGTTTTCTAGGCAAGATGATCTTCTGTCCAAGCAAGAACAACGCATCTGTTGCTTTATTTGTTAACTATTAGGAAATGCTTCACAAACTATTACCCATTTTTTTTTTAGGCAGTGGCCTTGGTGCTCTTGCCCTCAGTGTATGTACTTCTTGCAGAGCTGTATTGGCGATGGGCCTGATTCAGAGAGGTCTACGCAGTTGAGTGGTATCGGCCAATTGCACATGTGTAAGTCGCATTACACATGTGCTGCCGTAGTCCTGTTTCTGAGGTCTCAGAGAGGATTTGCAAAGTGACTTAACATTTGGGGCGGTTATGGGGAGTGGCAGTAAAATGCAGGTGTGTCTCAGCCTGGGACTGCAATTCCACATGCAGCTTCTGTTGCTCTGGCATCTCAATTACTGCAGACATGCTGTGCGACTGTGGGGCTACTCTGTAGTTTGATAGTTTACTCATCTGCATCTTTATACGCAGCCACTGGGGCTTGCAGAGCCGCCAGTGGGTGTTGTTATTACTACATTTTATGTATAAGGCACACAAGTGTCTAGCAGCACTGTACATATGACACACATTGGAACAATACAGGGTACACAGAACTTAACCTTACAGTAACTGAAAAACTAAAACTGAGCACAGGTAACGGCTAGCACCACAGTTCTCCGTACACAAATCAGCTGAGATGAAAGGAAGCAAAGGAGTAATCTGCGTTCTACTAGGGGCAGGCAGCCATTGGAAGAGAGAAACTGTAATGAGAGAGGAGATGTGGGTATAAACAGTTGCTGAGTAGGAGGGAGCTGTAATTGAAGTGAGAGAGAAGAGGGTTGTGGGAAGAAGGCCCTTCTTCAAGGAGCTAACAATCTGGTGGGGTGATAGATGTGTGAGCAAGCGGAAGGCGGCCTGGTGGCAGGAAGTATGCGCTGGCCATCTCTGCCTTGCTTAAGACTGCGGGTCAGGAAAATGGCCTTGAGACTAGGATATGTGGAAGGGTATTCTTTGATGAACAGGTTGGTTTTCAGTGCCCGTTTGAAGCTGTGCAAGGTCAAAATGCAAAATCATGCTCTTGGGTCTCAAAAACACAAAGGCTAAATATAGTATTATTGGTAACTAGTCACTATTTCAGGTGACTTAAAGGCAGGTAAGCAATGTAACAAAGCAATGAGAAAGGCTAGTCAGATTCTTTGTTGGAGGTCATTGGTTCGGCCTCATCTAAATACGGTGTTCAGTTCTGGAGGCTGTATCTCCATAAATATATAAATACTTTAGAGACTACAAAGAAGGGCAACAAAAATTGTGCATGGCCTGCAATGCAGAACTTACATGGAAAGATCTGAATATGTCTCTGGAGCAGAGAATGAAAAGGGGGGACATGGTATAAACGTTAAAATATATTAAGTTTTTTAACAAGTTAAAGGGGGAGACATTTTTCAAAGGAAACCAAGCATTAGAACACAAGGACATGCACTGAAACTGGAGGGAATTAGGTTGAAAGGAAACTTGTGGAAAAATGACTTCACAGAAAGAGTAGTGGATAGCTGGAATAGGCTCCCAGCAAAGGTGGTAGAGGCTAAGACAGAGCAATTTAAACCTGCTTGGGATGGTCATAAGCTTATCCTTACAAAGAACTAAGGGTCAAATACAGTTGAGGTTACCAATAGATATAAAAAAATAAACAAAAAAAAGGGCAGTCTAGATGGGCCAAGTAGTTCTTACTTGCCATCAAATTCTGTGACTGGGTCAGAGCATCTCCAAAACAACAGGTTTTGTGGGATATTACTGGTATGCAGTGGTTAGTACCTACCAAAAGTGTACCAAGGAAAAACCACACATGAACTGAAGACAGGGTCATGGGTCATATGTGCATGGGGAGTGAAGGCTAGCCTGTCTGGTCCTATCATACAGAAGAGCTACTGTAGCACAAATTGCAGAAAAAGGTAATGCTAGCTGTGATAGACACAGCGCATCCCAGCATGCTGTGTAGTCGCAGATCAATCTGTTTCCATGCTGATGCCTGTCTACCACTGAAAGCAGCTACAATGGGCATGTGAGCATCCAATCTGCACCATGGAGCAATGGAAGAATGTGGTCTGATCTGAAGAGCCATATTTTCTTTTACATGGCATCCTGGGGAAGAGATGACACCAGGATGCCACTGCAGGAGGAAAGCAAGCCAGCAGAGGCCGTGTGATGCTCTGGGCATTCTTCTGGGAAAGATTGGGTCCTGCATTCATGTGGATATTTGACACGTACCACCTAAACAGTGTTGTAAACCAAATACACCCCTTTGAGGCAGCTGTATTCCCTGATGGCAGTGGCTTCTTTCTGCAGGATAATGGTCCCTCCCACACGGCGAATATTCAGGAACTGTTTGAGGAACCTGGTAAAGAGTTCAAAGTGTTGAATTGGGCTCCAGATTCCAACGATCTCACTCCAATGAAGTACAAGCCGTGGTGGCACCACCTCACAACTTACAGGACTTAAGTTGGGTACACATTGAGTTATGTCATCTGATCCTGCTGCACATTAAACCTAATGATATCGAATGTATGCTAATGAAGGACAGAACAGCGATCATTCCGTCCATCATTTACGTTGTTCAGTGTGTTCCCAGGTTCTGTTATGTCAAGCCGGCGGGCCGACCTATCAGCTGGGTACACATCACTCCGGTGAGGCCTATAGAGGTCTTGAGTCCATTTGAATCCAGTAGTGTTGCGAGTTGTTTCATGAAACTTGCACACATTCTCACGAATGTGCGGTCCCAACAATTCTCCGATCCAATTATAAATGCCTATTTGCAGTACTTGCAGCGGTGGTTTGCGAATTGTTAGCCATATGCAATATGAGAGAGTGCATAAAGTGGGGTGACCTACCTGGGTCCCACAAAAGTGACAATTTTGTTAGCAGTCATATAGAAGGAATTTTTTACATTTAATTATTTTTTTTTTCAAGGTGTCAAATTTGTACTTCTTTTTTTTTTTTTTTTTTTTTTTTTTTTTTAAAGCAAAAAAGATGCTTTTGGGCCATTTTGAGGTAGCAAAAAAATATAAACAATTTTTAAGAGATGCTCCATTTTTAATAGATATTAAATGTGGGTTGCTTAAAGCAATTAAAGTTGATTTTGGGGTAGTTTATTCCATTTTTCATGACATGTAATTATTAGAACTAAGCTAATTTGAAACTTCCAATTCTCAAATTAGACATGATGGCTGGGTCGGGGGATATCCAAGGGGTTCTGCGGTGTCTCGGCATATTAACCATCTCATGTGATTGGAAAAAAATTGAGTTTACTCTGCCTGGTTCAATGCAAGTTTTTAATTGGATTGAAAAATGCGAATTTGCAGAGAATTGCAACTGGCACCTAATAGGATTGACCCCCATGACTAGATGGGTTAAAGCTGTGTTGGTAGCACATGGGGAATCTCACAATATTAGGCAGATGGTTGTAATGTCATGGCTGATTGGTGTACGGTATATAGCACATTCAAAAAAGATATAAAATAAATAAATAAACAATATTGGAAGTGGCCTTTAATCGGACACTAATTGTTAGTAAAACATGTAGGCTGTACTTTATTCTCTCAGGACATTTGAGACCTCCTGAATTGTGAGGTCACCTCAGACTTCCTGAGGAGTAGACAGCCATCCCACCCACCTAATGAAATGGTGGGACAGGGGTGCAGTGATGCTTGTATGGTTGTGTTTTTTTTTTTTTTTTTTTTTTTTTATAGAATAGTGCAGAGGTTCTCAAACACATTCTTTAAGGCACCCCAACGGTCCAGGTTTTTCAGCCACAGTGACTTAATTAATACCTCAGTCAATTTGATTTAACAATCTGTGCTGAGCCTGGATATACCTAAACCTCGGACCGTTGGGGTGCCTTGAAGCCTGCATTTGAGAACCTCTGGAACAGTGTCATCTTGGCCTTGCAGGCAGTCTCCCGGGAAGGGTACATGTGAAAGAATTATTATTATTATTATTATTATTAAATTAGTAAGCAAAGTAAAGTGTGTCTGATGCTGTGTAATTGATGGTATGCTAGATGGTGTAAAGAATATTGTGTGAAATTGCTCTGTACACATGCGTCAATGCAAATTTGCCTAATTTTTTGCCACTTAATGCGTGATTGTGTCCAGAATGAGCAGGCTCTCTAAGTACAGTAAGGGAGTGTATGCGCAATTGAAAACACATGCTGATTTAACATACATAAATACATAAATATGTGGGAGGAAGCTGTAATATAGGTGGATAGAATGGGCCAGGTGCACATAGCATGTAACGAGTGATGTAGAATATTGAATGCGCTGGAAATAAAATGGGTAACCTGGACACAAGTGGTACGTTCGTGTGTGCGGTATGTCTGGTTGCTAGCCATGTGCTAATTGTCCATAGCTCTGATCAGCCCCAATGTGACAAGCTAGATAAATACTATGTGCGCCTCAATGGGGTCGATTCTATTCGGCAACTTAAGAATAGCGCCGGGAATTAGCTCCCGACGCTATTCAATTCAGCTCCAGTTAAGTCGGCGATGTCCCGTTCTCGCCGACTTAACAGGTAGTTTTGTCAGGAGAACGGGCAATCTCCGACTTAGCTACCCGCGGCGATGCTGATTCCCGACAGAATCAGCCTCGCGCCGGCCGCGAGGCAGCACTTTTGTCGGGTTTCTTCTCTTCTTCTTTTTTTTTTTTTTTTAGGCGGGGGGGGGATCAATAGATGCTCCATATATGCCTGGGTGTGATACAGGAGATGGACATAAAAAAGATAGACAGTCATTAGGGTGACACAATTTTTTTTTTTTTTTTTAGGGGTGTTTTTAAGCCTTTTTCCCACCAATTTGTTGAAATGCGTCCCCTCGTAAACTCTCTTTGTTCGCCACAAGGTTACTAATGGTGGTAGTTAGTGACATGGATAGTCAATTTGATGAAATGTGTCCCCTCGTGGGTTTGCTTTGCTTGCCACGCTTCGGGCTCAGTGGCTCACTCCACTTCGATCGCAACAAGGTTACTAAAGGTAATAGTTTGTGACATGGATAGTAAATGCAGCAAAAGTAGAAAAAAAAACGTGTCGACCATATGTAGACACTTTGCCCCTGTCGACTTTTTGACCATCAACAACCTTTACAATAGGCTTAGCTATGTTCTCCAACTTGGCCTGTACAGATATTTGAAGCTGTTCCATTGCAATATAGGCAGACAAGTCAGTCTGTACTAACTGTAGCATGGTATAAAGTAGAGCTGCATGATCCTAACCTCCCTGGGAATCTCCACCTCCTACTCCTCCCTGTTATCAAAACCCCTAATGAAATTCTGTTAAGGGTCAGCTCTGCTGATGATGCAGTTCATGCCCATAGCAAAAGAGGTGCTGCAGGCTTCCATGGTCAGCTTGTCCTGTACAAGGCAACCTGTATAAGGTCTGCACGGAGTAAAGGGCCCCATACACTACAATGATATGTCTGAGGCGATTTCCCTTGAACTCTCCCGGGAGTGGTTCCATACGATTTGGTACATTTTGCATGCAATATATCTTATGCGATCCCAGCCATGCCTGCGGGAACTGACCTATCACGAGTGCAGCACTAACGATCTAGGGGAGCCGTTCTGACCCTCACGGGAACGCGCATCAGATCGGAAACATCCAAAATGCCCGATGTCACCCGCTATATCTGCCCGAAATTGGATGAAATCGGGCATTATCGTTCTAGTGTATGGGGCCCTTAAGATTTGGGTTAAATGGGATTATTCATATAGATCCTCTTTGAAAATGTAATTTCTCTTATGTCCTAGAGGATGCTGGGGACTCCGTAAGGACCATGGGGAATAGACGGGCTCCGCAGGAGACATGGGCACCAAAAAAGAACTTTAGGTATGGGTGTGCACTGGCTCCTCCCTCTATGCCCCTTCTCCAGACCTCAGTTTGATACTGTGCCCAGAGGAGACTGGGTGCATTACAGGGAGCTCTCCTGAGTTTCCTGAAGAAAAGTATTTTGTTAGGTTTTTTATTTTCAGGGAGACCTGCTGGCAACAGGCTCCCTGCATCGTGGGACTGAGGAGAGAGAAGCAGACCTACTTAACTGCTAGGCTCTGCTTCCTTGGCTACTGGACACCATTAGCTCCAGAGGGAGTCAGAACGCCGGTCTCCCCTTGCGGTTCGTCCCGGAGCCGCGCCGCCGTCCTCCTCGCAGAGCCGGAAGATAGAAGCCGGGTGAGTATAGGAAGACAGAAGACTTCAGAGGCGGCAGAAGACTTCAGAGCTTCACCGAGGTAACGCGCAGCGGTAACGCTGCGCGCCATTGCTCCCACACACAGCGCACACTGTTGGGTGCAGGGCGCAGGGGGGGTGCCATGGGCAGCAATGTTATACCTCTAGGACTGGCTATATATGTATACACTATATTTTGTGTTATTTAAGAGAATCCCCGCCAGTTTGTTTGAAAGAGCGGGACCGAAGCCCGCCACTGAGGGGGCGGTGCTTGTCCCTCAGCACTCACCAGCGCCATTTTCTCCACAGCACACGCTGAGAAGCTGGCTCCCCGGACTCTCCCCTGCTGATCACCGGGGACAGAGGGTTTTAAAGAAGGGGGACACACATATTTGGCGCAGTACATATATAATATAAAGAGCGCTATATCTGGGTAATTTTTTCCAGGGTTATTGGTGCGGGGTGTGTGCTGGCATACTCTCTCTCTGTCTCTCCAAAGGGCCTTGTGGGGGATCTATCTCCAGATTAGAGATTTCCCTGAGTGTGTGCAGTGTCGGTACGTGCGTGTCAGCATGTCTGAAGCGGAAGGCTCTCCTAGGGATGAGGTGGAGCGCATGAGTGTGGTGTCTCCGTCGGCAACGCCGACACATGACTGGTTGGATATGTGGAATGTTTTAAATGCAAATGTAAATTTATTGCACAAACGTTTGGACAAAGCAGAGTCCAGGGAAATGTACAGGGGGTCATGCACTGCCTTTCCCTATGTCACAGGGGCCTTCTGGGTCCACTTTCTCCAGTAGTAGACACTGATACCGACACGGATTCTGAATCCAGTGTCGACTATGATGATGCGAGGTTGCAGCCAAAATTGGCAAAGAGTATTCATTATATGATTATTGCTATAAAGGATGTGCTGCATATTACAGATGACCCTGCTGTACCTAATCCAAGGGTCCACATGTTTAAAGAAAAGAAGCCTGAGGTTACTTTTCCCCCTTCTTATGAATTAAATGAGTTATTTGAAAGTGCTTGGGAAACTCCAGACAAGAAACTGCAGATTCCCAAAAGGATTCTTATGGCGTATCCTTTCCCGATCAAGGACAGGTTACGGTGGGAATCCTCCCCAAGGGTGGACAAAGCACTGACGCGCCTTTCCAAAAAGGTGGCGTTACCGTCTCAGGATACCGCAACCCTCAGGGATCCTGCTGATCGCAAGCAGGAGACTACCTTGAAGTCAATTTACACACATACTGGTACATTACTCAGGCCGGCAATAGCGTCTGCTTGGGTTTGTAGCGCTGTAATAGCGTGGACCGATACCTTATCTGCTGATATTGATATGATGGATAAGGAAACTATTTTATTGACCTGGGCCATATTAAAGATGCGGTCATTTATATGAGAGAGGCTCAGAGGGATGTGGGCATACTGGGTTCCAGAGCGAACGCTATGGCGATTTCTGTTAGGCGAGCACTGTAGACCCGACAGTGGACGGGTGATGCCGACTCGAAACGGCATATGGAGGTTTTGCCTTACAAGGGTGAGGAATTGTTTGGGGAAGGTCTCGCGGACCTAGTTTCCACGGCTACTGCGGGTAAATCAACTTTTTTACCTTATGTTTCCTCACAGCCTAAGAAAGCGCCACATTATCAGATGCAGTCCTTTCGGTCGCATAAATCCAAGAGAGCTCGGGGATCTTCCTTTCTTGCCAGAGGTAAGGGCAAGGGGAAAAAGCTGCCAGCTACAGCCAATTCCCAGGAACAGAAGTCCTCCCCGGCTTCTACTAAATCCACCGCATGACGCTGGGGCTTCGCTGAGGAAGTCCGCTCCAGTGGGGGCACATCTTCGACTTTTCAGCCAAATCTGGGCTCACTCTCGGGTGGATCCCTGGGCAATAGGCATTGTTTCCCAGGGGTACAAGCTGGAATTCGAAGAGGTGCCTCCTCGCCGGTTTTTCAAATCTGCACTGCCAGCTTCTTCCCCAGAGAGGGAGGTAGTTTTGGCAGCGATTCAAAAGTTGTGCCTTCAACAAGTGGTGGTCAAAGTTCCCCTGCTTCAACAGGGGATGGGCTATTACTCAATCCTATTTGTGGTCCCGAAACCGGACGGTTCGGTCAGACCCATTCTGAATTTAAAATCCTTAAACCTATACTTAGAGGTTCAAATTCAAGATGGAATCGCTCAGAGCAATCATCGCAAGCCTGGAAGGGGGAGATTATATGGTGTCCCTAGACATAAAGGATGCATACCTTCATGTCCCCATATATCAACCTCATCAGGCGTTCCTGAGATTTGTTGTGCAGGATTGTCATTACCAGTTTCAGACGTTGCCGTTTGGGCTTTCCACGGAAAGAGGATTTTTACCAAATTAATGGCAGAAATGATGGTGCTCCTGCGCAAGCAGGGTGTCACAATTATCCCATACTTGGACGATCTCCTGATAAAAGCGAGATGGAGAGAACAGTTGCTGGACAGCGTTTCACTCTCCCTGAGGGTGTTGCAACAGCACGGTTGGATTCTCAATCTACCGAAGTCAGTTAGTTCCAACGACCCGATTGCCTTTCTTAGGCATGATTCTGGACACGGAACAAAAGAGGGTTTTTCTCCCGATGGAAAAGGCCCAGGAACTTCAGAGCTTGGTCAGGGACCTGTTGAAGCCAGACAGGGTGTCGGTACATCACTGCACTCTAGTTCTGGGAAAAATGGTGGCGTCTTACGAGGCCATTCCTTTCGGCAGGTTCCATGCAAGGACTTTTCAGGGGGACCTTCTGGACAAGTGGTCCGGGTCACATCTACAGATTCATCAGATGATCCGCCTGTCCCCCAGGGCCAGGGTATCTCTCCTGTGATGGCTGCAGAGTGCTCACCTTCTAGAGGGTCGCAGGTTCGGCATTCAGGACTGGGTTCTGGTAACCACGGACGCGAGCCTCCGAGGTTCGGGAGCAGTCACGCAGAGAAGAAACTTCCAGGGTCTGTGGTCAAGCCAGGAAGCTTGTCTGCACATCAATGTGCTGGAATTAAGGGCCATATACAACGGCCTTCGTCAAGCGGAGACCTTACTTCGAGGTCTACCTGTTATGATTCAGGCAGACCACATCACAGCAGTGGCTCATGTAAACCGCCAAGGCGGCACAAGGAGCAGAGTGGCAATGGCAGAAGCCTCAAAGATTCTTCGATGGGCGGAGAGTCATGTAAGCGCTCTGACAGCAGTCTTCATTCCGGGAGTGGACAACTGGGAAGCAGACTTCCTAAGCAGACACGATATGCATCCAGGAGAGTGGGGACTTCATCAAGAAGTCTTTGCAGAGATTGCAAGTCAGTGGGGACTGCCTCAAATAGACATGATGGCTTCACGCCTCAACAAGAAACTTCTGAGATATTGCGCCAGGTCAAGGGACCCTCAGGTGGTTGCAGTGGACGCACTGGTGACACCGTGGGTGTTTCAGTCGGTCTATGTGTTCCCCCCTCTTCCTCTCATCTCAAAGATACTGAGAATCATAAGACGAAGAGGGGTTCAGACAATTCTCATTGTTCCAGATTGGCCTCGAAGGGCCTGGTGTACGGATCTGCAGGAAATGCTCACAGAAGATCCGTGGCCTCTTCCTCTCAGGGAAGACCTGTTACAACAAGGGCCCTGTCTGTTCCAGAACTTACCGCGACTGCGTTTGACGGCATGGCGGTTGAACGCAGGATCCTAGCAGAGAAGGGCATTCCGGATAAGGTCATTCCTACTCTGATAAAGGCTAGGAAGGAGGTGACCGTGAAACATTATCACCGTATCTGGAAGAAATATGTGTCTTGGTGCGAAGCCAGGACTGCTCCTCCGGAAGAATTCCATCTGGGCCGTTTTATCCAGTTCCTGCAAACTGGAGTGAATTTGGGCCTAAAATTAGGCTCCATTAAGGTTCAGATTTCGGCTCTATCCATTTTCTTTCAAAAGGAATTGGCTTCTCTTCCAGAAGTCCAGACTTTTGTGAAAGTGGTGCTGCATATCCAGCCTCCTTTTGTGCCTCCGGTGGCACCATGGGACCTTAACGTGGTGTTACGGTTTATTAAGTCTCACTGGTTTGAACCTCTTCAAACCGTTGAATTGAAGTATCTCGCTTGGAAAGTGGTCATGTTATTGGCCTTGGCTTCGGCGCGGCGAGTGTCCGAGTTGGCGGCTTTGTCTCACAAAAGCCCTTATCTGATTTTCCATGTGGATAGAGCGGAGTTGCGGACTCGTCCTCAATTTTTGCCTAAGGTGGTTTCTTCTTTTCATATGAACTAACATATTGTGGTGCCTGTGGCTACTAGGGACGTGGAGGATTCCGGGTCCCTGGATGTGGCCAGGGCATTGAAAATTTATGTGGCCAGAATGGCTCGGGTTAGGAAAACAGAGGCCCTGTTTATCCTGTATGCAGCCAACAAGGTTGGCGCCCCTGCTTCTAAGCAGACTATTGCTCGCTGGATCTGTAACACGATTCAGCAGGCTCGTTCTACGGCTGGATTGCCGTTACCAAATTCGGTAAAGGCCCATTCCACTAGGAAGTTGGGCTCTTCTTGGGCGGCTGCCCGAGGTGTCTCGGCATTACAGCTTTGCCGAGCGGCGACTTGGTCGGGTTCAAACACTTTTGCAAAATTCTACAAGTTTGATACCCTGGCTGAGGAGGACCTCCTGTTTGCTCATTCGGTGCTGCAGAGTCATCCGCACTCTCCCGCCCGTTTTGGGGCTTTGGTATAGTCCCCATGATCCTTACGGAGTCCCGAGCATCCTCTAGGACGTAAGAGAAAATAAGATTTTAAACCTACTGGTAAATCCTTTTTCTCCTAGTCCGTAGAGGATGCTGGGCGCCCGTCCCAGTGCGGACAACATCCTGCAAGACTTGTATAGAATTGTTGCTTACATAAGGGTTCTGTTTCAGTTTGGATCAGTCTCGGACTGATACTGGTTTTTGTTTCATACTGTTGACTGGTTCGTATTTTCCATGTTATACGGTGTGAATGGTGTGGCTGGTATGAATCTTGCCCTTGGATTTCCAAAATCCTTTCCTCGTACTGTACGTCTCCTCTGGGCACAGTTTCTCTAACTGAGTTCTGGAGGAGGGACATAGAGGGAGGAGCCAGTGCACACCCATACCTAAAGTTCTTTTTTGGTGCCTATGTCTCCTGCGGAGCCTGTCTATTCCCCATGGTCCTTACGGAGTCCCCAGCATCCTCTACGGACTAGGAGAAAAAGATTTACCGGTAGGTTTAGAATCTTATTTATTGGCTGCCACCCCTTTTTTTCCTTACATTTTTTTAATTTTTATTTTTTATTCTCTTCTCCGTGACTGGTAGATGATCAGTGTCATGCATACTATGACGCAGGCGATTGATCTGGAGTAATGACAGTTTTGTATGGCACCAAGGACGCCTCTATATGCATTAACACTATCCTCTTGTATAGAAGTATGTAATTCTGCCCAGGAAGTTTCCCTTGCATGTGAGATTGACATTAGTAGGAACTGACCATACTGCTTTGATCTGACAAGAAAGAAAAGAATGATACACCAGACGCCACAGGAACTTTGTGATTGCACTGTCATGATAAATTGTAGGATGCTTGGCATCACTAAGGTTCTGAGTTCTTATAAATCCTTTTTGCTTGTGAATGTAAAGGTTTTATCGTTATTTTGCTCTATAGGAGGCTCTGACTGTGAAGCAGTCCCCAGACAGGGAGACTGAGATTGGTCATTTTACAGAAACAAGAAAACCTTACAAAGGCAGCCATCGATATAGAGATTTGCTTTATTGCATTCCCTTGGGGTGGCACATAGTGTACACAGACTTTTAATCCATCAGTCTACTGTGACAATCTTGTCATTTATTAAAAAAAAAAAAATTCTAACCTTTCTGTCTGGAATGTTGCAGTAGTGGTGAAATATGTGACTTCTGTTTTGTCACTATTATGTGGGTGCTGCTTGTGTTTGCACTAGGGTGGCCAATCCCGGGATCAGCGGGATCCCGGCCTAAAATTGGCTGGGATTCAATCCCGGGATTGGAGCTTCCAATCCCGGGGATTTCGGGATTGGCCAGTCATTTTTAGATTTTTATATGCCAGGCAGCGTTGAGCATACTCAAGAGGCTCAGACGCTGCCCGGCTCCCCCTGCTCACCTCCTGTTGGCTCTGGCTGGGCGCTCTGCGCACCATGACATGAAGTCGGAGGTCACGCTGCGCTGCCACCCACCAGACCTCTTTACCCTGCACTTTCCGTCTGCCTGATGTTAAGGAAGTGTCTCGCCCTCCCATCCATCCAAATTGCAGTGAGTTATCTGGGCTAGTGAGGGCAAGGGGGGTGGGTCCCATTGAAAAGCAGCCTATCCCGGGAATCCTGGGTTTGATTAACTTTTATATTATTTTTCAATCTTGATTCCTGGGATTGAAAAAATGGCCTGGGATTGGCCACCCTAGTTTGCACATGTTTTGTGATGTGCTTTGGGAGGTGGACTTGTATGGTGATTGGTGTTTGTGCAGGCGGGGGAGTCTCTATTTAAATTAAGGGAAAAATAATATTAAGATTAGATATAGAACTGATACTATAATTAACAAACAAGAAGAATCCGTTCCCTCTTCTGGGGCATATATTACAACCGGTATTGCAGGTACAGTGTGCTTTTTTTTTTTTGTATGTGCACGTCTAACTAAAATCGTCCACATATATGAGCACTAATCTGTCCCAAATGAAGTTCTTAAAGTACCAGTGACACCCCTCCATAGGGTGAGCATTGCGGTAGGTGTGGTGACAGCTACAGCCTGAACACACCTCGTATGGAGAACTGTTTAAGGAAGGAAAACTATGGTACATGTTTAAAGCCCTATTATGCCACAAATCCCTCCTTCCAGTTTACTAGCCAGAACCATTTAAGTGAAGGTTGCATAATACAGCATTGTTTTGTGACCATGAAATGCTGACACGTTCTACAACTTAATGCTGGAGTTAATAGGGCATCTTGTCTGAAAAAGAGGGTGTTTTGTAAGATTGTAACTAGCTGCTGCCACCACCAGGCCCCTGCTCCTGCACTTTGGACAATTTACTGTACTTCCGTGTGTATGTGTGTGATCGCACAGGTTGGTGAAGGCAAATTAGCCACGGTCTGCTTTCTATGGGCCAGTGCTGCTGGTAGCTGGAAGAAAACGGAGCTTAGATGCAATGGGATTAACCTCAGGAAAGCTGGAGCATGGTTAAACCTTTGTCGCTTAACTTAGTCACAGGATACAAGGATATGCAGTGTCTTAACGCAAAAAGATGTATACTAGTGCAATAAAATGTTGTTTTTTTTTTAAAGTAAATTCTTCGTTGAAGGTATAAGGACTATTGCAGCAAACAGATGTTCTTGGAAATTTTATATGAAACAAACTTTTGAGCTCTGTCCTTTTATACAGTACTGGGACAGAATATAGCAGGGGGTAGTCCAGCCTTTTAGCCAATACAACTTGTGCTTGTACTGTCTACATGTCGTATTGCGAATTGACAGAAGAGTATTCTTGGCAGAAAATCTGGGAGAGGGGTGATATTTCTACATCTCCCACCTAGAATATTTCTCGAGATCTGCGCCAGAGACGGGCTATTCTTTCTGGGCAAAAATGGTTTCCAGAGTGTGGGCAGCAATCTCCCTGCTACTGATGATGCTGGAAAATTCAGTGTTCCAGAGTAGACATTAGATGAATGGAAATGCCAGCCCTGTCTGTTCTGCCTTTCATTCGTTTGCTGTGTTGGTCATTTTGGCTCACGGTGGGCAGTGATTTGGCCACAGATAGAATAATAAGCCTTTGGGTCATGAAAAATTGGTGTAAAGCTACAGCACTAAAAATTATTTGTTTTCTCTAATTTATGTTTGACACGTTAGTTATATATGTAGCATCTTTTAGACAGTCTATGAAAAGTGTTTTTGTTTGTTTTTTAATATTCAAATATATGAATGTGTTAAGAGCAGTGTTCAGTACCCAGACCAATTTTACATATGTTTAGCAATTTTGGACAGATCACTTGGTCATCAAGAGCAGACAATGTTAAGAGTGCCTACGGGAAGAGCTGATTAAACCCTGACCTTTGTCCTCTCTTTGAGACAACATTGTAAGAGCATTCATTGATTGTCTCAGCGCTTCCCTGCCGCATTGTGTAATATGTACTTGCTGTAAATAAGCATTCCCGTATACCTGTATTGTATTTTAACGAGTGTTAACACTTTGGAGCATAGTAGACAATGTAGAAATTGCCATAAAGCAAATGCTCATCTGAAAGTTTGCATGTACAGGACAAGTTGCGTGCTTGTCTTACTATCGCTGTAAGTGTGTTTAACAGTGTTTGAGACCGTGCAGTAAACACTTAAAAATCAGGAGAATGTACAAGGCCAAAATGTTGGTTTCACTGTAAAGTTAATACTGTTAAGGGGGTACACACGTAGAGATCCGTGTTTAAAATCTAAGCAATCTGACTAGATTGCTTAGATTTTAAGCACGGATCTGTTGTGTGTGTGTGTGCGTGTGTGTGTGTGTGTGTGCGCCCCTGCTAGATTGAGCCTGCATGCAGGCTCAATCTAGCGGGTCGCTCACTTCAGTGCTGTGTGAAGTGAGCGGCCCTCCCTTGTCGTCCCCCCTCGCTCAGCACATTGCGCTGTGCTGGGCGGGGTGGGGGGGGGAGTTGTGTGCTGAGCGGTCTGTGTTAAGATCGCTCAGCACCCATCTCTCCCGTCAGTACTGTCCTTTAGTGCATTTTGGGGGAAATGGTCACTGTCGGATTATTGAAGATATGACCATATGTAACCATTTTAACCAAGAGTTAGAAGCAGGCTGATGGGGTACAACTTTTCCAGAAAAGTGACCTATATGAGCTTGGCCTCGCAAGGCGTATGAGCACTGCAGTACAGTATTCATTTTGGTTCACTGCCAGCTCTTCTCAGCAGTGCCTACGCTCTGCAATTATGGGGTGGATACCAGTGGACCCAAGGCTTCCCCCTGCAGAATATTATGTAGTTGCATAGTTAACCAGATTTTGGATCACGTTGTAGAACAGCTGCTGTGGTGCAGCATCTGAACAAGCGGCTATGTCAATCAGCTGATCAGAGGGCAAGTATTTAATGCTAGATTTATTTATGAAAATTGAACAGCAGTAATTTAGAAATCTCCCTTATCTGGTCACACAATACAAAAGCCTGGAACCCCTCTGTCTAACTGCTCTGACTTTGTAACTACTTTGTTCCTTACCTGTTTCATCAGCTGACCCATGATTCCAGAGCATGTAGGTAGCGGGCAAACAAGCACTACTCTGCTGAGCTCTGCCTACTAGGGAACCACTCGAGTTGGCTTGCATAAGGGGAGAGAATTATATTGATCATTGGTGCCATCTCTGCTAATCCTTTTAATCATTCATTCCTTTTTTTTTTTTTCCCCTTTTTCTTCAGGGTGGCATTGAACCATTTCTTGCACAAGTAAGAACGACTAGATCGAGCACACTGAATGAAGTTATCTGCTTCCATAGCACCATATTCTAACAGCCTGGTCTCTTTGAATGAGGATGACAATGGAAGAGATGAAGAATGAAGCAGAGACCACTTCTATGGTTTCCATGCCCCTGTATGCGGTTATGTATCCAGTTTTTAATGAGGTTGGTGTTGATTTCACAAAGCCGCTGTTAACATATCAGAAGGTTGCTACATTTTGGGACTTCATGCTACAATACTTTGTAAAAGAAAAAGGGGGAGTTAATGTTTGGACTAAGGTCTAGTGAGTGGATAGGCCACTGCAGTGAGTTGAATCAATGAGGTGTTACTGGAATCCTTCTAGGATCCCCCTACTATTGAGGCATTATCTATATTTGAATATTTATACAAACCTACCATTAAACCATGCACGTGATCCAGAAAGATACTACTTGGCATAGATTTGTGACTTTTGACACAGGGGGTTATTCAGGTTTGTTAGCAAACCAAAAAAAGTTAGCAAATGGGCTAAATCATGCTGCACTGCAGGTGGGGCAGATGTAACATGTGCAGAGAGAGTTAGATTTTGGTGGGTTATATTGTTTCTATGCATGGTAAATACGGACTGCTTAATTTCTACACTACAATTTAGATTTCAGTTTGAACACACCCCACCCAAATCTAAATCTCTTTGCGCATGGTACATTTCCCTATAGATTGTAAGCTTGCGAGCAGGGCCTTCCTACCTCTGTCTGTCTGTTTTTACCCAGTTTTGTTCTATTACTGTTGTTCTAATTGTAAAGCGCAACGGAATATGCTGCGCTATATAAGAAACTGTTAATAAATAAATGAATAATAAATCTGCCCCACCTGCGGTGCAGCATAGTTTTGGCCAATTGCTAACTTATTTGGTTTGCTAACAAACCTGAATAGGGCCCATAGTGTGGGCCTTTCTTCATTTGTAAATGGCAGGATCTGCCTTAGTTGGAAGTAGTTGCATCTTGTTTAGATTAGTAGCTGCTACACCCTGACCACTAATAGTTTTATGGTTTGTGCATTTTGATAAGTTCCTATTTTCACCGCAAGTGCAGTGGGCTGTGTTACCATGGACTTGCTGTCTAATAACCACTTAACTGATGATTTTCGCTTCAAAAGCGTTAACATTGTTTTTTTTTTTATTTATTTTATTTAATAAAGTTGAAAAAGTATTTTTAAAAATATTTAAACATTATATTATGCACATCTACAGAACGGATCTCCTCGTCAAAAACGGGGGGACAGGGTGGGACAACGCAGTTGCATGAAATCTGACCATGCCAGTTAAGTGGTTAAGGCTCATTGTAGGTGAGGTTGGCGAGTTGTGGCAGTACGTGGGATGAAAATCCCTGCTATTCATTATAATCCTTTTGAAATCAAGAAAATTTAATTTTATTCATATGGTTCCGGCACATTTTTTTTTTGTCGGGCATTGTCATAACCATTGCCTCTTTAGAGGAGATCCTGGTCTGAATGATACCCCTTTTTCTCAGTTTGTCATGAACACATTCCTTAGACAGTCCTCATACAACTATCCTTGGACAGTCATTCAGATGTTGTTCTACCACTCTTGTGATGACACACACCCTAACAATGGGAATAGGGTGAGGTTAACATTGGCATGGTTAAATTATTTACTTATCATACAGCTTTGGTCAAAAATGCTGTATGCACATCTGAAATCTATGTACTCTACAGGGGCAAGGGCCTTCTGCTGTTAACCCTGTCTGTGTTGTTTTGCTCCACGCGTTAAAAGTACTAATGAATTTCTAGTTGCATCTGCTTTTTCTCTTTGTACTTTGCACAAGAAAAAATGACATACTGAAACAAAAACAGAACCACAGATGGACATTAATGTTAAGTCTAGACCCCACTGTTGAGGGATACGTGTGGGAAGGACCTAACGCCCCCAGAGTTTATGGAAGTAGAACTGAAGGGCCACAGGTATAAAGGAATACTATGTGTGGGGATTTCGATGTTCTACTGGGAACTGAGTTGAAAATTTTATTTTTTAAGGATTCTTTGACCTTAGTGACATGTAGGCTCTATATAGTGTAACCAGGTCGACACCTATGAAGTCCTAGGATGTAGTAAAGCTGTCCATTGCTATGTTTTCTCTATCGTCCTAGTGGATGCTGGGGTTCCTGAAAGGACCATGGGGAATAGCGGCTCCGCAGGAGACAGGGCACAAAAAGTAAAGCTTTCCGATCAGGTGGTGTGCACTGGCTCCTCCCCCTATGACCCTCCTCCAAGCCTCAGTTAGATTTTTGTGCCCGGCCGCGAAGGGTGCAATCTAGGTGGCTCTCCTAAAGAGCTGCTTAGAAAAGTTTAGCTTAGGTTTTTTATTTTACAGTGAGTCCTGCTGGCAACAGGATCACTGCAACGAGGGACTTAGGGGAGAAGAAGTGAACTCACCTGCGTGCAGGATGGATTGGCTTCTTGGCTACTGGACATCAGCTCCAGAGGGACGATCACAGGTACAGCCTGGATGGTCACCGGAGCCTCGCCGCCGGCCCCCTTGCAGATGCTGAAACAAGAAGAGGTCCAGAATCGGCGGCAGAAGACTCCTCAGTCTTCTAAAGGTAGCGCACAGCACTGCAGCTGTGCGCCATTTTCCTCTCAGCACACTTCACACGGCAGTCACTGAGGGTGCAGGGCGCTGGGAGGGGAGCGCCCTGGGAGGCAAATGAAAACCTATTTGGCTAAAAAATACCTCACATATAGCCTCCGGGGGCTATATGGAGATATTTAACCCCTGCCAGAATCCACTAAAGAGCGGGAGACGAGCCCGCCGTAAAAGGGGCGGGGCCTATCTCCTCAGCACACAGCGCCATTTTCCTTACACAGCTCCGCTGGTCAGGACGGCTCCCAGGTCTCTCCCCTGCACTGCACTACAGAAACAGGGTAAAACAAGAGAGGGGGGGCAAA
The DNA here is from genome assembly GCF_028390025.1 of Pseudophryne corroboree. NCBI lineage: Eukaryota > Metazoa > Chordata > Amphibia > Anura > Myobatrachidae > Pseudophryne > Pseudophryne corroboree. Next base: position 290,816,030 of record NC_086447.1, on the reverse strand, counting down.
ATAGTGGCAAAAATTATATTATAAAAGCAGCTATACAGGGAGCACTTATTATAAGGCTATCCCTGTCATATATATAGCGCTTTGGTGTGTGCTGGCAGACTCTCCCTCTGTCTCCCCAAAGGGCTAGTCGGGTCCTGTCTTCGTTAAGAGCATTCCCTGTGTGTCTGCTGTGTGTCGGTACGTGTGTGTCGACATGTATGAGGACGATATTGGTGTGGAGGCGGAGCAATTGCCAAATATGGGGATGTCACCTCCTAGGGGGTCGACACCAGAATGGATGCCTTTATTTATGGAATTACGGGATAGTGTCAACACGCTAAAGCAGTCGTTTGACGACATGAGACGGCCGGACAATCAATTAGTGCCTGTCCAGGCGCCTCAAACACCGTCAGGGGCTGTAAAACGCCCTTTGCCTCAGTCGGTCGACACAGACCCAGACACAGGCACTGATTCCAGTGGCGACGGTGACGAATCAACCGTATTTTCCAGTAGGGCCACACGTTATATGATTTTGGCAATGAAGGAGGCGTTACATTTAGCTGATACTACAGGTACCACTAAACAGGGTATTATGTGGGGTGTGAAAAAACTACCTATAGTTTTTCCTGAATCAGAAGAACTAAATGAGGTGTGTGATGAAGCGTGGGTTGCCCCCGATAAAAAGATGCTAATTTCAAAGAAGTTATTGGCTTTATACCCTTTCCCGCCAGAGGTTAGGGCGCGCTGGGAAACGCCTCCTAGGGTGGACAAGGCGCTCACACGCTTATCTAAACAAGTGGCGTTACCCTCTCCTGAGACGGCCGCACTTTAAGATCCAGTAGATAGGAGGATGGAAAATATCCAAAAAAGTATATACACACATACAGGTGTTATACTACGACCAGCTATAGCGACAGCCTGGATGTGCAGTGCTGGAGTAGCTTGGTCAGAGTCCCTGATTGAAAATATTGATACCCTGGATAGGGACAATGTTTTACTGTCTTTAGAGCAAATAAAGGATGCATTTCTTTATATGCGTGATGCACAGAGGGATATCTGCACACTGGCATCACGGGTAAGTGCTATGTCCATTTCGGCCAGAAGAAGTTTATGGACGCGACAGTGGTCAGGCGATGCGGACTCAAAACGGCATATGGAAGTTTTGCCGTATAAAGGGGAGGAGTTATTTGGAGTCGGTCTATCAGATTTGGTGGCCACGGCTACAGCCGGGAAATCCACCTTTTTACCTCAAGTTACTCCCCAACAGAAAAAGACACCGACTTTTCAACCGCAGCCCTTTCGTTCCTTTAAAAACAAGAGAGCAAAGGGATATTCATATCTGCCACGAGGCAGAGGAAGGGGGAAGAGACAGCAACAGGCAGCTCCTTCCCAGGAACAGAAGCCCTCCCCCGCTTCTACAAAAGCCTCAGCATGACGCTGGGGCTTCTCAAGCGGACTCGGGGGCGGTGGGCGGTCGTCTCAAGAATTTCAGCGCGCAGTGGGCTCACTCGCAGGTAGATCCCTGGATCCTGCAGATAATATCTCAGGGATACAGGTTGGAACTAGAGACAGATCCACCTCGCCGTTTCCTGAAGTCTGCTTTACCAACGTCCCCCTCCGAAAGGGAGACGGTCTTGGAAGCCATTCACAAGCTGTACTCTCAGCAGGTGATAGTCAAGGTACCTCTTTTACAACAAGGAAAGGGGTATTATTCCACTCTATTTGTGGTACCGAAGCCGGATGGCTCGGTAAGACCTATTCTAAATCTGAAGTCATTGAACCTGTACATAAAGAAGTTCAAGTTCAAGATGGAGTCACTCAGAGCAGTGATGGCGAACCTGGAAGAAGGGGACTTTATGGTATCCTTGGACATCAAGGATGCGTATCTCCACGTTCCAATTTACCCCTCACACCAGGGGTACCTCAGGTTCGTCGTACAAAACTGTCACTATCAGTTTCAGACGCTGCCGTTCGGATTGTCCACGGCACCTCGGGTCTTTACAAAGGTAATGGCCGAAATGATGATTCTTCTTCGAAGAAAAGGCGTATTAATTATCCCATACTTGGACGATCTCCTGATAAGGGCAAGGTCCAGAGAACAGCTAGAGATGGGATTAGCACTGTCTCAAGAAGTGCTAAAACAGCACGGGTGGATTCTGAATATTCCAAAATCCCAGTTAATGCCAACAACTCGTCTGCTGTTCCTAGGGATGATTCTGGACACGGTTCAGAAAAAGGTTTTTCTCCCGGAGGAAAAAGCCAAGGAGTTATCCGAGCTTGTCAGGAACCTCCTAAAACCAGGAAAGGTGTCTGTACATCAATGCACAAGAGTCCTGGGAAAAATGGTGGCTTCTTACGAAGCAATTCCATTCGGCAGATTCCACGCATGAATTTTCCAGAGGGATCTGTTGGACAAATGGTCAGGGTCGCATCTTCAGATGCACCAGCGGATAACCCTGTCTCCAAGGACAAGGGTATCTCTTCTGTGGTGGTTGCAGAGTGCTCATCTATTGGAGGGCCGCAGATTCGGCATACAGGATTGGATCCTGGTGACCACGGACGCCAGCCTGAGAGGCTGGGGAGCAGTCACACAAGGAAGAAACTTCCAGGGAGTGTGGACGAGCCTGGAAACGTCTCTTCACATAAACATTCTGGAACTAAGAGCAATCTACAATGCTCTAAGCCAGGCAGAACCTCTGCTTCAGGGAAAACCGGTGTTGATCCAGTCGGACAACATCACGGCAGTCGCCCATGTGAACAGACAGGGCGGCACAAGAAGCAGGAGTGCAATGGCAGAAGCTGCAAGGATTCTTCGCTGGGCAGAGAATCATGTGATAGCACTGTCAGCAGTGTTCATCCCGGGAGTGGACAACTGGGAAGCAGACTTCCTCAGCAGACACGACCTTCACCCGGGAGAGTGGGGACTTCATCCAGAAGTCTTCCACATGCTGGTAACCCGTTGGGAAAGACCAATGGTGGACATGATGGCGTCTCGCCTCAACAAAAAACTGGACAGGTATTGCGCCAGGTCAAGAGATCCGCAGGCAATAGCTGTGGACGCGCTGGTAACGCCTTGGGTGTACCAGTCGGTGTATGTGTTTCCTCCTCTGCCTCTCATACCAAAAGTATTGAGAATTATACGGCAAAGAGGCGTAAGAACGATACTAGTGGTTCCGGATTGGCCAAGAAGGACTTGGTACCCGGAACTTCAAGAGATGATCACGGAAGATCCGTGGCCTCTACCTCTAAGGAGGGACTTGCTTCAGCAGGGTCCCTGTCTGTTTCAAGACTTACCGCGGCTGCGTTTGACGGCATGGCGGTTGAACGCCGGATCCTAAAGGAAAAAGGCATGCCGGAAGAAGTCATTCCTACTTTGATTAAAGCAAGGAAGGAAGTAACCGTGCAACATTATCACCGCATTTGGCGAAAATATGTTGCGTGGTGCGAGGATCGGAGTGCTCCGACGGAGGAATTTCATCTGGGTCGATTCCTACATTTCTTGCAATCAGGATTGTCTATGGGTCTCAAATTGGGATCTCTTAAGGTTCAAATTTCGGCCCTGTCGATTTTCTTCCAGAAAGAATTGGCTTCAGTCCCTGAAGTCCAGACTTTTGTTAAGGGAGTGCTGCATATACAGCCTCCTGTGGTGCCTCCAGTGGCACCGTGGGATCTCAATGTGGTTTTGGATTTTCTAAAATCTCATTGGTTTGAACCACTAAAAAATGTGGATTTGAAATATCTCACATGGAAAGTGACCATGCTACTAGCCCTGGCTTCGGCCAGGAGAGTGTCAGAACTGGCAGCTTTATCTTACAAAAGCCCATATCTGATTTTCCATTCGGACAGGGCGGAACTGCGGACTCGTCCGCATTTTCTCCCTAAGGTGGTGTCAGCATTTCATCTGAACCAGCCTATTGTAGTGCCTGCGGCTACAAGTGACTTGGAGGACTCCAAGTTACTGGACGTTGTCAGAGCATTGAAAATATATATTGCAAGGACAGCTGGAGTCAGAAAATCTGACTCGTTGTTTATATTGTATGCACCCAACAAGATGGGTGCTCCTGCGTCTAAGCAGACGATTGCTCGTTGGATCTGTAGCACAATCCAACTTGCACATTCTGTGGCAGGCCTGCCACAGCCTAAATCTGTAAAGGCCCACTCCACAAGGAAGGTGGGCTCATCTTGGGCGGCTGCCCGAGGGGTCTCGGCATTACAACTTTGCCGAGCAGCTACGTGGTCAGGGGAGAACACGTTTGTAAAATTTTACAAATTTGATACTCTGGCTAAGGAGGACCTGGAGTTCTCTCATTCGGTGCTGCAGAGTCATCCGCACTCTCCCGCCCGTTTGGGAGCTTTTGGTATAATCCCCATGGTCCTTTCAGGAACCCCAGCATCCACTAGGACGATAGAGAAAATAAGAATTTACTTACCGATAATTCTATTTCTCGGAGTCCGTAGTGGATGCTGGGCGCCCATCCCAAGTGCGGATTATCTGCAATAATTGTACATAGTTATTGTTAACTAATTCGGGTTATTGTTGTAGGGAGCCATCTTTCAGAGGCTCCTCTGTTATCATACTGTTAACTGGGTTTAGATCACAAGTTGTACGGTGTGATTGGTGTGGCTGGTATGAGTCTTACCCGGGATTCAAAATTCCTCCCTTATTGTGTACGCTCGTCCGGGCACAGTACCTAACTGAGGCTTGGAGGAGGGTCATAGGGGGAGGAGCCAGTGCACACCACCTGATCGGAAAGCTTTACTTTTTGTGCCCTGTCTCCTGCGGAGCCGCTATTCCCCATGGTTCTTTCAGGAACCCCAGCACCCACTACGGACTCCGAGAAATAGAATTATCGGTAAGTAAATTCTTATTTTCTTTGCTGCTGTCTACCTTTTCCGTAGCCGCTATCATGTGACTAAACAAAAATCTCTATGGGGTATCACGGAGGTAAACATTGCAAAAGGCCTAGTCCCTAGTGAATCTCATGAGATTTGCTAAATGTGCGTGCTATAACCTTGTGTCTTGTCCCAGAACTCCAGAACTTTTGAGTAAGATCATAAACCAGTAGGTTTAAAACTTTGTCATCAATGTCCCTTAATAGTCCAGGTTTTACCTATATCCATGCTTGTGCACAGATGGCATAATCAAACTGACTGGTGCTAAGGAAATCTGTGCTTAAGCATGGATTTATTTAAAACCTGGCTTGTTAAGACAACTTGAGGACAGAGGCTGAGAACACTGCCGTAGTCGGTGAAAAATATCTGCCTCCGGTAGGCCACATTTATAGTAATTGGAATCTGCCATTAAGAAATTTTAATTAAGGGGAGTATAATGGGCTTTGTGTAAAATCTTTCCATGCATTTCTATTTGTAATGTGGAAACCAATTGCTTGTTCATTTTACCATAAGCCTGCAATAGAGATTTCATATCAGGGAAGGCATCTTCCCACTAGTGCTGCATACATACAACCTGGAATACCGCTCCACCAGTGCTATTTGACCAAAGATGTTCTGATCTCCTATTCCGTCTAGTGTTATCCGCCCTTCCATATATCACATAGAAACTGCAGTGAACGCCTCAGTGTAATGCGGGCAGTAACAGACCGAAAAAAAAAAACGCAGTTCTTCCCATTAGCTGGTAATTTGCCATCATTACAGGCATACGCTGCAGCTTCTATGTGATATATAGAAGGGCGGATAACAGTAGACGGAATAGAGGATATCAGAACATCTTCTTTGGTCAAATAGCGCTGGTGGAGCGGTATTCCAGGTTGTATGTATGCATTGTGTTGGTGGAGAGTGGAGACCCTCTTTTTGGAATACACACCGCTAGCTGCTTTTTTTAAAGTGCTCGGTCTTGTACTTCTACTGTATCTTTTGGTATAAAGATCTTCCCACTTGTATGCACATGTGTAATATATTATGTTGTCCTGAACACACTTTCCATAGTCAGACAGCCATTTTGGTATAGTACCTTCCTGAAGGGTTCACCTATGAGGAAGATATTATACCGAAATGGCTGTCTGACTGCAGAAAGATTCAGGATGAAACGTTGAACCTGATAAGTATATACTGCTATTCCATGGCTGGATTGCTTGATTACACATCTAATTTGCTCTTTTTTGATTATTACATTGGTGTGCTGCTGGATAGGAATACGGAGTATATCAAATGACCTGGCATGTTTTTATTGTTTTTGTTGATGTTTCTAATTGTTCTTAATTGTTAAATGAGGCAATTGGCCCTGTGTGCTGTATTCAGTTTCCCTCTAACTTTAACTTCAAGTCCAGCATGAGGAAGGGACTCTGTGCAAGGTGTTAGTAATATTGTCTGTCATTAGTTCTTGTATCACAGCGCTCTAGCGTATCTGCAGTTTTCTTATGGCAACACTAGGCCAAAAGTTTCTTATTTAGAAATTCAGCAAAGATTACTAAAGTAAGAGGATACGGTCATTAGGTCAACCACACTTGGGTCGACATGAATTTTTCACGTTTGTTTTTTCATTTATTGAACTTTTTCTTACTTTACGATACACGTGGACTACGATTGGGAACGGTAACCAGTGCCAAGCGCAGCGGGAGCGGAGCGAGGCACCTTGCCCGAAGCATGGCGAGCTAGGGGACACTCTGCACTAATTGGGGTTCCCAGTCACTTTACGAAGAAAACTACACCAAAACAACAAACTCATATCGACCTAGTGACCATGTCGATCTAATGTATGTCAACTAATAGTGGTCGACCTAATGACCCATACCCAGAGTAAGTAATTTGTGCTTACCTTGGGGTCGGTTATGTGATGGACAGGGGTTGCGCTTCTGCTTGTCCACATATTTTATTATAGGCAAAACCAGTGCTCCGTATGGGAACCACTGGTCTAAGTAATATGTCCATTACATGATGCTTTTACAAGAAACCACTTACTCTTCAATAAACACATCCACAGTTTCACTTGCTGCTGAGCCATGTCACTCTGCCTATTTGTCATCATGATAAAGGGTTTATTACAACCATGTTTCTACCTCTACTATTGTAGTACACCATCTATTGTTTTGCTGTGCCCTGATCTGCCCCTTAATTCACATGTTTTGTTACTCATATCTGATCAAAAATAACTTCTTAAATTCTGGTTTCAGTGTCTGCTTTAAATGTGCACTCTAGATCTGCATTCAGTTTGCTATAAACATGCTTATGTCTATGATCTATTCCTCTCCAGCTCTGTAAACCTGTTGGCTATCATTAAATACTGACTCAGACGCTGTCTCAGTCTTGCTTTACCTGTCTTTGTTCTACAGCCCCAACCCCCTCTTCCCTTTTTATTTTCATTTTTTTTTTACCTCCTCCTTTCATGTCCTAACCTGGCCACACTAGACCTATAGCCTACATTGGCTTTATCCACTCTCCACAGCTCTCACATGGTACACAAAATGGGACTAATATCAAAATGCTCTTTGGATGCTCATCTCCACTTTAAAAAGAATTGCTCTGAAGAGTTTATTTTAAAATGTGTTCCCTGGTTCGTGTGTGATTCAATAGATGTGCAGTAAAAAGATAAAAAAGTCAATTGGTCGACTCATAAATGGTCAAAAGGTCAACAAAAACACCATACATAAACATTATATATATTTTTTTTTTTTTGCTTGTCATTTTGTATGTTTCACCATATCTGAGCCAAATTTGTGCAAACGTGTACCCTCGTGGGCTCACTTTGTGTGCCTTGCTGCGCTATGCGCAGGTTACTATTCCCAATCATAGTCCACATGGATGGTTAATGATAGAAATGAAAACTTTTTTTTTTTTAAATGTCCACCATTGTCATGTCAACCTTAAGCACTGTCTGCCTTTTACCTGTCAACCTTTTGACTCTATTGACTCTGCCAATACCGTTCTCCAGTGCCTCTCACCATCCAGTCGCCGCAGCTGGCAGCTTCTCATCCAGTCGCCGCTGGCAGCTTCCCATCGCCGCCGCAGCTGGCAGCTTCTCATCCAGTCGCTGCCGCCGCTGGCAGCTTCTCATCCAGTCGCTGCCGCCGCTGGCAGCTTCTCATCCAGTCGCTGCCGCCGCTGGCAGCTTCTCATCCAGTCGCTGCCGCCGCTGGCAGCTTCTCATCATTCAAGCGCCGTCTGAGGCGTCACTCCTCCCTGCTAGCCAGCGTGCCCGCCGTGTTGCTCAAAACTACAATAAGAAACGGCTCCCAGCAGCTGCAGCAGGCTCTGGACTGTGTTGTGACAGAGTCTGTACACTAGTCGGCGCAGCACAATCATTGAAGAAGATTACATCTTTGACTGCACGCGGCTGCACTCCCTGGGGGATTAAGTAAGTTATACTTGTGAGCAACTAACGGAGGGGAGTGTGTGTGGAAGGGGGAAGGGTATTGGCAGCAGCTAACGATGCAAACATGGGGAATGGGGCAGTGCTCAACATACTCTGCCCAACCCCACAGTGTCTATTATACACACCCAATACCCCCACAGTGGACAACAAACACCCTCCACCACACACTTACCCACACAGTGCCCATTATATACCATCCATATCCACACAGTGCCCATTGTATGCACACCCCCATACCCACACAGTGCATATCATATGCGCACCACATAGCCCCACAGTGCCTATTATTTACCCCCCACAGTGAGCAACAAACACCCCCCCCCCCCACTTACACACTGTGCCCATTACATACCCTCCATACCCACACAGTGCCAATCGCATGCACACACCCATGCCCACAGTGCCCATTATAAACACCCCTCATACCTACACAGTGCCCATTATAAACCCCCTTCATACCCATACAGGCCAATTGATGCTTTTGGTAGCCTTCTAGACCTGTCATAAAATTAGGGAAGTCTGCTGTGGGACAATAAGTGGCTTGATACCTGCATGTCTGGCATTATTAGGGTACCTGTTTCCTGCCCCATGGTCTGACAATATTGGGGTGTGTGGTTTGGTAACAGAGGGTATGGGATATCGCCTCCCTAGCACTGCATACAGCACTACTTGTCTCTAACCCCATCCTTGCCCTTAATACTGTCATAACTGCTATCTACCCTTACCCCCTTGCTGCCCCAACTGACACATGCCTTTGCCCCCCTCTACCCCAACTGCTAACTTCTCCCAGCACTGCATAAGCTGCCACCTGACACCCACCCCCTGCACTGTCCCAACTGCTGCCTGCCTTTACCCCTCTCTGCCCCCAGCACTGCACCTGTTGGCTATGTGAGATCAAGGCAATGTATTTTACAAGCATTGTCAATACTGAAAATATGAATGTGACTTGCCACGCTGTATGTGTAGGGCATGTGGGGTTGGTCTGATGCTATGTGGGGGGGCATATGAGGAGCTCAAAAGCATAAATTGCAATGGGACCTAGAAACGGTGAAGTAGGACCCCAATTTTTTTAAGTGAGGGTTTCCACAGGACCCACAAACCTACAACCCTTTATTAGGTAAACCTTCCCGCTACTCTCTCTTGGCTGCTTTGACTAAGCACAATGTCCTGTTCTGGTTTTCACACCGGACATCCCATAGTTCAGTGTTGGGATCCTTTTTACTTTGTCTAGATTACCTTGTTGCTGATGCCACCTAGCTGTACACCTCCCCTTGGTTTTCTTTACTACAGCCACTTATTGTCCTGGCTGCTTGTTTCATTCAGTACAATTTTAATGTGCTTGATCTGAAGAATAATTATTTACTTTATAGCTTACTACATAGTATTTACACAGAATATATTAAATCCTTCATAATCCCTACCCATTTGAGCTTTACAATCTATGGGGGAAATGAAGTCTTCAGTGTTTTCCAAACCCCACCATTACAGTACATGTTTTAAGGATATACATGCTTGAGCAACCGAACTGTTATGCCGGTATTTGGGAAACTGTTCTAAAGGGTGGAGAAGGTGCCCATAACAGCTACACTCTCTTCCCTAAGGTTCTCTACCACACAGGTACATTGAGTGTATTTTCACCCTATGCAGCCGCTTCTGTGTGGATAACGCTATGCAGCTGCCTCTGTGTGGATAATATCTGCATCTGGTGTACTATTAGTCATTATCAGTGTTCTTGCACACTGAGAGATCCGTGCTTAAATTCTAAGTAATCTGACTAGATTGCTTAGAACTCAAGCACAGATCTCTGTGTGTACCCTCTACAGCAAGCTATTGCCAGTTCTACATTGGCCTGCATGCAGGTACAATCTAGCAGGTCGCTCATTTCACCGCTGGATGAAATGTGCGCCCCCCTTTCGCTCAGCACACATCGCGCTGTGCTGAGCGGGGGGAGAGAGAGATCGCTCAGCACACATCTCTCCCCGCGTGTACAGGGCTTTACCATATACTACCTGGTGGAAAAGATACTGTTTCTATTGGGTATATTTTCCATTACATTCTGGCCTACAGGACTTACAGTTGTGAATACATTCCCTAACTTTACATACCAGCAAATGCCTTCTACCTCCCCAGTTCTACCTGTTTGGTCATAAGGCTCACTGAGCCCAATTTGCATGTGGTTTTGCGTAGCTGTAGCTTTGTGTTCATTTTTTGAGCATGGATTTCATGAAGATGTGCTACAGAAATGGGCATAGGTTCAGCACATGCACTATTTTCCAGGTATCCGGTCTATAGATCTATACTAAGAAGGTCTACAGTCAATAGGTCAACCACTAATGGTCGACAGGGTCAAAAGGTCGACATTATTATTGTTATTATTATTATTATTATTCCTTTTTTCAACTTTTGCTGCATTTACTGTCCATGTCACAAACTATTACCTTTTAGTAATCTTGTGGCAAGCGAAGCATTTCAACAAATTAGAGTAAAAAAAAAAATTCAAAACACCAAAATTTTTATTTTTGTGTGTTGACCCTTTGTCCCTGTCGACCTAATGACCGTCTACCTTTTACTGTAGACCTAATGGGATATGGTTGTTAGGTCGACAGTCATAAGGTCAACATTGCCGTTAGGTCGACATGCCCGTTAGGTCGACAGGTCAAAAGGTCGACATGATTTATTTTATTTTCTCTTTTTTTTGGGGGGGGGGGGGTTTCATACTTAATGATCCATGTGGACTACGATTGGAATGGTAAGATGCGAGGGGACACAGTGTACTAATTTGGGTTCTCCGTCACTTTATGGAGAAAACACCAAAAACGGTAAAAAAAAAAAAAACACCTCATGTCGACCTTTTGACATGTCGACCTAATGAGTGTCTATCTAAGTTGGGTCGACCCAACGACCTATACCCAACCTAATTATTGTCTATCTTTATAATGTCTATCTTCCGTATCAGAACCAGTTTTCCACCATGCAGATCACAGCCATGAATGCACTAGGATTTTTTTAGGAAGTTATGTGCAGTTTGTGTTTAGACTGGAACAACTAGACCAGAGGTTCCCAAACTGTGTGCCGTGGCTCCCTGCGGTGCCTCGGGACACTTGCAGGGGTGCCCTGGGGTGGTGGTCCAGGACTGGTGGCTGCCAGTCATAAAATGTGGCCAAACAGAAGCAAATCTTGTCCCTCACCACACAACTTACCCTAAGGATGACATATAAACGTGATCTACTTAATGTAATATTTCTTTCTAAATTTCTCAATAAGAAATTTTTGGCCTTGGGGTGCTGTGAAAAAAATTCTGATATTCTAGGGTGCCATGATTGAAAAAAGTTTGGAAACTACTGAATTAGACAAAGCCCATGCAGTGCTGACCACTGTGCACCATGCCACATACTCATTTACAAAGCAGTTGACATTGCTGCTCTTTCAGTGTCTTAACTCTGGGGTGGTAAACACAGATATCTCTTGTCACTCCTGTCTCCAGCAGTGGAACTTCTGCTGGCTTTTACCATGGTCAGTATGTGTACAGAGCAGCTGTTTACTGTTGGTACTAGGTTCTGGTTTTCTTCCCCAAGCTGCATGATGGGCACATGTAAAAACCATGTACATTGGTTACATTGTAGAAACTGCATCATTATATACAGCTAAATGCTGGCATATGTGGTCCAGTTAAAATAGAAGCCATCGTTTAAAAGACGTAAGGAAAAATGTCCTTTGACGAATAAGCACTGCGCTTAGTCTGTGTATCCCGTCGTCTGAAGATAAAGGCCATTTTGTAGATGAGAGAACTCCTAATGTGTTCTAGCAAGGCCCTTCCAGGTTTGTAATCTACAAATGCTTAGCCACTATACAAATGTTTCTGCTCATGTAATACTTCTTATAAACTAGAGCCACAATCTTTTCTTATGATCTGTGCTGGAAAAGCTTTTATTTTTCTCCTGCATTTTACGGGTAATTCTGCTTTGCTTTTGCTTTACCATTTTATGGGTTCCTCTGATGTGATAAATTTGATTTATGAGCACCGTGGGAGTGTACGAGGACAAAAGGCTTTGTGTAAAATTATAGCTTCAATTTGTGCAGTGTCTCTAACTTGAATCAATCTGAGTTTTGGCTTCCGATATGGCCATTGTAATATTTTTGGGACAGCTGGTAAACAGACTGCACAGTAATGCTTGTGCATCTGTATGGAGCACTCTCCAATAGGAAATCATTTAGACACATTGCTTTTGGCGGATAGTCTCCTGCTTATACACCAAAACATGCAGATGCTGCAAAATCTGATGCTTTGTGCAATGTGAAAGAGAAGATGCTGGCTTCTCATTCATTGGGCAGAAATCTTGTGGTGCAGTCCTTACATGATGCTGCAGAATTTCCATGCAGAGCTTGTTACAGGTAATGCAGGCTCTGTAAGCATAATGTGGTCACTCTTCTGATCTGTAACCTTAGAAATCTGATTCGCCTCCCTGCGGGGCAATAGGTGGATCAGTGAAATACTGGTAACACAAAATGATGACCTTTATCATTGATCAAAGCCACACCATCAGCAAGGTAAATATTCACTAAGTAGCTGCAAGGACTGCCACAGGCAAGCCTTTTCCCTGAGACCCTGCCAGTTCTGAACTACAGGTCCGGGAAATTAATTTAGCAAACGAATATATTATTAAATGGGGGGGATGTCAGTTATAACTATTGTCAATTTGACTTTGCCTGTGTACAGCCTTGTAAAAGTGCTTTTAAGAACTATGGCTTCACCATAGACTTACACCACCTCTTTCCCTATCTCATTTTCTGCCACACCCCCACCCCAACACACATATCTCATGAGAAGGGCCTTCTCTGTGGCACTTAAATGGGTGGTGGAGGATAGGGGCGAGAGCTGCATCTCTGCTCCTCTTTCCTTGGTGTGCCGTATGCTGCACGGGGCTTACCTGCAGACTGCTGCTAGAGCCCGCCCAACAGCTGTAGACAGCAGGGAAGTGTTACAGGGGTTTGGCAGCGATTGTCGTGATCAATCCACTACTGGTATATTCTCTATTTATGTAAATCAAAAAAATTAAAAAAAATGTCTGTGGTAATTTGTACTTATGCACTTGGTTTTACCGCACCCCATTAACAGTGCTGTAAAACCATTGTGGCATAAAAACAAAAGATTATATTGAGTACATTGTATGCTGAAGTATAGAGAGTTCAAATGAAGTTTTGATGTTTTCACTATTTCACATGGTAGAGGGACATATTGGCTTAAAACTGGGTGGTAGGCAACGTGGCACTCCAACTTCTGTGGAACTACACTACCCAGCATGGATTGCCACATATTTGAGCATCTGCATACACAAAAACAGGCAGGACATGCTGGGATGTGTAGTTCCACAGGTGCTTTAATGCCACTTTCTCTAACGTCCTAGTGGATGCTGGGGACTCCGAAAGGACCATGGGGAATAGCGGCTCCGCAGGAGACTGGGCACAAAGTAAAAGCTTTAGGACTAGCTGGTGTGCACTGGCTCCTCCCCCTATGACCCTCCTCCAAGCCTCAGTTAAGATTTTGTGCCCGAACGAGAAGGGTGCAATCTAGGTGGCTCTCCTGAGCTGCTTAGAGTAAAAGTTTAAATAGGTTTTTTTATTTTCAGTGAGACCTGCTGGCAACAGGCTCACTGCATCGAGGGACTAAGGGGAGAAGAAGCGAACTCACCTGCGTGCAGAGTGGATTGGGCTTCTTAGGCTACTGGACATTAGCTCCAGAGGGACGATCACAGGCCCAGCCATGGATGGGTCCCGGAGCCGCGCCGCCGGCCCCCTTACAGAGCCAAAAGAGCGAAGAGGTCCGGAAAATCGGCGGCAGAAGACGTCCTGTCTTCAATAAGGTAGCGCACAGCACCGCAGCTGTGCGCCATTGCTCTCAGCACACTTCACACTCTGGTCACTGAGGGTGCAGGGCGCTGGGGGGGGGGCGCCCTGGGACGCAATGAAAATACCTTAAATGGCTAAAAATACATCACATATAGCTCCTGGGCTGTATGGATGTATTTAACCCCTGCCAGTTTTCCACAAAAAAGCGGGAGAAAGGCCGCCGAAAAAGGGTCGGAGCCTATCTCCTCAGCACACAAGCGCCATTTTTTCCTCACCGCTCCGTTGGAGGAAGGCTCCCTGACTCTCCCCTGCAGTCCTGCACAACAGAAACAGGGTAAAACAAGAGAGGGGGGGCACTAAATTGGCATATTAATATATACAGCAGCTATATTAGGGAAAAACACTTATATAAGGTTATAAGGTTATCCCTGTGTATATATGTATATATATATATATATATATATATATATATATATATATATATATATATATATATATATAGCGCTCTGGTGTGTGCTGGCAAACTCTCCCTCTGTCTCCCCAAAGGGCTAGTGGGGTCCTGTCCTCTATCAGAGCATTCCCTGTGTGTGTGCTGTGTGTCGGTACGCTGTGTCGACATGTATGAGGAGGAAAATGGTGTGGAGGCGGAGCAATTGCCTGTGTTAGTGATGTCACCCCCTAGGGAGTCGACACCTGACTGGATGGTCTTATGGAAAGAATTACGTGATAGTGTCGGCACTTTACAAAAGACTGTTGACGACATGAGACAGCCGGCAAATCAGTTAATACCTGTACAGGCGTCTCAAACACCGTCAGGGGCTATAAAACGCCCGTTACCTCAGGTCGATACTAACACGGACACTGACTCCAGTGTCGACGGTGAGGAAACAAACGTATTTTCCAGTAGGGCCACACGTTACATGATCACGGCAATGAAGGAGGTTTTGAACATTTCTGATACTACAAGTACCACAAAAAAGGGTATTATGTGGGGTGTGAAAAAACTACCCGTAGTTTTTCCTGAATCGGATGAATTAAATGAGGTGTGTGATGAAGCGTGGGTTTCCCCCGATAAAAAACTGCTAATTTCTAAAAAATTATTGGCATTATACCCTTTCCCGCCAGAGGTTAGGGCGCGTTGGGAAACACCCCCTAGCGTAGATAAGGCGCTCACACGCTTATCAAAACAAGTGGCGTTACCGTCCCCTGATACGGCCGCCCTCAAGGAACCAGCTGATAGGAAGCTGGAAAATATCCTTAAAAGAATATACACACATACTGGTATTATACTGCGACCAGCAATCGCCTCAGCCTGGATGTGCAGTGCTGGGGTGGCTTGGTCGGATTCCCTGACTGAAAATATTGATACCCTGGACAGGGACAATATATTATTGACTATAGAGCATTTAAAGGATGCATTTCTATATATGCGAGATGCACAGAGGGATATTTGCACTCTGGCATCAAGAGTAAGTGCGATGTCCATTTCTGCCAGAAGGGGATTATGGACGCGACAGTGGTCAGGGGATGCGGATTCCAAACGGCATATGGAAGTATTGCCGTATAAAGGGGAGGAGTTATTTGGGGTCGGTCTATCGGACCTGGTGGCCACGGCAACGGCTGGAAAATCCACCTTTTTACCCCAAGTCACCTCACAGCAGAAAAAGATACCGTCTTTTCAGGCTCAGTCCTTTCGTCCCCATAAGGGCAAGCGGGCAAAAGGCCACTCATATCTGCCCCGGGGCAGAGGAAGGGGAAAAAGACTGCAGCAAACAGCTTCTTCCCACGAACAGAAGCCCTCCCCCGCTTCTGCCAAGTCCTCAGCATGACGCTGGGGCCTTACAAGCGGACTCAGGCACGGTGGGGGCCAGTCTCAAGAATTTCAGCGCGCAGTGGGCACACTCGCAAGTGGACCCCTGGATCCTGCAGGTAGTATCTCAGGGGTACAAATTGGAATTCGAGACGTCTCCCCCTCGCCGGTTCCTGAAGTCTGCTTTACCAACGTCTCCCCCCGACAGGGAGGCGGTATTGGAAGCCATTCACAAGCTGTATTCCCAGCAGGTGATAATCAAGGTACCCCTCCTACAACAGGGAAAGGGGTATTATTCCACGCTGTTTGTGGTACCGAAGCCGGACGGCTCGGTGAGACCCATTTTAAATCTTAAATCCTTGAACACTTACATAAAAAGGTTCAAGTTCAAGATGGAGTCACTCAGAGCAGTGATAGCGAACCTGGAAGAAGGGGACTATATGGTGTCTCTGGACATCAAGGATGCTTACCTCCATGTCCCAATTTGCCCTTCTCACCAAGGGTACCTCAGGTTTGTGGTACAGAACTGTCACTATCAGTTTCAGACGCTGCCGTTTGGATTGTCCACGGCACCCCGGGTCTTTACCAAGGTAATGGCCGAAATGATGATTCTTCTTCGAAGAAAAGGCGTCTTAATTATCCCTTACTTGGACGATCTCCTGATAAGGGCAAGGTCCAGAGAACAGTTAGAGGTCGGAGTAGCACTATCTCAAGTAGTACTACGACAGCACGGATGGATTCTAAATATTCCAAAATCGCAGCTGATTCCGACGACACGCCTGCTGTTCCTAGGGATGATTCTGGACACAGTACAGAAAAAGGTGTTTCTCCCGGAGGAGAAAGCCAAGGAGTTATCCGACCTAGTCGGGAACCTCCTAAGACCAGGCCAAGTGTCAGTACATCAATGCACAAGGGTCCTTGGAAAGATGGTGGCTTCTTACGAAGCGATTCCATTCGGCAGATTCCACGCAAGAACTTTTCAGTGGGATCTGCTGGACAAATGGTCCGGATCGCATCTTCAAATGCATCAGCGGATAACCCTGTCTCCAAGGACAAGGGTGTCTCTCCTGTGGTGGTTACAGAGTGCTCATCTCCTAGAGGGCCGCAGATTCGGCATTCAGGATTGGGTCCTGGTGACCACGGATGCCAGCCTGAGAGGCTGGGGAGCAGTCACACAGGGAAGAAATTTCCAGGGCTTGTGGTCAAGCATGGAAACGTCACTTCACATAAATATCCTGGAACTAAGGGCCATTTACAATGCCCTAAGTCAGGCAAGACCTCTGCTTCAGGGTCAGCCGGTGTTGATCCAGTCGGACAACATCACGGCAGTCGCCCACGTAAACAGACAGGGCGGCACAAGAAGCAGGAGGGCAATGATGGAAGTGGCAAGGATTCTTCGCTGGGCGGAGAATCATGTGATAGCACTGTCAGCAGTGTTCATTCCGGGAGTGGACAACTGGGAAGCAGACTTCCTCAGCAGACACGATCTTCACCCGGGGGAGTGGGGACTTCACCCAGAAGTCTTCCACATGATTGTGAACCGTTGGGAAAAACCAAAGGTGGACATGATGGCGTCCCGCCTCAACAAAAAACTGGACAGATATTGCGCCAGGTCAAGGGACCCTCAGGCAATAGCTGTGGACGCTCTGGTAACACCGTGGGTGTACCAGTCAGTGTATGTGTTCCCTCCTCTTCCTCTCATACCAAAAGTACTGAGAATCATAAGAAGGAGAGGAGTAAAGACTATACTCGTGGCTCCGGATTGGCCAAGAAGGACTTGGTACCCGGAAATTCAAGAGATGCTCACGGAAGACCCGTGGCCTCTACCTCTAAGAAAGGACCTGCTCCAGCAGGGACCATGTCTGTTCCAAGACTTACCGCGGCTGCGTTTGACGGCATGGCGGTTGAACGCCGGATCCTGAAGGAAAAAGGCATTCCGGATGAAGTCATCCCTACCCTGATCAAAGCCAGGAAGGATGTAACCATACAACATTATCACCGTATTTGGCGTAAATATGTTGCGTGGTGCGAGGCCAGGAAGGCCCCTACAGAGGAATTTCAACTGGGTCGTTTCCTGCATTTCCTGCAAACAGGACTGTCTATGGGCCTCAAATTAGGGTCCATTAAGGTTCAAATTTCGGCCCTGTCAATATTCTTCCAAAAAGAACTGGCTTCTGTTCCTGAAGTTCAGACGTTTGTCAAGGGAGTACTGCATATACAGCCTCCTTTTGTGCCTCCAGTGGCACCTTGGGATCTCAATGTAGTTTTGGGATTCCTAAAATCACATTGGTTTGAACCACTCACCACTGTGGACTTAAAATATCTCACATGGAAAGTGGTAATGCTGTTAGCCCTGGCTTCAGCCAGGCGTGTCTCAGAATTGGCGGCTTTATCCTATAAAACCCCTTACCTAATTTTTCATACGGACAGGGCAGAATTGAGGACTCGTCCTCAATTTCTTCCTAAGGTGGTTTCAGCATTTCACTTAAACCAGCCTATTGTGGTGCCTGCGGCTACTAGGGACTTGGAGGATTCCAAGTTGCTGGACGTAGTCATGGCCCTGAAAATATGTTTCCAGGACGGCTGGAGTCAGAAAATCTGATTCGCTGTTTATCCTGTATGCACCCAGCAAGCTGGGTGCTCCTGCTTCTAAGCAGACGATTGCTCGTTGGATTTGTAGTACAATTCAGCTTGCACGTTCTGTGGCAGGCCTGCCACAGCCAAAATCTGTAAAAGCCCATTCCACACGGAAAGTGGGCTCATCTTGGGCGGCTGCCCGAGGGGTCTCGGCTTTACAACTTTGCCGAGCAGCTACTTGGTCAGGGGCAAACACGTTTGCTAAATTCTACAAATTTGATACCCTGGCTGAGGAGGACCTGGAGTTCTCTCATTCGGTGCTGCAGAGTCATCCGCACTCTCCCGCCCGTTTGGGAGCTTTGGTATAATCCCCATGGTCCTTTCGGAGTCCCCAGCATCCACTAGGACGTTAGAGAAAATAAGAATTTACTTACCGATAATTCTATTTCTCATAGTCCGTAGTGGATGCTGGGCGCCCATCCCAAGTGCGGATTGTCTGCATTACTTGTACATAGTTATTGTTACAAAAATCGGGTTATTGTTGTTGTGAGCCATCTTTTCAGAGGCTCCTTCTGTTATCATGCTGTTAACTGGGTTCAGATCACAAGTTGTACGGTGTGATTGGTGTGGCTGGTATGAGTCTTACCCGGGATTCAAAATCCTTCCTTATTGTGTACGCTCGTCCGGGCACAGTATCCTAACTGAGGCTTGGAGGAGGGTCATAGGGGGAGGAGCCAGTGCACACCAGCTAGTCCTAAAGCTTTTACTTTGTGCCCAGTCTCCTGCGGAGCCGCTATTCCCCATGGTCCTTTCGGAGTCCCCAGCATCCACTACGGACTATGAGAAATAGAATTATCGGTAAGTAAATTCTTATTTATTGTCCACCCCTGGCTTGGAATTGGCACACACAATAGACTAGTTTAAATCTTAATGTAATTCTATTTCTCTCTGTTTGCTTGCAGTTAGAACATGTAAACCTTTCAGCAGCTCAGACTCTTCGGGCAGCTTTTATAAAGGTAAGTAAACGCTGGTCTTAACAAGATCAGGACTCTCTCTCTCTCTCTCTCTCTCTCTCTCTCTCTCTCTCTCTCTCTCTCTCTCTCTCTCTCTCTCTCTCTCTCTCTCTCTCTCTCTCTCTCTCTCTCTCTCTCTCATTCATATATATATATATATATATATATATATAGTGTATGTATAATTTTTTTTATGTTAGTCCTTTTACTTCATCCGCTTACTTCAAATATCACTGCCAATAACTCTAAGGCTGCCACTTGTGACTCATAGTCCACTGACTTGCAGCATATGGATGTGTTCCACAGCAACTAGATAGATGGCGATTGCTTGCTATATCTCCTGGATTTGCACAAACACTAAAATAACAGGGGTTCACTATGGTATGCCGGCGGTCGGGCTCCCGGCAACCAGCATATCGGAGCCGACCGCCGGCTTACCGACAGTGTGGCGAACGCAAATGAGCCCCTTGCAGGCTCGCTGCGCTCGCCACGCTATTTTATTCTCCCTCCAGGGGGGTCGTGGACCCCCACGAGGGAGAATAAGTGACGGTATGCCGGCTGTCGGGATCCCGGCGCCGGTATATTGTGCGCCGGGATCCCGTCAGTCGGCATACTGAAGACCACCCGAATAACAGTGTAAGCTGCATGTACTGTTACTGAAGGCAGTAGCCTTACAACACTGATGTAGGGTGCATTTTTCCCTGAGTGGAAGGACAGTATCTGGGCGTACTGCCAAAGTGCTCTCCTATGTTCTTGTCCTTTCTATATGTTTTAAGGTACAGTAAGTG